>NC_142128.1:91438362-91746896 GCF_024610735.1 Ursus americanus | reverse complement strand
TGGTATCCTGCAGTTCATGTAGGCTTTCTTCACTTGCTTTCATTCTTTTTAATTTGTTTTCCTTTGACTGAATAGTTTCAAGTGGCCTGTCTTCTAGTTCACATTTTCTTTTTTTCTACTTGCTCCAATCTGATGCTTCTGCTCTCTGTTGCATTTTTCATTTCATTATATTTTTCAGCTCCAGAATTTGTGTTTTTTAAATGATTTTTATCTCTCTATTATAACTTTTTTGTCATTATTGTTCATGTAGTTTTCCTGATTTTATTGAATTATCTTTTTGTGTTTTCTTGTAGCTCATGGAGCTTCCTTAAAATGATTATTTTCAGTTCTTCATTGGGCAAATTGCAGATCACATTTCTCTGGGGTTGGTTACTGGAAAATTATTGTATTCTTTTGGTGGTATCATGTTTCCTTGTGTGTTGTTGTTGTTGATGATTTTTCAGGTTCTTTGAAGCCTTGCATTGCTATCTTCACATTTGAAGATGTAATCACCTCCTTCAATCTTTACTGACTGACTTCAAGCGAGAAATATCTTCCATCAGCCATGATAGGGATTCTGAGGCTTTTTTAGATTTTTTCTATGGATATGCCTGTTCCACACTTCTTGTTTCCTCTTGTAGGGGAATTTATAGGCCTGTCTGACTTCTCTTCATCCTGTAAAGCCAGGCCAGGTGGTGACAGCCTCCCATTTGCTTACTTCCTGTAGAGTGGTGCAGAATGCTCAACATTGTGTGGTTTCTCCCAGTCCCACAGAGTTGGACCAGTTTTCTTTGCATGCTTACTAGTAGCCTGCAGTGGCTTGCTTTTGCTATATTGGGAGTGTGCACAGAGAGCTGGCCATGAGGTGGGGGTGTGTATGTGTGAGGTGCACAGAACATTGGAGGTGCCCATTTTGAGGCCTGAGAGGATTTTCAGGTGAGGCATTCCCAGCAGCTCATGGGCAGGCTTCCTGATAGTGTGTGATGCGGTTAGTAAGATTCACATCCCTTTAATGCCCTCCAAGGACCTAACCTGATGTTTTCCCAGCTGTTTCCTCACTCCTCTCTCAGGCAACACACCTTAGTATTCTAGATGGGGCAAAAAATAATTAGGTCTCTTTGGCAGTATCCTGCACACCTGGGGACTTCAGTGCCCTATTCTTAAATATGAGCAGATAGCCAAATATCATTAGGCACTGGAAGGAAATATTTGACATAAATCAACCAACCAACCAAATAGATAAAGCCACTTAGAGAGCACAGAGAATGTTCAGGAAGAAGAAAAAAGCATAAAAAATAAAATAAAATTAATATCTTAAGAGAAAAGAGACGATAAAACAAAAAATATACACACACACATATGTGTTCCTATAAGTAGGAACAGTCAGGGAATTAAAATTAGCTAGTGGGAATTTTTTAAAAAATAATTTTTAAAAAAGATTTTATTTATTTGACAGAGAGAACGAACAGTAGGGAGGGGCAGAGGGAGAGAAAAAAAGAGAAGCAGACTCCCTACTGAGCAGGAAGCCCAACGTGGGGCTAGATCCTAGGACATGGAGATCTTGACCTGAGCCGAAGGCAGACGCTTAACCAGCTGAGCCATCCAGGTGCCCCAAAAAACAATTTTTTTTGGTTAGAAAATGAAGTTGAAGAAGTCTTCTAGCAAATAGACACAAATACAGAGGTAGAAAGTAGGGTAGATAATTCAATAAAGTTAGATCAGATCATTAAAAAGAATAAACTTGGCACACACAACATGCGTGAATCTGATGATACAATTGTTTAGTGAAAGAAAGCAGTCACAAAGAAGTATATAGTACATGCTCCCATTTATAGGATTTCAAAAACAACCAAAACTATGGTTAGGGATAGTGACTACCTATCGGGGTAGGTATAATACATGATGTCATATTGATATAAGTGTGGTTCCCTAGGTGTATATACATGTAAACATTCTTTGATCTATATACTTAACTTTTATGTACTTTACTGTGTATGTTAACTCCATAAAAATAGAGAAATTATTAGAGAATTAATCCCGGAGACCCAACACTTAAACAGTAGTAGTTCTATGAGACAAAAATAGAGGGCAGGAAATAAAAGAAATAATTCAAGTATGTTGTCTGGTATTGAGGACATGAGTTTCTAAAATGAAAGGACATGCCAAGTATCCAGCATATTGGATAAAAATAGACAAGTGCCAACACATATTATTGAGTATTTATGCAGTCCTAAGAACAAAAGTTCCTAAAAGCTTCCGCAGAGAAAAGTAGGTTTTGTTCTTAATAGCAGAACCGGAAGCTAGAAGACAATGGAACAACACCTTCAAATATGTGAGGGATAATTAATTCCAACCTAGAATTCTATACCCAGGAAAATTACCAAAATATGAATAGATTAAAGACATTTTTAGATGTGCTAGGTCTTAATCTGTCTTTTTTCAAAAAGCTACTGTGAAATGTTCACTATGAAAAAAAGAAAAAACAAAAAAAGAAAGACATGTAGCAAATAGAAGATCTACCATAAGAGAGAGAGATGCAGAGAACCCTCATGATGAGGGAAAAGAAAATTTGAACCTGACAGCCAACAGGAGACCTGTTGAGTGACCAGTTCAGATCTGAATCCAGAAGGGTCTGGGGAGACTTTTTTTGCAAGAAGATGGAGTTAATAAAATATTGAGAGTATTTGCATTTATTGAGAGGAGATTTACAAAATTAGGGGAAAGTTATGGGTATGTGGAAAACTAAGTGAACAAACGAGAACTGTGAACTCTGGGGTTGGGAGAAACAGTATGGAAAAGGAAAAAGGAAAATGATAATAGTATATTACATGGTTCAGATACAAATAGCCTATGTAACTACCTAACTCTAATACTAAAAATATCCCATCCAGATAGTGTACTGAATACAGTGGAATACTATGAAGCCACAAAAAGGAGTGAATCACAAATCTTTTTCTCAACATGGTTACCAAAAACATAATGGTAAAAGCAAATTAAAGAATACATGCCACTTGATAGCATTTATATCAAGTGTTGCTATGAGGTGTTTCTAAAAACTCATAAAACACTATAGAGAATAATGTGATAAATACTTATATTTCCACAACAGAGCTTAAGAAGTAAATGTCAGAAATATCATGGAAGCTTCCTGTGTACTTCTCTCTGTTATCCGTTTTTGCCTGAAATTAGCCATTATTTAGAAGTTAGAAGTTCACTTTTATCATTCCTATGTATGTCTTTATACTATATATATCTCCGTATTTTGTATATGTATATCCCCCAAACAATTATTTAGCAAATTGAATGATTTTAAACTTTGTGTAAAGGATGGTATACTGACTGTATTCTTCTGCAGTTTGCATATTTTGTTGGCTCAACACTAATAAACTATTGTGTTATTTTTATAAAATGGCTACAGCAGTTATAATAAACTAGAATGAGTAAATAGACAAATGTCAAAGAAAGTATGAGGAGCCTCCTTTTTAAAGGAGAGTTTTCCTTATTCTAACTTGCTATATTACATTTCAGATAAATGTTTAATTTCTAAAACTTTATTTTTTGTTGTGAATTAAACATAATGAACTTAGTTAACTCCTAGTCATAATTGTTCACAAATGCCCTGGTAATTTTCAAAGATACCATGTTTTATACTCAGTGGCTTATTACCAGGGAGTTTCCAACAAACTAGTATAATTTGATTCACTGGGGCCATGTTCACATCATGCTAAAAAGCTGACAGGCAGTATGGTTTATATCCCTCTTTTTTTTTTTTTTTTTTAAGGAAAAGAAATGTTTTGAATGCCACAGTTTAATTTGATACCGTAAGTGTTATGGATTGCATGTTTGTGTCCTTCCCCACCCCCAAATCATATGTTGAAACCCTAATTCCCAATAGGATGGTAGTAGTAGGTAAGATCTTTGGGAGGTAGTGTATTTAGGTCATGAGGATGCAGTCCCCATGATTAGATTAGTGTCCTTCATAAGGGGGGAAGAGAGCTAGCCTCCCTCTCTCTACTCCATGTGTGGATACAATAAGAAGACAGCCGTCTGTAAACAAGGAAGAAAGTTTTCACCAGAACCTGATGCTGGTATCCTAATCTTAGACTCCATCTTCCAGAACTGTAGGAAATAAATGTTAAGCCACCCAGTCTATGGTTATTTGTTATAGTAGCTGAAGCTAATACAATAAGGTTAAGCATTGTTTGGTGTTTTCTGTCTGTTGCATTTAAGACAACTTACATACCCCTTTTAGGTATAGGTCTAAACAGTTTTCTCTTTTGAAATCTTATCAGTCAAAACACAAGCAAGTTATATTTAAGTTAAATATTTTTAAATATTTAATTAAATATTTAACTTAAATATATTTAAGTTAAATTTTTAAATATTTAATTAAATATTTAACTTAAATATATTTAAGTTAAAGAATTTATCTTATTTTTTAAAAGGAATAAAAATAAGGATTTTAAAGATTAAAGCAAACCTTTTGAAAGAATGATGGCTAAAGGGAACATAAATAAACCTTAGATTTCTTTCAGAAATATCTGAGCTGTGAATTTGGTTGGTCATTTCTCTCATGATTGCTCTTAGGAAGTGCCCCCAAGAAATCACCTGGAATCATTTATTTATGGGGAAACTGAGAGAGGGTTTCTCTAAAGCAGTGTTCTCTAAGTTTGGTGTTGATTAGAATCACGTGGAGAGCTCGCTAAAGCACAGATTGCTGGGCCACACCTCCAGAATTTCTTACTCAATCTAGCTGGGGTTAGGGCTTGAGATTTCGTATTTTGTACTAAGTTCGCAGGTGATGCTTCTCGGGAGCTCAGCCGAGCTGGTAAGAGAGCGCCCAGAGCTGCCAAGTGGCGGAGTAGCAGTTAAGCCTTTAATCACTTATCGGTGTTGTGTACACAAGAGTCGGAAACTGGTGGGAATGCTGACTTCTCCTTTTCCATTTCCCCCATTGAAGGGCACGCTGGTTGAGGGTCAAGTGGATAAGCACAGATGTACGGGTTGTTTCAATGTTGAGGGAACTCTGAACAAAAAGCTCCAGATGGGGTCTGGAGAGGGTGAGGTAGCAGGAGCAGGAATGGAAAGTACCGAGTAGTGGGGAAAATTGTATTCAGAGTGTCCTGTTTCCCCCCCCCCCACCCCCAACTCCCACCACTGCCCGCGCTCTAGGAATGAAGGCGCCTGGGCTGGCAGTGTAACTCGGGGGAAGAGCATGATTAGCGAGGGGCCTAGCTGAGTCCTTGACTGCAGCTTCTTTTAGCAGTTGGGTTGTATTGGCTGTGCACCAAGTCTGGTGTTGGGAGTACAGCTTTCCCCATAGGGTTTGCCTGGTAAAACCTTTAAAATTGCCTTCGATCAGGCCTGAAAAATCACACGTAGGTTTTTAAACCAGGAGCTGGACACCTCAATGCTGATGTTGGCTCGAGAACCACACTTTGAGAACCACTGATCTAAATTCTAAAGATAGCAATGTTCTTTCATCTGCCACTCATCAGCTCATGCCTGTTCAAGATATTTACCGCACTGAATTGTCACGTTTTCACAATAATTCTCATGTATCATTTAAGACAGCTTTCAACCGTCTGTTAACTAGTAAGTATTAGCCTTGTCAGTAATAATGTAAAATGTTTATAGTATGATTAGAGGCTAAACCTTACTGTATTTGAAATTTTATATAAACTCTCACAGTTGAAAACTAATGTGGTTTGGATTCCAATTTGTAAAGCCATAGTCCTCTGCCTGAAACACAGTTGCTTGTATTATAACAAATAGAATAGTGGTTAAGAGGTCAGGCTTTTAAGCCAGACTTCCCCAGTTTCTGGCACAGTTTTGCCTCTTTGTAGCTCTTTGAGTTAGAATGTTACTTAATCTCACCAAGTTTCAGTTTCTTCATTTATAAAATGGGAATAATGATAGCACCTATCTCATAGGGTTGTCATGAGAATTAAATTTTGTGAAGATTATTACATGTAAAGTGTAAAGAACAGTGGCTGGATCATGGTGAACATACAATCAACATTAACAGCTCTTATTAAAATTGCTGTGATATTATTCTCCCTAGGAGGACTTTTATGTCACATTATTTCCTAAAAAAATGGGTCATTTGCCATAAACAGATACTTCTTCTCTTTTTTTTTTTCAAACAGCTACTAGCTGTTTGTACTGTGGTGTACTGTGAACTGTGGATAATATCTAGCCTTTGCAGTATTATCGATACTGTGGCACAAAATTGGATTTTATAATTACAAGGTAAAGACTAAAATATAAGTACATTAGCTCTTTAGATTTGAAGGTGAATGGTGGTTTTTCAATTGCAGTATGTTTCAGGGTATATATATGTCATATCTTTTATTCTCTTTTCTCTGTCCATTAGGACAAAATAATTTTTGAAATGATTTTCATAATGCTTTTCCCCTTCTAATTTTGGTATATTGCATTGTAAGTACACGTATGTAAGGGATTTGTGTCCTACTAAGCAGTTATTTTTATTTTTAATAGAAATATGGTTATCTTCGATTGCTTTGATTGCAGAAGTTCTGTTTTGGGATGTCTTCCCCCAAGTAACTTTTTGTGTATCTCTTTTGAATATGGCTAAGTTCTTTGCTTTTTCGTTATGGGGCCCAAATCAATGAACCTTTCTACCATGACCAGAGATCTTAATATTCTGGGGGAGATGAGAATAGACAAATTTAGGGTAAGGAATTTCTGTTGCAATAGATAAAGCTTTGGGGACTCTTTATAAGATTCTGTAAGTATTTAGACCCAAAAGGTGAAGGCAGAGACTAGAGCATCTTGAAGCCAAAAGTACAGTGAAATGGAATGCCATTGTTTTTGTCAAGAAAACTTCAAGAGACAATAAGAAGATATAAATATGTGTATCAAGAAGTAAAGAGTGATAACTATAATTAAGCTATTCAAAGGAAAGCAGGAAGAAGTAATAAAACACTTAATATCTCGTAGAGGAATTAAGAAAAGCAATTTAATGCCTTAACATTAAATAAAATTAAACATCAAGGGAAAATAAGCCTATTGATACACTAGAAGTGAGATTAAGGATGGTTTAAAAGTAAAGCCCTGAGGTTCTTTTTCTGACTTTAAAAAAAAAAAACCCCAAAAACTTAGCTGTAGAGAAGGAACAATTTAAATAAAATATTGTTAGATATAGTTTTTAAAAATTCCTGAGAAAATTGACACTTTTATTATTAGGTATAGATTATTGCGGGTTTCAAACAGGCTGACAGTTTACAATCTGCAGGCCAAATCTGGTTTGCTGCCTGCTTTTGTGTGGAGTGAGAGCTAGAAATGTTCTTTCACATTTTAAATGGTGGGGAAAAGTCAAAGGAAGAATAATATTTCATGACATGGGAAAAATACATGAACTTCAGATTTCAGTGGCCACAAATGAATTTTTCATGTTGCACAGCGATGCTCATTCATTTACGATTATTTATGGCTGCTTTGTCCTGCAAGGACAGAGTACGAAGTTGCGACAGACACAATATGGCCCACAAAGATTAAAATATTTATTATTTGGCCCATTTGAGAGAAGCTTTGCAGACCCCTGGTCTCACCCATCTGCATTCTTTTCTGCTGCTGAATGCCCCCTGCACTTTCTGCTCTCGTGCCCTTGTTCATGCCGCTGTTCATTGTTCTCTTGACTATGTCCATACGTTAAAATACTGCCTGTGTTTTAAGACCCAATTCAGATGTCTCACTTCCACGTGAATATAATTTCTTTCACTTTTTGAGTCCCAAAGAACTTGGTTTGTAGTTTGCTTTGAATACTTTAAATATTCAACTGTCCATTGTGGATATTTGTGAGCCTGTAACATATTTGCACTTTAATTCCCTATAAGACACTAGTGGAGTCAGAGGAAAGGTGGTAATGGAACTAACATTTACCAAATGCTTACTTTCAGGTAGGTTAGTAGGATCTTTACATGTGTTTTCCTTCATCTTATTGTACCTAATGGGCACTTAAATATTTTATAACAAATTAATAAAATACATCTGATTTAGCCTACCAGTCATTAACAATTCTTTTTTTGTTTTTTGAAGTGTAGTTGATGTACAATATTATAGACAGTGTGGTGTACAATATTATATAAGTTTCAGGTATTCAGTATAGTGATTTGAGGACTCTATATATTACTCGGCACTCACCCTGATCAGTGTAATCCCCATCTGTCATCGTACAACATTATTACAATATTATTGACTATGTTCCCTATGCTGCTTATGCTGTATTTTTCATTTTCATCCCCATAACTTATTTATTTAAAACTGGAAGTTTGCACCTCTGACTCTGCTTCACCTGTTTTTGTGCATCTTCCCACCCCCTTCCACACTGGCAACCCTCAGTTCTCTGTATTTATGTTTCTGGTTTGTTTGTTTTTTAGATTATATATATAAGTGAAATCATATGATATTTGTCTTTCTCTATCTGACCTGTTTCACTTAGCATAATACTCTCTAGGTCCATTCATGTTGCTGGAAATGGCAAGATCTCACTCTTTTATATAATGGAATATTAGATGAACACCTAGGTTCCTTCCGTATCTTGGCTATTGTAAATAATGCTGCAAATAAACACAGGGGCGCATACATCTTTTCTGATTGGTGTTTTGCTTTCTCTGGGGAAATGCCCAGTGGTGGAATTACTGGATCATATGGTATTTCTATCTTTAATTTTTTGAGGAGCCTCTGTACTGTTTTCCACAGTTGTTGCATCAGTTTACATTCTGACCAAGAGTGCACAAGGGTTCCCTTTTCTCCACATCCTCACCAATATTTGTTATTTCTAGTCTTTTTGATACTAGCCATTCTGATTGGTGCAAGGTGGTATCTCGTTGTGGTTTTGATTTGCATTTCCCTGAAAATTAGTGATTTTGAGCATCTTTTCACCTGTCCATTGGCCATTTCTTTCAAAAATGTGTCTTCAGGTCCTCTGCCTATTTTTAAATTGGATTTTGGGGGTTTTTTGCTATTGAATTCTATGAGTTCTTTATATATTTTGGCTATTAACCTCTAATTGGATCTATCATTTGCAAATATCTTCTCCCATTCAGTAGGTTGCCTTTTTGGTTTTTTGGTGATTACTGACATCTTGTAAAAGTCTAGTCAGTGTCAATGTCATTAATTTATTAGCTGATCAAGTTGTAAATACTCCATAAACAATTTATTTTTAGTTCTGGAATTTATTTTTGGTATTTCCTTGTCAATATAAATTTTCTTTTCTTTAGGAAATTTACTTCCAAAAAACAGAACTACCCAATTTTCACTTTTTACCATACCTTTCCCTGCAACTTTTTTCCCCTGAAAAAAGAGAACTAGTTGCTTTCAGATTCATACAAAACAGCAAGTTAAGCAGAATAGTTCTAATTTTAGTTGTTACCCAGAGCAGATCTAATAGTAAAGTGGATTTTATATGCATTTTGGGCTTTTTGCAGTTTTAAGTGAGTGCACTGGGGGTATTGAAGGATTGGTTATGATGTTGTGATATTAACCATTAGTTGAGGGACTAACATGTCAACAAAATACCTAAATAGTGCCATGATTATAATTGCTTAAAAGCAACATTTGCCTGACCTATTTGTAATTGCAATAGATTGCTATAATAAACAATTCAGTAAATTTTAACTAATCGAAAAAACTAGAAATAAATCCTAGTGCAACAATTATACTACTTAAGCTTTGATGATTTAGAAAGAAAAGGTAGCCTAAGTTAATTTTTAGTAATGGAATTATTAAATCAGTAAACTAAAAGAAGTTTTTCCCAGAAAAGAATGATTTTGGTAACTGCCTTTAGCATGATTCTAAATTTGTAATTGTGGTAATTTCATTGATGTGACTTCTCTTGTTTAGTGTTTTACGAATATTTTTATTATTCTCTCTATATAATCTCAGATCTGTATACATAAATATATATATATAAGATCTATGTATATATGAATAAAAAAATTGGAGACTCTCTTTCTCTATTGTTTTTTCTTTTTCTTTTTTAAACCAGTCTCCCCAAATTATGATTCTGTTCCTTTCTGGCTTCATACTTGCAGACCATTTTTATAAACCAACATTCCTCACTCCACTGCCCGCCAGGCATATCCTTTATTAGAAACCACTTGTTTCCCTAATCTTAGTGTGTGGAGGACGTGCAGCATCGTCAGGAAAAAGGTATATCCATAAAGATAGTATGGAGAGCAAAAGTCAATGTTGACCTTTGTGATTGATGTGGAAACACAGCATTGGTCATGGATGCTGGCGTTCTAATGAGATATTTGGTCCCAAAGTTAGGCCCACACAATTCTAAGGAGAGTTTACTAACTTTTCCTTTCCTTTTCTTTTTTTTTTTTCTTTTTTGCACTTTATTTTTTAAGATTTATTTATTTGAGAGAGAGAGAGAGAGCACATGAGGGTGAGTGTGGGAGGCAGGGAAGAAGGAGAGAGAGAGAGAGAGAGAGAGAGAGAGAGTTCTAAGCAGACTGCATGCAGATTAGCCCAACCCAGGGCTTGATCAAATGGCCCCAAGGCCATGACCCCAGCTGAAACCAAGAGTCTGACACTCAACCAACTGTGCCACCTAGGTGCCCCTTGTTTTGCACTTGTGTCAAAGTAGAGGTTTTTATTTGTAATGAAGTTTAAATTTAGTGTGTAAATTAATTTTTTCTCTATAGAGCTATTATTTGACTTGAATTTAATTCTGGGATGCAGAATTCAATTTTGTTAATGATTAAATTATTTAAAAGTTAAAAATAAATAGACATAAATGCACACAAAGAAATAGATATTCATTCTCCTTGTAGAATTCAATTGTATTCAGTTTTGGTAGTCTTCCTGGATATGTGTGTGTGTGAAAGAAAATGAAATTTAGACGTTTCAAAATGTCTTAGTTATGTCCCTTGTTTCTAGGATATTATAACTTTTATGGGTTCCAGTAGGTTGAGTTTTTGTGTTAAAATGTGGTCATGATTCTAGGTGTTGAAGTTACGTGAAATCATGCTGAGATGTTGCTTTTCTCCTTTGGGACTTTGGAAATTTAAAGTGCCCCTTTGCTGGTGTGAATGAATGGTGTTCACTCTAAAAACCCCTACTGTTGTAGTTAGCACTATTCTAATTTACTAATCCTTGAACTTTCTAAATTAGTATTCGTGTTTCTTCTCATGAGATGTGATGTTTACCACCTCTTTTCCCCATTGCACATACGTCAAAACTAAAATAAAATCAAGCAAAGTTTCTGTGACAGCCCTTACATATAGACTGCTAGGTTCTTCAGGATGATACCTTCTTTTTAAAGGAAATCTCTTCTCCATATCTCAGGATTTTAGTATAGTCCAGAAACCCAGAATTTTGCACATCTAGACTATTAGAATCTCAGAGAACTACACGCTCTGCACATGATAGGCACTCAATAAGCAATGATTACTCCTGGCATAAACGTAATAGCCAACTGTGACTGATTTGCCAGAGGAAGTTTGTCTTGGCCTGAATAGTTACTATCATGAGAGGATCCTAGAGGATGCAGTTGGTACCTGGTAGTCATAGCTTCATAATTAAGGGGAGATAATTCGTTTTATGAAATATGCAGTTCCTAAATGATTAAGGATTAATTCCAAATTTAAAAAGGTTCATTGTGATTATAAAAAATGCTCTGACAGTAGGCTTTCATCTTTCAGAATTATTTATCTGGTTTTCATTGAATTAGAAAACTTCCATTTTTCCATGTGTTTTAGAGAGGCATTGAGCATTCTTAAAAATTAGATTGTGTATAATTTTATAAGAATCAAAAAGGTTTTGTCCTTGAAAAATTCATGTTTTCTTCAACTTAATTTTGTTACAGAATGGTGTCTGCAAATAGTAGACACTTAGTGAATATTTGTTAAATAAATATGATAGCCTTATGTTCACAGCGTTCATAAATGCTAACATAATGTGGATGGGTGTTTTTTGTAGGAAATCCTGTCCTTATTTCACCTCAGGTTTTTATCATAACATTTCTTTCTTCTTTGCAAATATCCTTTCATCAGTGTTTTAATTATTGATGAGGTCTGCACTTGGGGAATTTATTCAAATAAACTATTCCAGTGTCGGGGAAAAAGCACTCTGGAAATTTAAGGTATGGCCCTTACTCAGTATTTATATCACTTTCCTTGAAGGGGCAGTGTGAGAATGAAAAGCTCCAAAGCAAAAAAACCTTTCTGCAGCTGTGTGTGTGAGTGTGTGTGTGTGTGTATGTGTGTGTAAGATTGAGGAGGAGAGAGAGAGATGGAGGGAAAGTGGGAGAGAATGAATGTGTGCCTTCTATAAAATTGTCACATTTCCAGATAACTGAGAATAGTACATTAAGTAAAAAGAAAAATAAGCATTATAATTTTTAGTTTTTATAGTTTTATAGTTGTTCCTTTTAAAAATTGACTTTCTTTGGCCTATTATGAATAAAGCTCCTATGAACATCCTCAAAAAAATTGATTTTCATCAAAACAAGCAGTAATAAGGTTAACAAATGGTAACTTTTAGATCAAACTGATAGTTTCCCCCCTCTAGTCAATGACTTGAGCAATTGGCTTTTAGAAATGGGTATGTATTATGTTAAATAAAAACATTTTATAGTCACTTTAAGGAAATTTTATAACATTTAGCAAGAAATATTGTTATTTCTTTTAAGCAGAAAGTAGAGTATTAGGATTATTGCCTGTTATGGTTTTACTCTAGACCCTTTATGTCATTTATTCTTTTTCTAGGGAAAAGGGCAGATTTAGATATTGCATGTTTGTTTTATACTTTAATTTTTTTGATAATACAGTGTAAAATAGACCTAAAAGGAGATTTTAAGTTATAGAACATAAGTAGATATTGAAATTTTATCTTGCTGCTTCTGAAGTTGGTTCTTTGACTTAAAAGGCCAACCATCTCATTTATTGATTTCTTTGAATAGTGAGTTGCCTTTCCTGTCTCCCTCACCAAACCATGAAGATAATTTGAGAAATCTCTTTTCAGCTGAGCTTTTGTATTTTGCCAGTTTTTCTATGACTTAGATGAGGTTTCAATTAAAAATAGACTATAAACTTATATGTGGGAGGCAGTTGAATGAGTTGCTATGACAGTTCATATTATGAGGTTGAGCCAAGTACAAAGTAGTTTAATAAGACTTGAGAAACATAGAACTATATCAGTCCTAATTATTACCCTTTTTAAACCTGGGGTGGGTGTAGAGGGACGTGTCTTCCTCTCAGAGGACAAAAGGCTAACTGGGGGAATCAGTGGAGCCTGGAGCCCTGAACTCAACTGCCACTAAGAACCCACCTTCCTGAGGAACACCCCTCTTTCCCATTTGTGAATGTGGGTAAAAGATTTTGGGGAAACAAACTCATGTCTGTATGGCCATTTCCCCAGTTCTCTACAGCTAATCCTCAGCAAAGGTGCTTAATAAATGCTACATACCATTATCAATTCTGGCACTTTTGATTCTGAAAATAGTTTAGATCTTTTAATGGAATTTTCTAAATCAGATTCTGCCATTTTCTGCACTTTGTATTTCTCAGTAAAATTTTGGAGTATTGCAAAATGTATCTGTGTGTATACCAGGAAATTTAAATATGCTAATATGAATGTGCCATTGGACATTAAGCTTAGACATTGGGCAGGAAAGCAAGTGGCATTTTCACCAACGTCTATTTTAAGAAAAGATTTCCGTTTACAGAACACTAGCCCCTAAAAATGAGAGAAAGAATAAAGAGAAGAGAGATGGCAGCTCTATTTTTATGGTAAGATGGCTAATAAAATTAATTTAGATAATGAGAATTCTGATATTGGAGAAAACATATGTTTTCTCATTTCTAGATGGAGCTGTGGGTAGTTGAAATAGAAAGATTTCATTCTTCTGTTGATAAAGTGTTGGTTGTTCAGAATGAAAATATGCAAAACCAGAATTGGAGAGCCACACATTTCACATAGGAAACAAAATGTCTGTTTATTTTTCCTAAATTCCAAGAAAAGCTCCTGATTCTTCGTGGGAAACTAGGGCTCCCATTCGAACTAGTCATGTGTATTTTGTGTATGCTATGCTCTTTGTGTAACCTGTTTTAAATTTTCAACTTAACAAAACATTGTGAGCATTTTTCCCATGCCACTAAATATTTTTTCATAATACAGTATTTAATGACTGCGTAATATTTTATTGTAAGGCTTTTATTATATATATTTAAACATTTTTCTGTTGTTGAGTATTTCCTGATAGAATTTTTACCATGAAGTACAAAGAATCAATTTTACTTTTTAAAGTATTATATGCTGACTTTTCATAATGATGTGCAGAGAAAATATTTTTGGTTTTTTTCTCTCATTTTAAGTACTACATGCTGGTGAAGATATAGTTTTAAAAGCCCACATTAAGTAGCCCAGTTAACAAACTTATAAAAACAGCTTTCTTGATAAGCCAGTAGAACTGAATGTGGCACTCAAATTTGGTCTTTATTAATTTTTACTAGGTTAGTTGTAACTTTGGTTATTTTGCTCTGCCATCAGAATTAATTATATCACCGAGGGCATGTTTCTTTCTTTGCTTACTCCCTTTTTCCTCTGTGAGGAAGGGTCTGGGCTCTCTTCTATGCCTCACATGCAGCAAAGTACTTTTTTTTTTTTTAATGACTCAAGAAAGGAAATAAGTAGGGAAGGAACAGAAGGAGAGAGATTATTTCTTGTAGTCTTCTCAGTCTCAAGACCTGTAATAAATTTAGTTAGGAGAGTTCCATTTTTCCCAAACCTTATGTATATTTTAATTAAAGCTCGCTAAAGCATTCCTATGTTTTAAATATTTATGACTTATTGAGACATATTTTGAAACTATATTCTTGTTTTCCTGTTAAAGATTTGATTGAAAATAAAACTGTTTTATGTAACTATTATGACCCTAGGGAGGAATTTTTTTTAATACTATGATCTTTTCTGGGGATACTGACATACTAGTTTAGAGGTAGTATACCATTACTCCACTAAGAAATGTTACTTTAAAAACAGTACCTCTACTAAATATTTTAAATATTTTAAACACGAGGTTATAAATATATTCACGTTCAAAGAGAATGACACTAAATCCTTAGTTCACTAAGTTTAGAGCAAGCCTCATTAACACAGCAGAGGGTGCCTTTGGTGTCTGTCTAGTACATTACGCAGGATAACTGTCCAGCCTCCACGAATGTGCTACTGGTGCACACATTGGTGCACACATGTTACCTAACTCAGCAGGGGTCAGAAAGGTGGTTAGAGATACCAGAAGGACAACCCAGTGGCTGAGCGCTCTTTTGAGATGTGTGGGGACAGTTGGGGGAGAGGTGAAGGTGTCCTAGTTTGACCACAGCACGCTTCCACTGGACGGAGTGTACCTTCTCACTTTTGGCCTGATTAAACCCTTGATAAAGGAGCAGGATCCTTAAGTCGAATAGATAAACTAGTTCCTTCCCTCTGTGAAAAGGAAATATGAATAACTATGATGCCATTTCATTGATGTTCGCTGAATGCTTACTCGATGCCAGAAGTTGTACCAAGTACTAGGATTACAGCTATGACCCAAGACAGTCCCTGAGATGGTGTGAGTTGAAGTGAGGAGGACACAAATAGGAAAACAGGCAATTAGGATACAGTATGATAAGTGCTGAGCCAGGAGTGTGCAGTGTTCTGGGGAAGTTTATTGGGGTGGGCGCATAACTGAGTGTGGGCAGAAGGAGAAGGAAGGGATGACCACCAGTACCTTACCCTAACACCTATCCCACCCAACCCCCTTTTCCGTTGTACCTCTAACTGCCACAGTTTAGACTTTCCTACTTACAGTATTAAACTCTTTTTTTTTTTAAAGATTCTATTTATTTATTTAACACAGATAAAGACAGCCAGCGAGAGAGGGAACAGGGGGAGTGGGAGAGGAAGAAGAAGGCTCATAGCGGAGGAGCCTGATGTGGGGCTCGATCCCACAACGCTGGGATCACGCCCTGAGCCGAAGGCAGACGCCTAACCGCTGTGCCACCCAGGCGCCCCATAAAATCTTATACAGTGTTTCTCAGACATTTTCATCTTAGGACTCCCAACAGCCAGTGGAAGAAAGTTAGTTATTGGGTGGAGAGGAGGAGGGTAGTGCCACCTTAGAGCACAACCCTAGTGATCTGCCGGCATGTGAGTTTTACATATTATTTAATACTATTTGTGGTCAGTGTGGGAAGTGTGATTCTGATGCATGTGTAAAGAGCTTGTAAGGTCAGTGGTTTCCCATACCCGAAGCACACTATTGTTCAACAGGTATGCGCCCAGTCAGTTACCTTCTTTTCTACTCAATATCTGAAGGTGTGGCCGCAGCAGTCTCCTTGATGTTCAAATTCTGTTATAATTTCCTTGTTGTCCTTAGTTGAGAAGAAAACCCCAAACTACCTGCTTGAACATACCCTCTACCACCTGCCTCTAGCCTGCCTTTCCACTCTTAGCTCTTTGAGGCCTCTTCGTGTAGGCTGTGGTGCGGCAGCCTTTGAACTATTCTTTGGGAAAACCATCTCTTTGCTGATGATGGTACCACTACCTGGAATGCACATTTCTCCACATTCTTACTGTTCCAAAGCTCCAGGTTAAATGCCACCTCCTTTTGAAGTTTTCCCCTGTTTTTCATCCTGAGTGTAATTTTTCCTCTTTCCGTTACTTTGTAAATCTCTTTCAGTTTTTGTTAGTATTTACTTCATCCTCTCCTTATGATTCCTCATACACCTTTTCCTTTTCTGCCAGATTATAAGATACTAAAGAGCGATTTTTTAAAAACATTTTCCTGAGCTCAGCATTGTCTACCATGCATCCTATATGGATATACTCCATAAATGTCTACTGAATTGAACGAAAGTTTGACATACCACTAATCTAAGGACTTGTGCATTCTATTCCCAGTGCTGCCATTTACTCTTTGAATTGCAGCCTGACATTTAATTTTTCTATGACTTTGGTTTTTTTTTACCCACGAAGTGGGTGTAATGATATTTCACTTTGCGTTATAAAATTATGTTATTTATCGAAGAACTACTTTGAACTGCCTGGGAGGAAAATGGTCAAATTTATAGAAAAAATAATAGGAGTTTGCCTCTGCAATGTAAAAGTTTGAACACAATTTAGAGATAATTTTGTTTAAACATCAAATAATCTAGAACTACAGGACTAATGACAGCACATATGTGTGTATGTGTATGTGTGTGTAATCTTCTCGTGTTTACAAGTTCACTTTGTAATGTGATACCAATACCAGACCATGGTAAATTTGTCTGCTCAATTTTTAGGAGGCTGAAATTTTTGCAACAAAACATTGCTTTAGTATAATGGTTGAGAGTCTGAGCTCCGGAAATAGAATGCCAGGGTATAAATCATTTTTTAGACTTCTATGATCTAGGACAAGTTATTTAACCTTAAATGTGTGAATTTCCTCGTTTATAAATAATAATAATAGTATTCCTACGTAGAGTATTCTTTTCAAGAAACGTTAGTACTGACACGGTAAACGCATGTTAGTTATTACAATGTTTTCATGGAGAAATCATATGTAATAGGAATTTGTTGAAGATGAAGCATAGTGATTAAGAGCGTAGTGTCAGATAAACCTGGGTTTTAATTCTTGCTCTATCTATGCTGCATATATAATTTTGTAGGAGTTACCTATAGTTTCCAGGGGTCCGTTAGGTTTTTTGAAAATTGAATGATGTAATACAGGTAAACTGTTTAGCTTGGTGCATGGTAATAGTTAATTAATATTAGCAGCTGGCTATACATATGATGATAGGCATTTGTCTTCTTCACACAGGCTGCTTCAGTTCTGTGTGGTATTTAGCATAAAGGTAGAAATTTTTAAGTAGAAAGGAGTTCTGTTCTAAAGGTAAAAAAATATCACAAGAATAGATCAAAGTATAAATTTAAGGAAAATAAGGCTTTTCCAGACCTGTCTTGAAAACTCTTTTGAGCTATCAGATTGGGTATGCCACTAGCTTTCCCGTTAGAAAAGGTCCTTGAGCTGCTCTGCAGTTGGGTCTGGAGGCAATCTTAGAGAAACAAGAAGCTGGAAAAATTCTGCATCTTCTGTTCCATGGTCTCCAAAGTGAGGAGTATACTGTAACCCACTAGGATAGGGACGTATTAGACCATCTATTTACATTTATTTCATCTGAAAATATTGAATATATGCGTTGACAGTGGTGTATATAGATAACCTACTAAGCATAAAGATATTGACATAGGGACTCAAATCCAGCTATATGTGTGTATATAGTGTATACCACTGCTCTAGAGAAGGGCTGTGTAAAGCAGAAATTGTAGTATAAACAAAATTTAGATATTTGCTGTGATGTAATTTGGATATTTCTCAGATCTCTAAGTTTATCAGATCTTTCCTGCAATGTGCCACATATAATAAGAAGAAACTTTGCTCTGAGTCTTTTTCCATGGGAGGCTCTTTTAAAGCCTTTTGGTCGTAGTGAGGTAGGGGAGATAGAACCATTAGAAGTGTTTTACAGAAATTGAGGAAGAGGGTTATAGAGTTAAGTTGTTTGGATGTTTTTCTTAAATTGCATCATTTGAATTAAGATAAATCATGTAAAACATAGCCAGTAGACTTTCATTAAATTCACTTTTTAAAAATTGAGTTTTAATTTAGTGATTTAAAATTAGACAGATTTGGATTCAAATCCTTCTCCTAGATCATGCTAGCAGTGCTGTTGCTTTGTAAAAAGTGACAGCTGCTTCTTCCTAGATTTGTCGTGGTAAGTCTTGGTGCAGGGTCCGGCACACAGCAAGCAAACTGTCGGTGAATGTTGGCATTTATTATTGTTATGGTGGTAGAGGTGATAAAAAGAGAAGGCATTTCTCATACTTCAGAGCTTGATGTACTTTAAAATAATGCAAATCGAGAGTCAACCTAGGCTCTATCAGGGCTGGGGAATGTCTCTTCCAAAGTTTGGATGTACAGTCATAGTCGTGGTACTTAAACTGAACTCGCATGCATTGGTTTATTACCTACTATATTATATTTGAAAAAGGTCATGTTTATTTTGTCTTTCTGCAAGATTAAATTTAGTTTCACATTGAGACAGACAATATTTACCCCGTGGAAGGTGATCTTAAAATGCAGTTTAGGTTCTGTGAAGTTCTCTGTGGCCTTCTGTCACCGGCCATAATTTGACATTAGATGAGATGTTTTAATTTCTCACATTTTTTTTCTAGTTCCTTTCATGAACCTAAATTGTACAAGTATGTCGTAAAACGCCTGTTAAATTCGTCAGTGCTGCCTGGTCCCTTGACATGAGTGCCACCCCATGTGCATAGGAGGTTAGTGTAGAAGTAACTTCATGGGGGGGGGGAGCGGTAAACAGAAGGGGAAATGAACCACGAGAGGCTATGGACTCTGGGAAACAAACTGAGGGTTTTAGAGGGGCGGGGGGATGGGCTAGCCCAGTGGTGGGTATTAAGGAGGGCACGCCTTGCATGCAACACTGGGTGTTATGCGCAAACAATGAATCATGGAACACTACATCAAAAATTAATGATGTACTGTATGGTGACTAACATAACATAATAATAAAAAAAAGAAATAACTTCATGGGTCATTTCCCAGATTGATGTCACATCTCCCATTGGAGCCTGTATGGATAATTTCTCAGGGCAAAGGTAATTAATGGAAAGCATGATCTACAGAGTGAAGCCAAATAATCTAAGATTTCTAAACTCTGCTATATGTATAATGTTAATTAAATTGTTTGTCTTCTGGGGCACCTGGGTAGCGCAGTCGTTAAGCGTCTGCCTTTAGCTCAGGGCGTGATCCCGGCATTCTGGGATCGAGCCCCACATCAGACTCCTCCGCTATGAGCCTGCCTCTTCCTCTCCCACTCCCCTTGCTTGTGTTCCCTTTCTCGCTGGCTGTCTCTCTCTCTGTCAAATGAATAAATAAAATCTTAAAAAAAAAAATGTTTGTCTTCTTAACTTGCTTGTGAAATGATAGTTTCTCTTGTTAGAGTGCCGTATAATCCTTAAAAGTCCTGTTTACCAGGATTTTTAAGACGATGAGTAGAAATCTTGAAGAAACTCTGAACTTCTTTATTTATGATGTATCATACTATGTGCTTAGTGTTGTTAGAGGGAAATATAATAATAATAATCACCTGAATTTGCCATGCCATTTTACAAATAGAACTATTCTCTGAGTTTTTCAGAAAAGTAAAACCTCTCCTCTTCACTGTTTCTGAGATGTGCTGTGTTCATCCCCACATAAATTTGCAGAGGGCTTCTGTATGGTACCCATCTTCTAGTATCTCAGTACTTACCTGGATTCCCGTCATTTCGCTTAACTAATTCATCTTGGTAAGAAAATTTAACTACTACTGAAGCCTCACATTCTGACTCTTTATCACTTTTTTGATTTTTAAGTTTGACACTCAGTAACCACTTGCTGTTATTTTAGCTGCATATGTTGAAGAAACACTAAAAGTATACCTGAACCTCCAGTTGGTATTTTACAAGCTTAGTTAGAAGTGCCAAAAAGGTTTAAAAAATAATTTTAAAACTACAACATTGACCTAGATTGAAAAAAGAAAATCTCACAAGTATAAAAATTTACACCATGAATATTTAAAAATTCAACGACTGATTCCTCAAATAGTACGGGCAGATGTTATATAGCATATGTTAAGTCATTTTGTCAATATACCTGAACCCCTGTCCTTGACTCCCCTGTGAACAGTGAAGCAAAGCGAGGAAAACTAGATTGCCCTCAAATCCATCTGCTAGGTTATCACCTACTCTACAGTGCTGGTGAAGCGAAAGGCTACTCTGTTGGCAGTTTTTGCTAACAACTCTTATTATTCTGCACCTTACTCTTCTTAAACATATAGTTTCCCCCCATATACCAGCGGTTCTCAAAAGAAGATAGAAGAGGCAGCCTTCTTTCCACAGGGTGGTACATTATTTTGACTATTTTCTTTGTAATGAAAATTATGGAAAATAAAATTCGGAATTTTCTTGGCTTTGGAGGACAGGGAAGGTGGTTGCATTAGATACTTGAAAGAGTAAGAATGCACTAAAAGAGGAGACTAGACTTTAAATATTGCAATGCAGTCCTACATAGGTATTCATACCTAGAATGCTGGTGAAGAGAAAAGCCACTTTGAATTTATACAAACTTGTTCACCACTCTAGGCTAGAGTTTAGAATTGTGTAGAGATGAATGGAAAGCCTTAGGCTTTTAGTAATAGCTCTTGAGAGCTCAAGAAATGGAAAAAGCTGGAAAGATAAAACTTTTGAAAAGCCAAGCAACTTGTTCCTGAATCCCTTAAACTAATTCCAGAAGCTTAGGCTTTTTCCTATAAATAGTGTAGAGGAGTTAGCTTAGCCATTAAATAGGAGTTCAGCACTACACCAGTCTGAAACCCTTGAAGACTAAAATTAGCCAGAGGACAAACTCTGATTTAGTTTATAACACCTTCCTCTATCCTCCCTACTCTTAGTTTAAGGAGGTGCCCTTATAATAGTTGAGGGATCTCATTTTTAAATTTTTTAATAGGTTCCTGTTATATTTAAACTAATCTCACTTCTACGGTCATTACTGAGCCATTCCCCCAAACCCACCTGTCTAACATTAGTCAACTCACATCTTTCTCCTGTTTCTCAACTGTCCATGGTTCTTACTGTCGGAAGTCCAAAGTCTTTATCAAGACACACACATTCCCTCACAGTTAGGGTAGCCAGGCCTCCTGTATTTAATGATGTTGTTGTGTGTCCTATATTGCCTGTATTCAGATGCACTAAATATCATGTATTAAACATTTTTCAACAAATATACAGATGTGGCAGTTAGAGCTATTTTTTCCACCACAGTAATTGGCCCTTAATGCATTTGAATGAACACTGGCTGAAAATCAGACCTCCAGAAATAAAGATCTGTGTAGTCCTTTATGGTCTCTCCTACAGATTATTCTGAAGGGAACTGAGAATTAAAAGTACTTAATTTTTATGTTCAAGAAAGAAAACGGCTGTTCTTTGCCTGAAGTCCCAAGTTATGAAGAAGTAACCATCATTAATTAGAAATAGCTCTGGATCAGTACACATGCTGTGAAAATCAGCCAATCAATGGCAGCCTCACTCCAGTGGCCATGCCTTTGAATACCAGCCAGTCAATATACAGCCTCACTCCAGTGACTACACTTCTGAAAGTTAGCAAGTCAATGACAGCCTTAGGCTTCTGAAATTCAGCCAATCAGTGACTGCTGCTGTGTGTTTAGTATACCTGCTCAATATTCATTAATGTATATTCACTGGACAAAAGAATAAAGTAAGGTGGGTGTAGCTACTGTAGAAATTATGTTAAATGTAAATGGACCCAGGACTCCCTTATCAGCAACTGATGGAACTACTGGACAGAAAGTTGGTAGAAATATAAAAGATCTGAACAATATAATCAGCCAATGGAATCTAACTGGCACATACATATAAAACATGTAACCCAACAATGCCAGCATACAAGTGGAACATTCACCAAGATAGACCATATTCTAGGCCATAAGACAAGCATCAACAAATTTAAAAGAACTGAAATCATACAGAGCATATTATCTGACAATAATGGATTCAATAACAAAAGTACAAGCAACAGGAAGAAAAATGATTTATGGGTCAAAGAGGAAGTAGCAAAGGAAATTTAAAAAAAAAACATGTAGTTGAATGATAATGAAAATAAAACATATCAAAATATCAAAATATGTCAGAGGTAGCTAAACCATTCCTGACAGGAAAATCTGTATAGCATTAAATGCTTTATAATTAGAAATTATTAAAGGTCTCAAATTGGTAATGTAGTTTACTCCCTCAAAAAACCTAAGTTCCTGAGGCACCTGGGTAGCTCAGTCGGTTAAGCATCTGACTCTTGATTTCCGCTCAGATCATGATCTCATGGGTTGTGGGATCGAGCCCCATGTTGGGCTTCATTCTCAGTGTGAATTCTGCTTGGGATTTTCTTTCTCCTCTCCCTTTGCCCCTCCTCCCTCAAATAAATAAATAAATCTTAAAAGAAAAAAAAAGGAACCTAAGTTCCTACCCAAGAAATTAAAAGGAGATAAAGTCAAAGCAAGTAGAAGGATGGAAACAATAATGATAAAAACAGAATCAGGGCATTAAAAATAAGAAAACAATAGAGGAGAGTGAGGCCAGCAAATGGCAGATCCCAATGCTCGCTCCCCTGACAGAAACAACGAAAACAATGAATAAACAACTACATACCAAAGGCTATATATGAGAAATCAACAGCTAACAGCATACTTAATGGTGAAAAGCTGCCAAGTTTTTCTGTAAGATCAGGAACAAGAAACAAGACAAGGATGTCACCACTTTTTTTCAACAGAATACTGGGAGGCCTAGTCATGGCAATCAGACAACAAAAAGAAAAAAGCATCTACAAATGGCTAACAGACACATGAAAAAATGTTCAACATCATTAGCCATCAGGGAAATTCAAATCAAAACCACACTAAGATACCACCTTACACCAGTTGGAATGGCAAAAATTGACAAGGCAAGAAACAACAATTGCTTGAGAGGATGTGGAGAAAGGGGATCCCTCCTACATTGTTGGTGGGAATGCAAGTTGGTACAGCCACTCTGGAAAACAGTGTGGAGGTCCCTTAAAAAGTTAAAAATTGAGCTACCCTATGACCCAGCCATTGCACTACTGGGTATTTACCCCAAAGATACAGACGTAGTGAAGAGAAGGGCCATATGCACCCCAATGTTCATAGCAGCATTGCCCACAATAGCTAAATCGTGGAAGGAACCGAGATGCCCTTCAACAGATGACTGGATTAAGAAGTTGTGGTCCATATATACAATGGAATATTACTCAGCTATCAGAAAGAACAAGTTCTCAACATTTGCTGCAACATGGATGGCACTGGAGGAGATAATGCTAAGTGAAATAAGTCAAGCAGAGAAAGACAATTATCATATGATTTCTCTCATCTATGGAACATAAGAACTAGGAAGATCGGTAGGAGAAGAAAGGGATAAAGAAAGGGGGGGTAATCAGAAGGGGGAATGAAGCATGAGAGACTATGGCCTCTGAGAAACAAACTGAGGGCTTCAGAGGGGAGGGGGTGGTGGAATGGGATAGACTGGTGATGGGTAGTAAGGAGGGCACGTATTGCATGGTGCACTGGGTGTTATACGCAACTGATGAATCATCGAACTTTACATCAGAAACCAGGGATGTACTGTATGGTGACTAACATTATATAATAAAAAAAATTTTTTAAAAAAGGAAAAAAGCATCTAAATTGTTAAGGAAGAAGTAAAACTTTCACCATTTGCAGATGACATGATACTATTAATCTTAGAGACTCCACCTACAAAAAAAGAACTAATAAATGAGTTCAGTAAAGTTGAAGTATACCAAATCTATTATTTCTGTACACTTATAATGAAGGAGTAGAAAGAGAAATTTGGAGAACAATCCCATTTATAATGGCATCAAAAAGAATAAAAATAGCTAAGAATAAATTTAACCAACAAGGTGAAAGATCTATACTTTGAAAATTGTAAGACATTGATGAAAGAAATGGAAGGTAGCACCAACAAATAGAAAGATATGCATTGGAAGAATTAATATCATTAATGTTAATTAATATTGTTAATATTAATTAATATTGTTAATATAATTAATATTGTTAAAATGTTCATACTACCCAAAGTAATCTACAGTCTACAGATTCAGTGCAGTCCCTCTCAAAATTCCAATAACGTTTTTCACAAAACTAGAACAAACATCCTAAAATTTGTAAGGAACCACAAAAGACCTTGAATAGCCAAAACAGTCTTGAGAAAGAAGAACAAAGCTGTAGGTATCACAATCCCAGGTTTCAAGATATACTACAAAGCTGTGGTAATTAAAACTGTATGGTACTCACACAAAAGTAGACCTATAGATTGATAGAATAGAGCAGAGAGTTCAAAAGCAAACCCATGCTTATATGATCAGCTAATCTATAAGAAAGGAGGCAGAATTATACAGTGGGGAGAAGGTAGTCTCCCCAATAAACAGTGTTGGGAAAATTGGATAGCTACATGCAAAAGAACGAAACTGGAATGCTTTCTTACACCATATCAAAAATAAACTCAAAATGAATGAAAGACTTTAGTGTGAGACCTGAAACCATAGAACTGCTAAAAGAAAACATAGGCGCTAATGTCTTGGACATTGGCCTTAGCAACATTTCTCTGGATATGTCTCCTCAGGCAAGAGAAACAAAAACAAAATAAAAAATTGGGACTGTATCAAACTAAAAAACATTTTGCACAGTGAAGGAAACCATCAACAAAACAAAAAAGCAATCTACTGACTGAGAGAAGATATTTGCAAATGACGTATCTGATAAGGGGCAAATATCCAAAATATATAAAGAACTTATACAACTCAAGACACACACACACACAGATAATAAGCCAACTAAAAAAATGGGCAGAGAATCGCAATAGACATTTTTTTAAAGAAGACATAACAGATGGCCAACAGACATGTGAAAGATGTTCACCATTATTAATCATCAGAGAAATGCAAATCAAAACCATAATGAAATATAACCTTATACCTGTCAGAATGGCTGTTATTAAAAAACAAAACAGGAAATAACAAGTGTTGGTGAAGATGTGGAGAAAAGGGAACCCTTGTGCACTGTTGGTGGGAATGTAAATTGGTGCAGCTGCTATGGAAAATAATATGGAGTTTCCTCAAAAAACTAAAACTAAAAATATCGTACAATCCAGTAGTTCCACTGCTGGGTATTTACCCAAAGAAAATGAAGCACTAATTCAAAAAGATACATACACCCTTGTGTTTATTGTAGTATTATTTACGATAGCCAAGACATGGAAGCAACCTAAGTGCCCATCAGTAGATGACCAGATAAAGATGTGGTGTATATAAATACAGTGGAGTATTTCTCAGCCATAAAAAAAGAATGAACTCTTGCTATTCACAACAATATTGATGGACCTAGAGGGTACTATGCTAAGTGAAACGTCAGACAAAGACAAATACCATATGATTTCACTTACATGTAGAATCCAAAAAGCCAAATCAAATGAACGAACAAAACAGAAACAGACTCATAAATACAGAGAACAAATGGTGGTTTCCAGAAGGAAGGAGGAATGATGGACAAAATAGGTGAAGGGGATTAAGACATACAAACTTCCAGTCGTAAAATAAGTAAGTCACAGGGATGAAAAGTGTAGCAAAGGCAATATAGTCAATAATATTGTAATAACTTTGTATGATGAAAGATAATAACTACACTCATTGTGAACATTGTATAACGTATAGAATTGTCAAATCACTATGTTGTGTACTTGGAACTAATATAACATTGTATATCAACTATACTTCAGTTAAAAAGTCCCAACTATATGCCAATGAAAATAGCCCTGGGAGAGCTCTGGAGTACAGTAGGGGAGCTGCAGAAGCCCCCTGTTGAACATAGAAACTGGGAATCCTACATAGAAAAACTTAAGAAACATTTTGCCTGTGTTACCTCATCCCCTTGGTGTGACCTTATCCTAGGGGAAAAAGGAGAACAGGAGAAACCCAGCAATTCTCATTACCCCTGTAGATACTGGCAGCTTTCTCCACAGAGGACCCCTGCAGTCTTCATTGACCCTGAACCCAGCTGGCAGAGCTACCCAGAATTCATACTGCTGAACTCCTTTGCATCTCCCCCTCTTCCCAGGAATGCTGAATGCCCTCTGGAGCCAGAGTCAGCACTCACTTTGTACAGCCATATCCATGTCCTGGACCCTGGCTCCACAACTACTCAGCACATGCCCATGCCTTGGACATCAGTGCCACCACTACAGTAAGTGCACCTGCACTCTGGTCCAGGCTCTGTGGTCATTCTGTTCCCCCAGCCCTGGACCTTGGCTCCATACATGCCCATACCTTGAATGCTGGTGCCACTGCCACAGGAAATGCATCCACACCTTTGTCCTAGGATCTGCAGTGGTTCTACTTGCCCCTGAGCTTCATGGCTGCTCTCTGTGCACCTCCACCGTACATGTGTGTCCCCACTGGCACAAGTGCCCCAGATCCTACTGCTTCCATATGTGTACCTCCATGTCAGACTCAAGGCCATTAGGCCATTATTTCCCCCTATGGGGGAAAAGGAGAACAAGAAGACTCCACAAGCATTTACCACTGAGGACACCCACAACATTGATTGCTGAGGACTCCTACAGTCTTTTCTGTTGGTGACCTCATTTGGCAGAGCTTCATAGAGAATACACTGCTGCTGTCTCCCAGAACCCAGATCTGCTATATCCTCATGGAGCCAGCACCACCATACCCCCACCCAGCCAGTGTCCTCATACTCATCTGTGGATGAAGGTCTTTCCCCACTGAAGCCAATCTGTAAAGTCTGGAGATGACTGGCCTTCAAACGTGCAGATGTCAGTGCAGGGCTACAAGAAACATGAAAAATCCAAGAAAATGATACCACCAAAGGAACACAGTAATTTTCTAGTAACTAATGCCAATGAAATGGAGATCTGTGAATTGCCTATTAATTCAAAATAATTGTTTTAAGGAAGCCTAGTGAGCTACAAGAGAACAACTCAATGAAATCAGGAAAACAATACATGGCCAAAGTAGGAGATGCAACAAAGAAAAATCATAAAAAGAACCAAACAATAATTTTGGAACTGAAGAATTCAGTGAATCAAATAGTAAAATGCAATAAAGAGCTTCAACAGTAGACTCCCAAAGTTGTAATCAGATCATTTGAAATTACCTAAGCAGAAGAGAAAAAGAAAAAAGAATGAAAAAGAGTGAAAAAAGCCTATGGGATTTATGAGAGACCATCAAAAAGAACTAATCTATGTATTATGGGAGTCCCAGAAGGGGAAGAGATTATAAAAGCAGCAGAAAAAAGTCCTGAAAGATATAATGCCTAAAAACAAAATCTGCAGAGAGAAATGGAAGTCCAGACTCATGAAACTCAAAAGTCTCCAAGTAGTATCATCCCAGATATTTCACTGAGATATATTATAATCACATTGTCAAAAGTCAAGGAGAAAGGGAGAGTTTTGAAGGCTGCAAGAGAAAAGCAACTCATTACATGTAAGGAAATTTCTATAAAACTATCAGTGGATTTCTCAGCATGAAGCTTGCAGGCCAGGAGAGAGTGGAATGATATATTCAAAGTATTGAAAGAAGAAAACCTGCCAACGAAGAATATTATACCTGGCAAAATTATTCTTTAAAAATGAAGGGGAGGGGATATAAAAGTCTTTCCTTGACAAACAAAAACTGACAGGGTTTGTCACCACTAGAGCTGCTCTACAAGAGATGCCTGGTACTTAACTCTCAATGAAATAGGTGTAGGAGAATCTTACCACAACACAATAAAGTCCATATATGAGAAGCTGACATTTAAGATCTAGTATAAGGTAAGGATGCCCACTCTTGCCACTTCTTTTCAACACAGTACTGGAAGTTCCAGACTGAGCCATTAGACAAGAAAAAGAAATAAAAGCCATCCAAGCTGGAAAGGAAGAATTAGAATTACTTATGTTTACAAATGACATGATCTTATATGGAGAAAACATTAAGACTCAACCAAAAAACTGTTATGCAGAATACAAAATCAATATATAAAAATCAGTCATGTTTCTATACACAAACAACAAACTATCTGAAAAGGAAATTAAGTAATCCCATTCACAGTAGTAACAAAAAAGAAGGAAAAATATGTAGGAATGAACTTAACCAAAGGGTAAAAGACTTGTACATTGAAAATTATTAAATGTTGATGAAGGAAATTAAAGCAGAAACAGATACATGGGAAGATATCCCAATTCATAGATTGGAGGAATTAATATTGTTAAAATGTCTGTATTACCTAAAGCTGTCTACAGATTCATTGCAATTCTTGTCATAATTCAAATGGCATTCCTTGTAGTAATAGGGAAAAAACCCTAAAAATCATACGATTCTTAAAAGACCCTGAATAGTTAAAACATCTCGAAAAAGAACAAAGCTGGAGGCATAACACTTACTCATTTCAAAATATATTACAAATATACAGTAATCAAAACAGTATAGTACTAGCATAAAATCAGACAGATAAGCCAATGGAACATCCAGAAATAAATCTACACTTCCATGGTCAACCAGTTTTTGACAATGGTGCCAACAACACAGAATGGGAAAAGGATAGTCTTTTCAGTAAATGATGTTGGGAAAACTGGATATTCACATGGAGAAGAATGAAATTGGATACGTATGTAACACCATATACAAAAACCAACTCACAATGCATTAAAGACTTTTAAATGTAAGACCTGAAACCATATATCTCCTAGAAGAAAACACGGTGGGGAGAAAGCTCTTTACCATTGGTCTGGGCAATGATTTTTTGAATAGGACATCAAAAGCACAGGCACAAAAGCAAAATAGACAAACGAGATTGCATCAAACTAAGAAGCTTCTATCTAGCAAAGGAAACAAAAAGGCAATCAGTGGAATGGTAGAAAATATTTGCAAACCATATATTTTATAAAGGGTTAATATCCAAAATATATAAGGAACTCCTACAACTGAACCGCAAACAATCAAACAAAAAACAAATGAGCTGATCAAAAATGAGCAAAGGACCTCAGTAGACATTTTTCCAAAGAAGACATCAAATGGCCAACAGGTTTGTGACATATGTACACCTTCACTTATTGTCAGGGAAATGCAAATCAAAATCACAGGTCCATATATACAAGGGAATATTACTCAGCCATCAGAAAGAACGATTACCCAACATTTGCAGCAACATGGACGGGTCTGGAGGAGATTATGCTAAATGAAATGAGTCAAGCAGAGAAAGACAATTATCATATGGTTTCACTCATTTGTGGAACATAAGGAATAGCAGGGATATTGATAGGAGAAGGAAGGGAAGAATGAAGGGGGGGGTAAACAAAAGGGGGAAGGAACCATGAGAGACTATGGACTCTGGGAAACAAACTGAGGGTTTCGGGCGTTGGGGGGGGGGAGGTTGAGGGATTGGGCTAGGCCGGTGATGAGTATTAAGGAGGACATGTATTTCATGGAGCACTGGGTGTTATATGCAAACAATGAATCATGGAACACTACATCAAAAACTAATGATGTACTGTATGGTGAATAACATAGCATAATAAAAAATTTTAAAAAATCACAGTGACATATCACTCATACCTGTTAGAATGGCTATTGTTGTGGCAAAGGGAACCTTGTATGGTCTTGGTGGTAATGTAAATTGTTACAGTTATATGAAAAACACTATGGGGGCACCGGGGTGGCTCAGTTGGTTAAGTGTCTGCCTTCGGCTCAGGTCATGATCCCAAGATCCTGGGATGGAGCCCTGCATCAGGCTCCCTGCTGAGTGGGGAGTCTGCTTCTCCGTCTGTCTCTGCACCCCTGGCCCTGCTCGTGCTCACTCTCTCTCTCAAATAAATAAAATCTTAAAAAAGAAAAAAAGAAAAGAAAACAGTATGGTGGTTCCTTAGTAAAGGAAAAATAAAACTGCCATATGATCCGGCAATTTCTTTTTGGGGTATATAACCAAAGGAAATGAAAATTAGCATCTTGAGAGATTGCTGCACTACTGTTTATTTCGTGATTATTTACAATAGTGAAGATAATGGAAACAACCCGAGTGTCCATCAACAGATGAATGGATAAGGAAAATGTGATTTTATATAGAGAGACCCTTTTAAAAAAAACAAAATCCTGCCATTTGTAACAACGTGGATGAACCTGGAGGATATCATGCTAAGTGAAATAAGCCAGATGCAGGAAGACAAACATGGCTTCTCCTTTAGATTTGGAATCAAAAATAGTCTACATCATAGAAGCAGAGAGTAGAAGGTGGTTACCAGGATCTGGGGGGAAGGGAGAAATGGATGAGATAATGTTGGTTGAGGGACAAAGTTTCAGTTTTGCAAGATGAATAAATACTATCAGTTTAATGTGCTGTAATGTGACTGTAATTAACAATATTGTATACTTGAAACTTGCTAGGGTAGAGGGTAGATCTTAAGTGTTCTCACCACAAAAAAGAAAATGTCATCTTTGAAGAGGTGGGTATGTTAACTTGCTTGACTGTGGTGATTATCTCACAATATATATGTGGATCAAATAATCAAATTATATACCTTAAATATATATAATTCTTAATTGTCCAAATATACTTCAGCAATAAAAAAATAGAAGTAGTGAAACAAAAAGCGAATTTCTTAAAAAACAATAATATTAGTAAACTTCTGATAAGACTGAAAAAAAGTTGAAAAGATACAAATCAGCAATATTAGGAATGAAATAGGGGTTATCAGTACAGAGCCTGCAGACATTAAAAAGATAACAAAGGAATACTATAAGCAACTTTCTACCCATTTATGGATAATTTAGAAGAAATGAATCAATTTCTTAAAAAATACAAACTGCCAAAACTCAACCAAGATGAAATAATCTGAATAGCCCATTAACCACTGAAGAAATTGAAGTTGTAATTTAAAAACTCTTTAAAAGAAATCTCTAGTTCCAGTATATCACTGGAGAATTCTACCAAACATGTAAAGAAGAATTAACACCATTTTTTTGTATACAGTCTCTTCCAGAAGATTGGATGGAATGCTTCCTGACACATTTAATGAACCTAGTATTACCCTGATAAGAAAAACAAGGACAGTACAGAAAAAGAAGACTGTAGACCATTATTTCTCACTTAGATGTGGAATTCCTCAATAGGAATCACAGAACCACAATTACAATTAGTATTCCTTCTCTTAGAGATTAATAATCAAAGTTTGTCACTTAATTGATAATGTTAATTTAGTGTTCTTTTAGTTACTTCTAGTATAGCCTCAAAAATGAATTGATTGGTAGTCAAATTCAGCAGGTTTTTGTAATTTCATTTTGTTCTCTTCATTTGGATCACCACTGTTTTTCAAATATAAGCTAATTACTTTTGCAAGTTAGACCAAATCTTTGGTATTATTATTTTTAAAAATTGAGCCATCACTCATTTTCCTTTTCTGAAAAAGCCTATGTACCTTTTCCTTAATTTTATGGGTTTTTCTTTTTTCAGGATAATGAACCTGCTTAATCTAAAGTTCTCCTCCCTTTGTTGTTGTTGCTGTTTTTAAGGGTTATTTATTTATTTATTTGAGAAAGAAAAAGAGCGTGGGGGGGGAGGGCAGAAGGGAGGGGGAGAGAGAATCCCAAGGAGACTTCTCACTGAGTGTGGAGCCAGATGCAGGCTTATCCCAATAGGACCCCAAGATCATGAGCTGAGCTGAAACCAAGAATCAGATGCCTAAGTGACTGAGCCATCCAGGCTCCCCAAGTTCTCCTCCCCCTTTTAAAGGAAGTACCTATAAGTGTTTCTTGCACTATATTCATGATTAGGTTAAACTATCCTGTTTCTGACCTGGTGACTGTAAAACTGAAATCAATTAAAGTAATGGTAATCAACTGTGTCCCCTTGGCATTTGCATGTGAGCGTCTTGAAATTTTGTGATGGCAGATTTTCAAAAAGCAGTACTTTTACTTCCAAAGTAAAATATGGTATAATATGTATCATAGGATGAAGTGTTTGGTTTGATTTATACACTGTAATTACTTTCTGTAAAAAGACATCTTGTTTGAAATAATTTCTTTCAATTTTAGGCAAAGTACATTCCTAGAAGTTAAAAATGATCATTTTCCTCTAAAGTGAGGATTCTCTGAAAATATGTTCATGGTTGGGGGGGTGTCACATAATCACATATCTTACCACATCTTATCTTGTTTAAAGGAAGAAAAAAGTCCTCTTTAAATTTAGTTGGTGACAACTCTTTGCCTTTTGGTGCTTAATAATGCTTGAGATAATAATAAATAGTGATAGTTATATAACCTTTTTCACGTTGTTGTATTTTTGCTTACACTTGGAGTTTCTAAGGCCAGCATGCAGGGAATTGTTTATTGCTTCTTAATTAGGTTTCCAGCAGTTAGAATAAGCAAGAGGGTGCTTGGCTTATGGCACTGCAGTATGTCCTGATAGGCTTCCCTTGGTCATGGCTAAAGAAAATAGAGAAAATAGCAAGCATTCTTTCATAATTATACTTTTTCCATAAATGAGAGTTTTGTTTATAGTTAAGCATTATAAAGTAATAATACACATATTAAATAAATGAAATACATATTTAGAGCCTTTTAAAAAGGATTACAAGTATGCCAATGAACAAATTATCTTTCATACTCAATTTTAACTGTTTCCCATCATTGCTTAACCTACCCTAGAGTAATGTCAACATTCTTTAATCCTTAAAACACTCTGTGTTTATACTATAGACAGGATATCCTTCAATAGCTTTATAGCAAAAGCCCTTGCAGTAATTTCCCTTACTCATTTAAATACCAAGTAATTATTGAACTCCTATAATATATGTAAAGTAAAACATTGTAATCATGTTACGGGATTCATATAACAAACATTTGTTGAGCATCTATTATGTGCCAAAAAGAAAAATATAAGGTTCCTTTTCCTTAACGTTTGGTGTGATCAGTGGTGTGATTACATAGAAGTAGTATTTATATAGGAAAATAATATCTAATCCATGCCAATAAATTATCAGTTGACTCTCAGTTGGGGGGAAGTTTTAAGGAGGGGGAAATTTTTACTTTTGGTCTTCAGTAGATAAATAGCATCAAAGGTGATGGACTTTATGTGGGTAAAGATGATTTTGGTAAGGGAAGGGCTTAGAGTCTGCGTCATAGTAGAGGAGCAAGAGCAAAATTACAGGAATTGGTAAGAATATGATAGATACTGAAGGAGTGTGTTTCCTTAGGCTGAGACAAAACAGCATACCCTTTCCAGAAAGCACCAAGGTAGCTGATATGGGGCTCCATGGTAGACCTTTTATATGAAAAAGGAGGTCACGACACAACTAACTGTGCAAGATTAAATAGATGTTTAGACATGTCAGGGCCTCAGAGAGTGGCAGAAATGAACTCTCCTTGCCTTTGTATTACTTAAAATTTCTTTGTTCATTTTTGGTGAAAACTGAGGGGAGAGGAGAATTTTTCCTTATCCCTTTTCCCTTTAGGAGATGATGAGGAAGTAGCTGTGAAAGACTGCAATAGAACTCTTTAAGTTGGGAAGAGTTAAAATGCAGGGACCAAGCTAGAATGCTTTCTTGTTCTACAGAAGAGGGCTGAAGTAGTAGCCCTAGGACTGCCTGATCTCTGATCCTAAGTTGTTGTGGTGGTCTGTTGGCATTCATGGTCTCATCATCTTTTTTAAAAATTTTTATTTATTTTAGAGAGAGCGTATGCGTGAGAGTGCTTATACACAAATGAGGGGGGTGGGGGAGGTAAAAAGAGAGGGAGAGAATCTCAAGCAGACTCCATGCTGAGCCCAGAGCTGGTCTCAGGGCTCGATATCACAACCCTGAGATCATGACCTGAGCTGAAACCAAGAGTTGCACACTTAACTGACTGAGCCACCCAGGTGCCCTTCCATGCTCTCATGATCTTAAATCAGTCAGAAAGCAGCCAGTCCCCATGGCAGAGCAATCCTCCTTTTCCAATATGTATCTTGAAGGATATGATACCCTAGGCCTTAAGAATGGATCCATATTTCTGTAGGGATTTAGAGAGTTGTCTCAGCCTAAAGGAACTCTTTATGGTGGTATATAGCTTAACTGCCAGGATAAGTTAACATTTCCATTGAATCAAATATATATATAGCTTAATAAATTTGCCTCTTTACCTCATTTAACTTTGTCTCACTTTCAAGGTTTGCTAAGTTTCCCTAGAGTTACAAAGATTCTGCCTATGACATTTTTCATTCTATTGACCTCCACAATTGATTTGGCTGATCTTTCTAAACAAAGGAAGAGTAATTATTAGTAAAAGTTAGAAGTATCTGGACTCTACTGCAAATAAGTTCTCAGGTTATATTTGGAGATGCTACTCTTAAGTTTTGTTTTCTTTTTTAACCATCCTGTCTTTTAAACCAGTGTGAGGCTGCTTGCCCTTAATTTCCTAAGTGTCACCTTGTATTTGTCATTCCTGGTATGGAAAAGGTACTGACACGATGATGTTGAGAGGTGAACTCCTGTAGATATTGTATGAGGCTGTAATGAAGCAGGGTGAGAAAACAATAAAGCGAAGGTGAATCTATGGACTTATAACTCAGGCAAGTGTTTTCTTTCAGTTTTATTTCTCAGTCTTTATGAGTCTCAAACTCTAGACAAATGTAGGTGTTTTTTCCCCTCAGAGAATATGATAGCATGAGTCTGAAGACAGCAACCTAGCTCTCCGTTGACAGAGAAAGGACTAAACTCATCCATAAATGGATCACATCATCCCTTTCAAGCTATGCTTCTGTTCCTTAATTTCTTAAGTATTTACTGAAATTTAAAAATCATGTGTTATGTTTTATACTCTAAAAGTTTTATTGTTATTATTTATTATTTTTGTTTCTTAAATTATTTAAGTGTGTTTTTGAAAGAAGTACTGTACTTTCTATTGTGCATTATTATCGTGAACACATGAGTCTTAGAGGTTTAATCTATTTCAAAGAAATATAAAATTCAACTTAAATGTTTCAACTAGACCTTAAAAAAACAGATACTAACCAGAAACACACACACACACACACACACACACACACACACAGCATATACTTCATCGAAAGAAAGAAAGAAAGAAAGAAAGAAAGAAAGAAAGAAAGAAAGAAAGAAAGAAAGAAAGAAAGAAAAGGTTGCCAGAAGTTACAAATTCACATAATTTAATACTGGGTGTAAGAGATGGAGACTTGAAATCACTGCATTGTCAAGGGGCTTATCCACACCTTTGATGATTCAGGATGGAGTATCTATAAATAAACTTCTGTGCTGGAGACCAAACTGTCCTGGACTCATAACACATCAAGAATATACTTAAAACATTTTCTGAATTGAAATATTATTAGTTTAGATGTCTCTGATTTAAAGATGGCTAGAAGTCAGTTTTTTTGTACTCGAGTGAAATTGAAGGTAAAATTAGAGAATTGGATAGAAGTCTTGATTTCATTTGAGTCACTCTGTGTTGTATCTTTCCTAACTGGCCAGTTCTGGTTCTGGTTCTGGGGAAATCGTTTGATGAGAATTAGAGTTGCTAGAGCCGAAGGCACAACCTGGGAACTCACGTGGGCTCTTGATTGTGGCACGTGGCCCTGCGCGGTGAGAACGGAGCCGCCCGGGTCTCCGAAAGCTTTCCCTTTTACGGAAGCTGTACTTGAGCCTCGGCAGTCGTCGTCCCCGCTTGGATTTCAGTAGAAGGAGCACTCCGGGCTTTGGGGGACTTCTGTCTTCCGTGTTCCCCGATTCTGCAGACTAAAGTACAGACCACCTCCATCAGAAATGTGCCCTGGGAGTGTTCACGGTAGTTCCTTGCGTTCACCTCCAGTTTCAGTCGTTTCAGAGCAGGGTACCTGAGGGCTGCCCTGCCCAACGAGTTAAGAAAGGAATTGAAGAACTGAGTAGAAAAGGATATAGCGGGGCGCCTGGGTGGCGCAGTCGTTAAGCGTCTGCCTTTGGCTCAGGGCGTGATCCCGGTGTTCTGGGCTCGAGCCCCGCATCAGGCTCCTCGGCTGGTAGCCTGATTCTTCCTCTCCCACTCCCTCTGCTTGTGTTCCCTCTGTCTCTGGCTGTCTCTCTCTCTCTCTGTCAAATAAATAAATAAAATTAAAAAAAAAAAGAAAAGAAAAGGATATAGCGACTGATAGGTGACTGTAAATGAGTAAGCAGAGAACATGGCAGGAAAATCTACTTTCTAAGTTATGTGTTCATTATTATTCTCTCCTAGGGTACTTTATTTCTTTTATTCATTCCAGAGAGAGCGAGAGCGAGAGAGCGAGCGAGAGCATGAGCAGTGGGGATAGGGTCAGAGGAACAGGAGAAGCAGACTCTCCACTGAGCAGGGAGCCCAAGGCAGGACTCGATCCCAGGACCCTGAGATTATGACCTGAGCCAAAGGCGAAGGCTCAACGCACTGAGCCACCCAGGCGCCCCTCTCCGAGGATATTTCTGAAAACGAATTTAATATTTCTGAATTTCCTTTCTACCTCCCAGGATTGAATCTTAAAGCAACTTAATAAGACCTAAAATATGGAATTTGGTGGTTTTTTTAGTGTCATATTCTGACAATACAATTCTAAAAGTATCTTTTCAAATTTAACTATTATAAACTTATCTCGAAGGCCTTTCAAATATGGGGGTGGGGGTGACCACAGGTTTTAAAACATTACGATCTGGGTATGAGTTTTAGCTCTGATATAGATGAACAGATGTGCATTATTTAACTTCTCTGAATATTAGTTTTCTTCTGTAGAAAATGAGATAAATATCCCTACCTTTCATTCTTTATAGGGATATTCCAGGACCAAATAGGAAAGCTGTTTTAAGGATAGGTAAAAAAGATTTCTACATAAATTGGCATCCTTAAAATCAAGGGTCTTCAACCTCAGCACTCCTGACATGGGCCGGCTCAGTCTTTGTTGTAGGGGTCATCCCATGCATTGCAGGACATTTGTTTAGCCGCGTCCCAGACCTCCACCTGCTCAAAGCCACTTCCCTAGTTGTAACAACCCAAAATGTCTCCAGACATTGCCCTCGAGAGGGCAGAATTGCCCCTGGTTGAGAACTGCTTTAAACCAAATAAATTATTTAAAGCAACTTACTTCTAGCAATGCAGTTAGTCTAATTTCACCAGATTAGAGCGCTTGTTCATGTGTGTATTGTTTTTGTTTAGAGCAGGGGGAGCAAACTAAAGCCCTCAGGCCAAAATTTGGCCCGTTACTTGTTTTGCAATAAAGTTTGAAATTTATCATTTATTTATTGTCTTTGCTACAAAGGCAGGAATGAGTAGTTCTTACAGAGATATCGGGACCACAAGCCTAAGATGTTTACTCTCTGGCTTTTCACCAAAAAAGTTTGTCCACCCATGATTTTAGAATATTTTGTCATGTATTGAACCATGAATGCTGAGAGTTAAAATTGTTTGGTTTTATGTGAAGGTTTTGGCAAAAAAATATTTCAGTTTGTTTAAGTATATAGCATAAGTATAAAATTAAATTTAATAATTATTGATATATTTGTGCTTGCTTTTTTATGGACATATAATATAGCACATTAAGATCAAAACCTTAGGGGCACCTGGGTGGCACAGCGGTTAAACGCCTACCTTCGGCTCAGGGCGTGATCCCGGCGTTGTGGGATCGAGACCCACATCAGACTCTTTCGCTATGAGCCTGCTTCTTCCTCTCCCACTCCCCCTGCTTGTGTTCCCTCTCTCGCTGGCTGTCTCTATCTCTGTCAAATAAATAAATAAAATCTTAAAAAAAAAAAGATCAAAACCTTATATTTTTTTCAGTAACAATATTTTATTTTTTATTTTTTAATAATTTTTTATTATGTTGTGTTAGCATACAGTACATCCTTAGTTTTTGATGTAGTGTTCCATGATTCATTATTTGCACCCAGTGCTCCATGCAATATGTGCCCTCCTTAATACCCATCACTGGCCTATCCCAATCCCCCACCCCCCTCCCCTCTGAAGCCCTCAGTTTGTTTCTGAGAGTCCATAGTCTCTCGTGGTTCATTCCCCCTTCTGTTTACTCCCCCTTCATTCTTCCCTTCCTTCTCCTATCTATCTTCCTGCTATTTCTTATGTTCCACAAATGAGTAAAACCATATGATAATTATCTTTCTCTGCTTGACTTATTTCACTTAGCATAATCTCCTCCAGTCCTGTCCATGTTGCTGCAAATGTTGGGTAATTGTTCTTTCTGATGGCTGAGTAATATTCCATTGTATAAATGGACCACATCTTCTTAATCCAGTCATTTGTTGAAGGGCATCTCGACTCCATCCACAGTTTCGCTATTGTGGGTAATGCTGCTATGAACATTGGGGTGCATATGGCCCTTCTCTTCACTACGTTTGTATCCTTGGGGTAAATACCCAGTAGTGCAATTGCTGGATAGTAGGGTAGCTGTATTTTTAACTTTTTAAGGGACCTTCACACTGTTTTCCAAAGTGGCTGTACCAACTTGCATTCCCACCAACAGTGTAAGAGGGATCCCCTTTCTTCACATCCTCTCCAACATTTGTTGTTTCTTGTCTTGTCAGTTTTTGCCATTCTAACTGGTGTAAGGTGGTATAAGATCAAAACTTTAAACCATGCCATTCTGGTTCAAATCCTGGCTCTGCTCTTGTGGGATCTAGGACAAGTCACTTAACTTCTCTGTGCCTTGGTTTCCTCATCATGAAATGAGGATAATATTAAAACCCATGAGGACTGAAGTAACATGCACGTAGTACAGTGTTTCGCATCTAATAATAAGCATAATACTTAGTGATAACCAGAGGGTTCCAGAAATCAACTCAATTTATATTTGGCCCTTACAGTTCTTTACTAGCAGTACAGTTTAAAGATATGTAAGATAAAGACATGCCACACTAGATATAATAGCTCATTCTCTAGGCCATCAAACAGAAATTGCCAGCCTTAATCTCAATATTATAACAAATGAATTAATATAACATATATCCTTTTACTTTTGCTTTATTGATGGCCACACTAATAAAATATTTATTCCAAAAAATATATGAATGTGGAATAGTTGTTTTCACAACAAAATGTGGGCATATAATTGCACTTAATTTATTTCTTCCTCTACTGCCGGCATCCTTGGTGGCACAGAATATAGCTGTTTTGGTCTGATCTGTGCAAATGTGCAGAAATGGATAGATAGGTATAAAAAATTGGTGTCTAGCCAGACAACTGTTCAATTATGGCCAGAGATTAGTTTTAAGTTAAAAAAAAAAAAAGTCACCGCAAATCTTGCCACTAGTAGAAAATAAATTGTCTCTTAAAAAAACATTATGGATTTCAAAATGTTTATCACTTTTAGTGCCTTCCCTGAGATGGTTAGTCCAGCTCAGGTAAAGCTCTGTCTTGTATCCATCAGACTTTAGGAACCCAGGTACAAACCTCCCTAGCTTCTTAGAAATGCATATTTTAATACAATTTTCTATTTATGGGGTATCTTTTTTCCCTGTAGCAAAAATGATGATTACAGATTATCTTTTTAATCCTCTTGTATAATATTGAACATTTACAGTTTCATTAGTTTTTAGATATAAAGCTAAAACCAGAAAGTAAGTACCAAGATGAAATTTTTATTCTCAATTTTTTTTCTTGGATTCACTGATTATGTTAGGCTGCCACATATAATCAATCAGCTATCAACAAATTATTGATTTCTCTAAATGTGAAACATGATGCTGAGACATATAAAATTTGAGAGGAAATATAAGGCATGGATCTTGCCTTCAAAGGGTTACCACAGTTCTTTTATAGATGCTTACATAGCAACATAAAATCTCACAGTATTCTAGAAGTATTCCAAGAGATGCCACATGAGATGATAGCTACTATTTCATAATAGTTATCAACTGAGTTGTATAGACAATGAGTATTTTATATTCAGCGAAGAAACTGTTCATCATTCACTGTGGTGTATTTGTCCTGAGTTCCACAAGCATTATGGCCTTCTAAGTATCAGGCACTGTACTAAAAGTTGGGGACCTAAACGTTAGGTAGTATGTTCCCTCTGGGCCTTATAATTTGGTGCAAGAGGTTTTTTTTTTTTTTTTTTCTGCCTGGGAATATATTCATGTGGTTTTTTTAAAAAGTCTTAATCTAAAATAATTCTTTTTCTTTTCCACCTAAATAATTTGCCAGGCAAAACACTTACCAATACTCCCTTTTTGAAAACACACTGTCTCCCTCCCTGTCTCTCTCTCTCTCTCTCTCTCTCTCTCTCTCTCTCTCACACACACACACACACACACACACACACACACACACACACACACAGTTCCCCTTTTTGAAAACAGATTTTCATTCTTAATATAATGTGCAAATAAGCACCAATATTTACATTACCTCCATAAAGAAGACAGAGATGAGAATGATTTGCTTTTCACTACAAAGACATATATAAAGTAAAAAAAATGCCGAGCTCCATGTTTAAAAATCTACTTACTGGTAGTATTTTATAGTGGTTTCACATCTGTCATCTTGTTTGATCCACACAGTTGGCAAAGTTAAGCAGGACACTGCGGCTTATAGAGGTTGTGCTTCATTACCTGAGATCCCATGTCCAGCAGGAGGGTCCCAGGATATGTAGGATCCAGCTCTCCTAAACCCTGTCGCTCCTGCTGCTGTCGTGTGCTTTTTTCTTGGCAGCGGCAGCAGTAAACATTTATTCATTATTTAGCGTGAGTCAGCTACTCTACCGGGTACTTTGCATATATGGTTTTGTTTAATCCTCACAAAAATCTGTGAGATAACCACGGTGATTGTCATCAGTTTGAAGGTGAGCGTGCTGAAGCCTAGACAAGTAAGCTGCTCAGAGTCACACATTTGGGGAAGTAGCATATAGATAGAAAGCCAGCTGTGTTAGAATTTAACTTTCTTAGCCACTCTCCGAGTCTGCCCTCTTAAACTCTTCCTGCTTGACTGAACCACCTCAGTTTCTTGGAGCAGGGAAGACAGACGTAATTCAAAATACCCTCAAAGGGGAAAGACTGTCTTTCATCCAACAAAAAAAAATTTTTTTTGAGTACTTACTGATGACAGTGCACAGGGAATTGCTTTCTTGAGGCCTTCGCAGTCTGACAGGGGAGACAGATGAAGCATTGGTGGCTTTCTAGTGTGTTCCGTGCTCAGGTAAAACACTGTAGAGGGTGTTATGAGAGCACAGAGGAGGGTACGACTCCCATCTCAGGGAGTCAAGGAAGGCTTTTTGGAGAGATGGTATCTGAACAGTGAGTGGATTTTTGTGTGGAACTCCTGTAGCACTTCCAAGAAAGACTTACAGAGGAATGGTCCTTACTTCTGAAAAGTGGTTGTAGGATTGCCACAATGTCTGGTACTTTCTTGGTCCTGCCGAAGAGCTTTGACATAATAACAGTTTTTCAGTAGTAGCAATGTTGGTCTCTGTCTCTGGAATTCTTTAGGAATTAACATGGCCATCTTTCTGGGTTTCACCCACTGGGGAGGAGGGTGGACAGACCAGAGTGAGCTCATGGGTCCCTACCAAGACCGCAATTCTGGGATTCGTCATAGTTGCTTCAAATCTTACCTCTGCTACGAAGTGTTCCAAAAGCCGTTTACAAATGCTGGTCCAGGGAGCCTTCTCCTACCTCTTCTTCACACTCTTTGTTTTCATGGTTCTGTTTTCCTGTGCTTGCGCGGGTGGGCCTCTCTCCCAGCAGGAACTTCTGCCAGCCAAAGACTCTGGTTGGACTTTAGGTACCTCAGATACCTTGGAAACTTTTCGCTGGGTTAGAGGTACTTCAAAGAAGTAAAATATATAAATTATGGGGGGTGGGGGATACCTCTTTTTAAATATGTTTTAGAACTTTCTAGCTCTTACAGGAGGTAAAATTGTTTTAAAAGTGGCAAACCTGAAATAGGTAGAGCCGCCTGAACACATGCAGGATTTACTGCCTTCTACTTCCCACAAAACAATGCATCTTTTTCCAGAATTATTTTATGAGGCACATTATTCATCCTCCTGAGCACTGCGGTCATCCTCCCATGGAATAGCAAACATTTGCCATGACTTTAGTTCAATGATTCTCTTTGAAAGAACAGAAAGCATGTGTTATAGGGTGCATAGGGCGTGTGCTTTGAAGAGAGAGGGTGGGTCAGTGATTTCACAGATTAGTGGGGGATTTATTAGAAGGAAAAGGATTTGGTGGGTAGCATGATGTGTCTGTGGCCATATTCAGGCAAACAGAACATGAGAGAGCTGTGGCTGGAATCAGTTTTTTCTGACCTAGCAGGTATCTTCCACTCTTGAGACACAGGTAATGAAATACGGCTTTCCCCAGTCTCTTCCTACTTTCACTCTCCTTACTGATTGTATCCAGCTGTGTGGAATACTGCATCACCTACGCCCAAGAAAGGGGTTTTGCTTCCTTAGTTTTTAATTATCACTAACCAGGTTGCAGGATTCTCTGTCTACTTGGTTTCCAGCTAATTTGCCTTCACTTTATTTTTTTAACTGGTTACTTTCTTTCCTTCCTCTTTTGACCCCTGTAGCGTCTCTTGGTTTCCACTTTCCTTCTGTTACCTTTGAATTCCTTTGCGTATGTTAGTATCAAGCTGATTGTCACAAGATTTATAAGGTATTCATTGTCTGGACTTGACGCCGTTTGGAATTTTCCTAGGACTTCTGAAGTTTAATTTCTAATACCAAACAAAGAAAGCTGTACAGCCTAAGCACCAGTCACAAGCCAAAGAAGTTCTACCTAAGCCTCATTTCCTCATGTCCCAGTCACCTTATATTGGAAACATGGGCACAGATTGCCTGGTGAGGCAAAAAAGGTGCTACAGTTGGGGGAAAGAAGGGGTGATGTTTCAGGAAACTGATCAGATCCATTCACTTCATGAAAAATGAGGTAAAGGCTTGGCTGCTTTTGAGTGGGATTCTCTTCCTTATATATCCAAGATGGAATTTTTGGTTGTTAAATACAGATGTAAAATCATGAGTTGTTATTCGGACAGGTAAGTATTTATCTTATCATATAGCATTGCGTTAACAATTCCTCATTCCTGATTAGGACTCTTAAAGCCACTTAAGAATTCATTCCAAAAAATACAAAGATATCTTAGTGATATTTCAGTTATTAAATATTCAGTTAGTGAACACGTTAGCTTTTATTGCATCTTTTCTCTCTGGTGTCAAGCTTTTAGTAATTCCGTTGTTGTTTATGGTTTGTACCGCTAATAGAAGCCAAGCGGAGAGCAAGAAGAGAAATTCTATTTTGCTGCTTGTCAGTAACTAGAGAGAGGGATTGAGCATGAGTGGTAAGAGATGGGAAGAGTCTGGCTGGTGAGCAGATTGACTCCCGCTAAAAAAGATTCTGGAACCTCTTCATCAGAAGTGGTTCGGCTCATTTTTTTAAAGGACAGGCGCCACTTTGGTTCATTTCTCAATCATGGTCACTGCTGGTGGGTAATAATTGGTTACCTCTTCTGAGTTGGGGTCTTTAAAAATTCCCTGTTCAATTTGGAGGACCTGTTGAATGCTGTAGGGAGGGAGGAGGGTATGTGGAGGAGGAGAGCTGCAAGTGGTGATCAGTAGTCACCTTACTCTGCTTTAATTCCTTGTCGAATGAGGATCAGGTTGATGTTTTGTGGGGTTTTTCAAGATTGCATGATCCAGTAAATTATCATGTAATAAGGAGAGCACCTACTGCCTGATATACAGAGTCATGCAAGCAACATCACTTCTCTTTGTACCTTATATTCTCCATTTACCAAATGAAAATTATAGCATTGTCCTTGAACCCTGCTGAAATAATTGCAAAGATTACTTATGTATTTGTGTCCTTGCGAAGCTTTGAATATAAATTTTATTGAGCATCTTATGTGTGTGCATGTGTGCGAAACTTTTTTCTTAAAGGGACTGTTGATCATGTTGGGAAAGCAAGACATGGTTACAGATTGATTGCTTCGGTGTTTCATAGGAAGGGTAGTTTTCATTTGCTGTCTGCCAACCATGTAGAAAATTTCCTACTATCTCCTGATCCTAGAAAGAATTCCTCAACCTTCAATAGAGTCTATGAAGCATAGCTAATATAATGTGCGTTTTTTTTATTGTGGTAAAATATAATATTTATAATTTTAACCGTTCATAAGTATACAATGCGGTGGCATTAAATGCATTCACAGTGTTGGGTATCCCTCACCACTATCTATACCCAAAACTTTTACTTCATCCCCAATAGAAACTCTGTATTTGTGAAACCATAGTTTTCCCTTTCCCCTACTCCTTAACCCCTAGTAACCTCTATTCTATTTTCTGTCTCTATGAATTTGTTTATTCTAGGTGCCTCATATAAGTGGAACTGTACAATATTTTTCATTCTGTGTCTGGCTCATTTCACTAAACATAATGTTTTCAAGGTCCATCATGTAGCATATTATCAAAAAGTCGTTACTTTTTATGGCCAAATATTATCCCATTGTATGAATACATCATATTTTGTTTATCCATTTGTCTTGTGCCTTATACTTTAATATATGATATACCTTATACTTTAATATATAATGTACTTTAATATATGTTAAATTATAACATAAGGTATATGTAATTTAATATCTAAGTAAGGGATACAAGAAGAGTATATTTTGTCAGAAAGCAGAGTAAGAGTGCCTGGGTTGGAACCCTGGCTCCAACATTTACTACCTACGTGAGCTCAGGCAAGTTGCTTAGTCTCTCAGGCCTCATTTACCTCATTATAAAATGGTAATAATTATTGTCTAACTCACAGGGTTGTTGTGAGGATTAAGTGAGTTAGTATATGTGTGGTTGTTAGAAACGTGTAGTATTGTAACAGTATAATACAGGTGCTATTTTGCTATTTATCTCTATTATTATTAATATAATGTAATTGCTGTAATGTAATTATTATTCCATCATAGTTGATGTACATCCCGTAGAAGAGATTAGAAATGTGCTAGACCATAATGAAATTCTGCAGGATGTGATTAGAAAAAGAATTCTGAGGTGACTCAGGTGTGTGCAGAGAACACAGATGGCATGTCTGTGCAGAAGGCAGGTGCCGCACAGTGGTTAAATGAACAGCTTTGGAGCCCAGCAGACCTCTGTTCAAATTACAGCCCTGCGGTACCATTACTGTGACTTTGGGTATAACCTTTCTAAGCTTTAGTCATAATGTATGATAGGGTAATACTGGGGATAACCTCACAGGATTATGAGGATTAAAAGAGTTTATGTAAAGCACTGAGCATGTTCCGTGGCAAAGAAAAAAAACTTTAAAGAGGGGTAGCCTCTATTAATTTAGTACTTTTGATATCCATCATTTTTTGTCATTGTTCTTAGTATGATCTAACTGGATCATAGTGGAAGATACTGTTGGAAAGGTATTGAGCAGGTAAAGAAAGAGGAGTTCTAGAGGTTAGGAAATAGCTTTCGGAGGAGTTTGCACTTGAATTTAGATACTGGGAAGTCACTGAAGTTTTCTCCGAGAGAAAGAGAGAATGAGTGTGTGTGTGTGTGTGTGTGTGTGTGTGTGTGTGTGTGTGGTGTGTGTTTTGGCAAGAGCATTCGAAGGGGGAGGGTCTGGCTGAAAGCAGTAACTTGAGAAGATCAGTCTGTTTATACTGTGCCATAACTTGGGGGTTGGAGAGAAAATTAGATAAACCAGAGGGAACAAAACCATTAATATAATTTTTAACAAATGAACAGAAATCAGTAAGCAAAAGAAAATATTTGAAGACAAATAATTATTTCCCTTTTTGGGTATTCATTACATGTCAGACACTATGCCAGCCCCTCTGTTTCGATTACTATCATTTCATGTTCCCAGTAACTTTATGATGGGAGACACTATCATTGTTTCCATTTCCCAGATGAGAAGTCAGCAGCATACAGTGGCTAAGATCACACGGGGTGTGTAGAGACTGTGAGTGCACCAATATCTGTTTTCACCTCTTTCTCGGAGTAAGGACAGTTCCATCTGGGCATGTGGCCCACACTGCGTAACCTCCTTTGCAGTTAAGGGTGATCAGTGACAAAAAAATAGTGTTTGGGGTAATTTCGGGGAACAACCAGAGAGAGTTGGCTTATCCTCGCTGCCCCTTCTTTCCTTCTCTCTTCCTCCTTCCTCCTGTCGTGGGTGAAGCTCATCTTAGACCAGGGCTGCACCGTAGGAATGGTGGAGCAGAAAGCTGGAAGGAGCTGGGTCCCTGTGAACTCTGGGGAGCGGAGCCTGTGCACCAGCCCTGCACTGCCAGCCCGTGAACATTTATATAAGAGAGGAAAATAAATATCTGTCTGGGGTTTCCTGTTATTTTCTCAGCCAATCTGCATCCTCAGTCACAAAGATCACCGAGGGAAGAACTGGGAGTTGGCCCCAGGCGCTCTGGCTCTGGAACCTGCTGTCACCACTGTGTGTGCTGCCTCACTGTACTCTTTCCCTTGGCAGCCCTCAGATGTTCACTGGTTTCTGTAAAGAACTGTTAAAAACTAACTCTGGTGTTACAGCTCAGAAAGCCAAATTTATTGAGGGTAGGCCTGTGTCCAGAAATGGATTCAGGAATCCAGTGGTGTTTTCTCTCAGCCAAGTAGAGAAACTTGAAGAAAGCTTTGCTACTTTTACCTCCACCTAGACACAATTTCTTGTATTTCTTTGTCTTTTGCATAAATGTTCCTAATTCTGAGAAATTCATCCTGCAGCAAAAGGAAAGAAGTTGAGGTGTGGTTTGTTTGTTTTAATTATCAAGGGCAATGATTAATTAATGACTTTTGGAAAAATGACACCCATCTTTAAGCTAAGGACCTATGTAGCTGTTACTAAGAGAAAAGCAAATTCTGGGACACCTGGGTGGCTCAGTCGGTTAAGCATCTGCCTTTGGCTCAGGTTATGATCCTGGAGTTCTGGGATCGAGTGCCTCATTGGGTTCCTTGCTCAGTGAGGAGTCTGCTTCTCCCTCTGTCTCTGCTCCTTCCCCCGCTCATTCTCTCTCTCTCTCTCAAATAAATAAAATCTTTAAAAAAAAAAAATCCGGGAAACCATTGATAAAAGGTAAATATGCTCTTACATGCTGCAGAACTATAATTCTATGATTCTGTTTTGAGCAATAACTAAAAGGTGTTGGAATTATAACAGTTGATCAGTTGCTGACGACCTGAAGTATTGGCCTGAATTTACAAGAGGTTACCATTGTTACATGTTCATAGAAATCCTCAACCTGAAATACTTTCTGCAGGAAACAATTCAGTCATCATCATTATTTATAGAGACATCATAGTGGTGAAGGTTGGGTAGATGTGGTCTGGTTTTCAGATAAACTGGGTTTTATTTTGCCTGCACGCTGAGCAGATTGAATAATCTGTATCTCAGAGACTAGTGGATAAAGATGTTGTAAATAATTAGTGGCAATATGATGCTGGCTCCTAGACGCTCTGAAGATCTTATCATCTTTCTAAGTCATATGCTGTACCAGAGCTCGTCAGACAAGAGCTCCTCATACAGTCTAAAATGAACTATTCGGAGTCTCAAAAGGACAATAAAATTTTGAAAAGATGTGAAATATCCCAGTTAATAATTATACCATTTCATTGTTGAGAACGAAATGAATTATAAACTATGTTTACATTGCTTCAACATGGCTCAATTTTAGCTGCAAACGAAAATACTTGTCTTCTTTTCATGATTAGTCTTAATTATTTAATTTTTTAAAGTTATCTTGAATCTTCAGGAACAGCTTAAACAAATAAAAATTAAGAAATTTTGATGTACTGCGGGCAGGGTTTTTGCTCTGCTTTCGTAATCTATAATGGGACTGTGACAGCTTACAATTAAGCATTTTAAGAAACATTGCTGTTAAATCAAAGTGAGACCTAGGGTATTTATATGTACATTTGAGGTCCTGTGGTGTGTAATGGACAGAACATGGACTATAGAGGAAGAAATCTCCCAATCCTAATACCATGTCCGAACTTGACTTTTGCAGAATGGGAAACATAACAGCTCTACATCTTGTTGGGAAGATTAAATGAGATAACATGTGAGAGCTCCTTATAAATCTTAAGGAACTGTACAAATGTTAGATGTTATTACACTTGGCCTGTTTTTATGTAACATCTTCAAATTTTTTCTTTAAAGCCTCTACTACTATGTTTTAAATGCACTGAAGTCAAAACATATAATTTTAAAAGGCCTTATTTCTCAGCCAGCGTTAGAAACTCAAGAGAATGGATGCCGTTGGTTGAAACTTGCTGTACCACTTTGAAGTTTAAGGCAGAAAAGCAAGTTGAAGATTTCATACTTTTGAGTGGAATAGCAGTCATTTTTCACCTTTAGTAATCTTTATACAGAATGAAAGCAGGTTGGAGCTGGCAGAGATTTTGGTGGTTGGTTAAGCAAATTCCTTCATTTTGTGGTTAAGTGGACTGAGATCCAGAGATGAAGTGACTTTCTTAAAGCTGCATAACAAGTAATGACAAAAAAAGTAGAACCTCTTGAATCCCAAGCCAGTGTCCATTTCATTTCATTTTGCCATTATTTTTTAAAAAATCATTGATTCTACTATTTGCGAAACTTTTAAGGTCATTTTCCAGTGTCAAGGGACATTTGAAATTAAATCTGGCTTCAAAAGATGTTACCATTAAAAGAGGTTAATAGCTTTTTGTTTTTAATCTTTGTAATGTGGTTATATAAGAGGAGGTCTTGCTCTTAAGATTAAAAAAAACAAAGTGTTTACTGAATATCAGTATTTATGCTAAGTACTTTTTAAGGCATTAGGATCTTTTCTTTTAAAACATGTATCCTTAAGAGATTTGATCTGTTATCTCGCTATGTCATGATGGACTTCTGGCCTCACAATGATTTTCTTTTCTTCTGAAATGTAGTTAGAAGTTATAAGAAATGGCCACTGTGGGTCTCAAACTTATCCTATCTTCTTTTACCATAATAAGCTATTGAATGCAAAAAATAATAATAATTAAATAAATAAAAAGCTGAGAGTTTAGAAAAAGGTAAAACCAAACTTAGTAAAGACCTCATTAATTTAAACTCCTATAAGGAATGTGAACAATACCTGAAATGAAATTTACTTTCGCTACCGGAATTCTTTCTTCATTGCCTATGCAAACTAATAATGTGAGCAAGATTAGAAAGGGAATGCTTTAAATGGTTAAAAGAGCAAAATGTTTCTGAGCAGGCTTCAGTGGTTGGAATACTGATTAGCATACATATAAGAGGCATGCTAATTGCAGACAGCCTTATCTGGTCATTACAGCAAGTCCCCCAGGACCTTTCTGTTACTTGGTGGAACTTGAAAGTAATAAATTTGCTTTCTTTGTAATTATTCTACAATTAAGAATTGCACAAATTTAAATCATTTTCTCATGGCATTGCCCTGATTAGTGGACGTTAAGCCAATAACTATATGTTCCCTGACATACAGTACAAAATAGATACTGATGTGTAAAAAATAAAGGTGGTGACTCAGTTTGTAAGAAAACCTCATTCTCTTTAGTTTTCCACATTACTGTTTTGACAATAAAGTTTAAAATCTCTTTTCCATTTTTTCTTATTGATCCATGTCTGAAGGTTCATATTGATCTTGTTCTTAACTTAATGGAAGTAACAACCTTCTTAGATCTCAGGACTAATCTTTTTATTCTTTGATGGAGCAAAGAATAAAAAAATTTATTTTTCCTATTGATGGGAAGATTGAAGCCTTAAACAGAAAGGCGGTATCTGCAGTTTCATTTTTCAGAGAATATAGCTCCTCTTTTAAATTGTGTCCGTTTTGCTTTTGTACGTGTAGAACAATCACTTATTAAAATGGTGTGTTATTTCTGTTACCCGGAAGAAGACATTACGTAGTGATCATCACTCTAGATATCGATGTGGCATCTTTTGTTAGCTCTTGAGAAGAATCTTCTTGGGTATCATTACCAAACATCTGATTGGTTGTTGTGCCGTTTAATTTTTGGCCATGTTTTATTTTTCCTAGTATTAAAATAGCACAAAGAGAAATGAAAATAGCCTAAGGTCTGGACTTGACTGTTTGTACATAAGAAACTAAACTTTTTTTTTTCATTAGATGGAAGGAAGGGTGAGGTGGTCCCTCCCTTCTGTCTCTTCTACCTTTTTCTTTTTAGTTATAATCCAGGCGGGATAACTTTTTGCCTGGATGTTATATTTGGTTCTTGGCTTATTTTTTTTCTTCTCTCCCTGTGTTTCTCTAGAAATCAGAGAAATACCACTTTGATCCTTGTTGTGCCCAGAAAATAATTTCCAACTATTTAACCATCTCTAGTTAACACACTAGAGAAGAGACAAAGACTTAAATTGCAGAGCATTGTTTGTCTTCCCTCCATCACTCCGCTAGAAATTCCCCACCCACCCCAACCTTTCCACGTCATCCTCAGTCTCCTTGTTTTATCCAAGGGAGGTATTTTGGTTCTTATTTAGATGTGTCTGTGGCATTGAATACTAGCTACTCTTTCTTGACACTTTCTCCTCCTTTGATGTCCCTGTCATCATTCTCTTTTAGCTTCTGCTTTCTTTCTCTCGGTCGTTCGTACAGCCAATATTTATGGTGCTCTTTGCTGGGTCCTGGGGATTTAAGTGGTGAACACAGACTCATACCCTGCCCTCAAAGAGATTCTAATCTAAGGAAGGAAACAGGCCAGTAAACAGTGTTCATGCTGTCATGATTTATTCATGCAAGTCCTCCTACCTACACTATTCCTTCTCTCTCTTTCTGTCTCTCTCTCCCCCCTCCCTCTCCCTCACACCCTCTCTCCCCCCCACACACAGACACACACACACACACACACACACACACACACACAAGCCCTTTTACACCTTATGCTCTTGAATATTTAAGACATATCTCAGATATTAGGTGAATTAATGCACAAATTCTTCCTTTTATCACAAGGCCTGGGATTCTGATCTTGTTTTCCCATTTTCTTGCCACGTGCCAAGTTGTAATTTCACTCTTCTGGAGCTTTTGTTTCCTCATCTTTAGTGTGGTAGAGTCATGGTCTGTGTAGCGCATCAGATTGCCGTGAGCATTAGATGCGGTAGTAATACATATCAGGTGCTGGATAAACTGGGGAATTCTGTACCAAGGTAAAGTGGTTTTGTTTCCTTCGGTTTGCTCCCTTCTCCCTAGCTCTCTTCTTGGCTTTTTTTCCTCTTCTCTTTTCTTTTCAGAGGACCCTGCAATAAGTTGTTTTTGTCCTAAAAATAGTATATCCTCCTGCAGTTACTGGAGGGAATATAGCCAATAATCTAATCAGAAAATACATAGTTTCCTAGTGGCTATAAACTGAAGTATTTTGAAGTCATTTTAAAACCAACCATTACAACCTGAGTTTAATCTGTTTAACACATAAAGAACGCTGTTTCATAAGACCCTGAGACAGATTTATGCTAAATAGTCTTATAAAATGAAAATGCTGTAGCATCAAATATTAATATTTTGCTAGCAGCAGGCAGCCCAAATGTTAATGGCTGGTATGCATTTGAAGGCCTACTTAACTGTGAATTTTATTAGGACCATTTCTCAGAGCTGGAGTTATAAATGGGCTTATAAATGAGAAATTAGCCGACCCTCTAGGGAGAAGCAGGTTCTTTGAAATCTTAATTAACCAATCACATTGAACTTCTCTTCTTTCAATTGCCAACACTTGGTTAAATGTTGAAGAAAACATTATCTAGTTGGAAACAGCTTAAATAAGGGGAACACCATTCTTTTATATGTTGGAATAGATCTAATTGTAAGATGAAAAATAAAAGAAATAAAAATAGCTTATACTTTCCTTTTTGGATATTTTCTTTTGTCCATTGTACTTTTTAAAAAATTGCACTTAAAACTGGGATTTGAAAAAAATCATAAAGAAGTATAAAAAACATAGGATTTTCCTCTCTGTATCCTTACTTGCAGTTACGATTTTTGAAGTACTTTATTTTTTCTACGCAGAAGGTCTTAATTTGTGTAAAGAAGTTAATTTTCTCTTTGCAGTGAATAAGCAATGAGTTTATTATACTCATTATTGTCAGAGTGCTTTAATAATATGAAGTTTATGAAATAATTTGCATTTTACTTACCAAAGTCTTTTTATTTGTGATTTTGTCTGAACCTTGATGAAGAGTTGGACTTTATGTATGCCCTGGCAATGTAATTACCAACATTTCATTTTTTTTCTATACCACTCCCTAATTAATACATATTCTCACACCCCAAGTGATGAAACTCTGAAAGTCATCAAGGATTATGTATTTAATTCATTCACTCAATCAAAATACCTTTCAAGCAAAAAGATAAAATATATCTAAATAGGAAACTCAGTGAAATTTAATATCACAATCTGTCAATTTGTTTCTCATGTTTCCTTATAAGGGGTTAAAAATGCCAATATTTGTGTTTTATAACATTTTTCATTAGGGATTTCGAGTCAGCAAAAGACCATGAGCACAGGAAGTTATAGATTTTTCAGGAAAAAAAAAAAAAGCCTTCTTGGCTTCCTGGTAATATATTTCTTTATTCTTATGGCTTTCCTTACCCCCTTTTTTTTTCAAATTGTGATATGTTATTCACCATACAGCACATCCTTAGTTTTTGATGCAGTGTTCCATGATTCATTGTTTGCGTATAACACCCAGTGCTCCATGCACTACGTGCCCTCCTTAATCTCCTTCACTGGGCTAGCCCATCCCCCCACCTCCCTCCCTTCTAAGACCCTCAGTTTGTTTCCCATAGGGCTTCCCTTACCTTAGTTTCACAAATTTCATGTGAAATTTCCTCAGGATAAAGGCAGTACTTGCATACTACCCTTAGATAGCTATTTATTCCTCCTTGAGATTCATCCAGTTACTCTGATTATTTTACATCAATCTTTATGAATTTTTCCTGTCAAATACTTCCAACTTTTGGAACTGTTTATTCTTTCTTGATTCTTAAGGGTTGATTCCCAGGTCATATAACTGTGGACACTTCATTTGCAGTTTTAAGAGAATACTTCTTACCCCTTTGCTGTTAATTTTGCATTTTTTTCCAGTTTTGTTGAGATGTAATTGACATTTAACATTGTGTTAGTTTAAGGTGTACAACGTAATGATTTATGTACATAGTGTGAAATGATCACCACAGTAAGTTAATATCCATCTCCTCACATGCTCACAAAGTTTTTTTCTTATGATGAGAACTTTTAAGAACTACTCTCTTAGCAACTTTCAGATACACAATACAGTATTTTTTTAAAGATTTTATTTATTTGAGGGAGAGAGAGAGTGGGAAGTAGAGGGAGAGAGAACAAGCAGACTTTGCGCTGAACACAGAGCCCAGTGTGGGGCTTAATCCCACCATCCTGAGATCACAACCTGAGCTGGATCAAGAGTCGGATGCTTAACCGACTGAGCCACCCAGAGACCCCTCAAATATACACTACGGTTTTGTTAACTATAGTCACCAGGCTGTACATTAGCTCTCCAGAACTTACTAATCTTATAACTAGAAGTTCGTATCTTTGATCACCTTTACCCATTTCCCCCACCTCCACTCCCACCCTCCACCTTTGGCAACCACTGATCTGTTCTGTTTCTATGAGGTGTTTTGTTTTTTGTTTTGTTTTGTTTTGTTTTTTTTAGATTCCACATGAAGTGACAGCATACAATATTTGTGTTTCTCTGTTTCACTTATTTCACCTACCATAATGCCCTCAAGGTTCATCCATGTTGTCTCAAATGTCAGGATTTCCTTCTTTTTTATGGCTGAATAATGTTCCGTTGTGTATATATGCCACATTTTCTTTATCCAGTCATCTACTGATGGATACTCAGGTTGTTTCTGTGTCTTGGCTATTCTTCTTCTTCTTCTTTTTTTTTTTTTTTTTTTTTAAGATTTATTTATCCATTTGAAAGAGAGCGCACACACGAGTGAGGAGAGGGGTGGAGGGAGTGAGAGAAAATCCTCAAACAGACTCCCTGCTGAGCACAGAGCCCGATGTGGGGCTCAGTCCCAGGATGCTGAGATCATGACCTGAGCTGATATTAAGAGTTGGACACCTAACCAGCTGAACCACCCAGGCATCCCCGTTTCTGTGTCTTGGCTATTCTAAATAATGCTGCAGTAAACATAGGGCTGCAGATATATCTTCAGATAGTGATTTTTTTCCCTTCAGTTTCATACCCAGAAATGGTAATGTTAATTTTAACAAAATACAGATAAATTGATGCACTTTAAAGTGGTACCTAGAAAAGATAATTGATGTGGTGCAATGAACATGTATAGGTGAAAATTTAGTAACCCTTTTAGTTGAATCTCTTTTTCCAGAGACAACATTATATTTTCTGAGATACATTCTTCTACATTATGTTATTACTTTCTTAAAAGGGGTACTTCAACCAATGTGATCTTCTTAAAATCTTATAAGAGGAACTTACAAAACTAAGATGGTTCTGTGATCAAACAGTTTACATTCTCTCAGACTTATGATTACTTGGAAATTGTCTTACTTCTGCTACATAATTTTCATACATACACTTACTGGGTTTTCCAAAATTTGCTACTGAATGAAAAAAATACAAATACAACATAATCATTTATTTAAGTCTAATTTCTAGAAATAAAGTATCAAGTCCTCGTTTTCTAACATTTGCTAAGTCCTCTTTCAGATTTAAGAAGCATTATGCCTTCTGTGTACCAAGCACATCTGCAGAGGTATCACACCAAGATGAGCTGGAGGAATGTGTTTTGGCTAGAAGGCATAGCATGTATGTGCAAAGAATTGTGATTCTAATATAGCGTGACACATTAGATAGGGTCAGAGAGCTTTTAATACTAACCTGTGGGAAGAGTTGGGAGAGTGGATGGCAAGAGGCTAAAATGATGGGGCAGGGCAGGGCAGTGCTCTCCCTGGGGGGCACTGAATGGCAAAGGAAGTACAAAAGCCTTTGGACTTTATTCTTTGGGCTAGTTGTCTTTGGATGGGTTTTAGTGCATTTGTGAATCTTTGAAATTACATGCAAAAGTGTGTGTGTGTGTGTGTGTGTGTTAGCATATATATGCATATGTACATTCATATGCATTCTTGCTGGAGAAAAGGTCTATAGTTTTCATCAAATTCTGTAATCTCATGAAGTTAAGAATCCCTGCAGTAGATATGACAAAGCCATTTGGAGACTCATAAACACGATAATGGGATAGGAATTATTGCTTATTTGCTTTTAAGAAAAATCATTTTGGCAGCAAGACCAAGGGATGGTAGGAGGGTTAAAAGGTTATAATAGGACCCTACCTCACACCATATGCAAAAATTAACTCAAAATGCATCAATGAATTAAATGTAAGTGCTAAAACTATAAAACTCTTAGAAGAAAACATAAGGGTAAATCTTAATGATCCTGGATTTGACAATGTTTTCTTAGATATGAAACTAAAGGCACAAGTAACAGAGGTACCTGGGTGGCTCAGACGGTTAAGTGTCTGACTTCAGCTCAGGTCATGATTTCAGGATCCTGGGATTGAGCTCTGCATTGGGGGGGTCCTTGCTCAGCAGGGAGTCTGCTTGCCCCATCTCCCTCTCTGGTTGCCCCTCCCCCCACTCGTGCTTGCACTCTCTTTCTCAAATAAGTAAATAAAATCTTAAAAAAAAAAAAAGTCATGGGCCTGTTGCTGTTGCTTGAACCGTTGTAGACCCTGGTAGGGCCAGTTCTGTGTTCAAAAAAAAAAAAAAGCACAAGCAGCAACAACAAAAAACCCCATACATTTGACTTCATCAAAATTCAAAACTTCTATGCATCAAAAGACCCCACTGGGAAAGTGAAAACACAACCTAGAATGGGAGAAAATATTTGCGAATCATCTATCTAATAAGAGTCTCTTATCCAGAATATAAAAAAGAACTCTTACAACTCAATCATAGAAAGAAAAAAAAATCAATTTAAAAAAAGAGCAAAGGATTTGAATAGCTATTTCTCCAAAGAAGATATACCAGTGGCCAACTAGCACATGAAAGATACCCAGCATCATTAGCTATCAGAGAAATGCAAATCAAAACCATTTCATACCCATCAGGAGGCCTGTAATCAGAAAGTCAAGTATTCTGGCGCCTGGGTGGCTCAGTCGGTTAGGCATCTGCTTTCAGCTCGTGGGTCATAATCCCAGGGTCCTAGGATCAAATCTTGTGTCGGGCTCCCTGCTCAGTGGGGAGTCTGCTTCTCCCTCTGCCCCTCCTCCCTGCTCGTGCATGCTTGCCCTCTTTCTCTCTCTCTCACAAAAATTAAAATAAAAAGTTAAGTGTTTGTAAGTATGTGGAGAAATTGGAGCCCTCATACACTGCTGGTCAGAATGTAAATATGGTGTAACTGCTTTGAAAAACTGTCCAGCAGTTCCTCAAAAGGTTAGAGAGTTACCTTATGACTGAGAAATTCTACTCCTAAGTGTATACCCAAGAGAACTGGAAATACGTTCATACAAAAACTTGTACACAAATGTTCATAGCGGCAATATGCATAATAGGCAAAAAGCAGAAACAACCTAGATGTCTGTAAAGTGATGAATGGATAAATAAAATGTGGCATATCCATATAATAGAATATTATTCAGGAATAAAAAGAAATGAAGTACCGATACGTGCTTCCACAGGGACAAACCCTGAAAACATTGTGCCAAGTGAAAGAAACCAGTCACAAAAAACCTCGTATTATATAAGTTCATATGAAAGGCAAGAATAGGCAAATTTATGGAGATATAAAGTAAAGGTTGCTTGGGCTGGAAGGGGTGGGGGGATGGGAGGACATGACTATCAGATATGAGGTTTATTTTGGGGTTATGAAAATGTTTTAAACTTAAACTGTGGTGATGCTTGCACAACTCTGCAAATATGCTAAAAACCATTGAATTGCATATTTTAAATGGTGATTTTTTTTGGTAAGTGAATTATGTCTCAATCTGTTTTTTAAAATAAAAGTTTATGGGCACATGGCCAGCTCAGTAGGTAGAGCGTGGGACTCTTGATCTTGGGATTGTGAGTTCGAGCCCCACATTGGGTGTAGAGATTACTTAAAAATAAAATCTAAAAAAAGTAAAAATAAAGTAAAATAAAAGTTTATAATATTCTAGGGCGAGGAAGCTCAGGTACTGAAATGAGGTAGGGGCAATAGAAATGGGGAAATGATGGTGGATTTGAAGGTCAATAATGAAAAAAAAAACCCAGATAGGGCTTCGTAAATGATTTCGACAGCAACAGGCAGGAGGTTGCATATGTGGGAACTCCCAGATTTCTGGCTTGGAGGTCTAAGGAGAGAGTGGTACCACTTGCCACAATGGGACAGGAACATGAGAAGAAAAGAACACTTTAGGAAAAAGATGATGAGTTTGTTTTTTAGAACACAGAGTTTGAAGTGCCTATAGGACAACTGGGTAGAGTTGCTCAGTAGGCAATTAAAAATGTAAGTCTGGAGATTGGACACATAATTGGAGAATTATTAGTGCAAGCCTTAAAGTTGAAGCCTTGTATGTACAAAACCACACAAGGAGAGTGTTGTTTAAGAAGGAAAAAGGGCTGAGAACACGTAAGAATTTTACAGAAAAAGAGTTGCTGGCAAAGGAGACTGAGAAGCTGCAAAGAGGTGAGAGGAGAATCAGGCAAGAGGTATTAATGGAGCCCGTGGGGTTAGAGAAAACAAGAATGGGTTATAAAATAAATAGTCCTCAGGATGTAACATACAGCATGGTTACTGTAGTTAACAATACTGTATTGTGTATTTGAAAGTTGCTAAGAGAGTAGGTCATAAAAGTTCTCATAACAAGAAAGAAAAAAGAAGAAATGGTTAGTTTGTTTTTTTTTAAGATTTCATTCATTTATTTGACAGAGAGACAGCCAGCGAGAGAGGGAACACAAGCAGGGGGGTGGGAGAGGAAGAAACAGGCTCCTAGCAGATGAGCCTGATGTGGGGCTCGATCCCAGAACACCGGGATCACGCCCGGAGCCGAAGGCAGACGCTTAATGACTGCGCCACCCGGGCCGCCCCTATTTGGATGCGTTTTATTTCCTTTTCTTACCTAATTGCTGTGGCTATGATTTCCAATACTATGTTGAATAAATATGGGAATAGGGTATCCTTGTCTTGTTCCTGAACTTAGAGGTAAAGCTTTTAGCTTTTTACTATTGAATATGAAATTAGCTGTGGATGTGTCATATACAGCCCTAATTATGTTGAGGTACATTCTCTCTGTACATATTTTGTTAAATCGATGTTGAATTTTTTCAAGTGCTTTTTCTGCATTTATTGAGATGATCATATGATTTTTATCTTTATTTTGTTAATATGGTATATCACTTTGATTAATTTTCAGATGTTGAACCATCCTTGCATCCATGGAATAAATTTCACTTGATCATGGTATATGATCCTATCGATGTGTTGTTTTGCTATTATTCTGTTAAGGATTTTTGCATCTATATCTATCAGAATTATTGGCCTGTAATTTTTTGTCTGGTTTTGGTATCAGGGTAATGATGGCCTGATAAAATGAATTTGGAAACTTTCCCTCCTCTTTAGTTTTTCGGAAGAATGAGAAGGATAAGTATTAAATCTTCTTTGCTTGTTTCGTAGAATTTAGCAGTGAAAAATTGAATTGTTTATTGGAGATTTCTCTTCTTTCTAGTGGTAGGCCCATATTGATAGGAACTTTCCTCCTAGAACTGCTTTTGCTACATCTTACAGATTTTGGTATGTTGTTTTCCTGTTTATATTTGTCTCTATGTATTTTTTTCATTTCTCCTTTGACTTATTTATTTTCCTCTTGTAATTGATTTCTAATTTCATACTCTTGTGGATGGAAAAGATACTTGATATAGTTTCAAAATCTTGAATTTCTTGACACTTGTGTTCTAATGTGTGATCTCTTCTGGAGATATTTCATGTGCGCCTGAGAAGAATGTGTAGTAGAAGAATGTGTATTCTGCTGCTTTTAGATGGAATGTTGGGTATATATCTATTAAGCCTATCTGGAGCATTATGGTGTTTAAGGCCAGTGTTTCCTTATTGATTTCTGTCTGGATGATCTATCCACTGATATAAGTAGGGTGTTAAAGTCTCGTACTATTATTGTCTTCCTGCCAGTTTCTCCATTTAGGTCTGTTAATACTTGCTTTATATGTTTTGGTGCTTCTGTTTTGGGTACCTATGTATTTATAAATGTTATATCTTTTTGCTGTATTGACTCCTTTATCATTATGTAATGTCCCTCTTTGTCTTTAATTACATTCTTTGTTTTGAAATCTCTTTTGTTTGATATGAGTATAGCTACCCCAGCTTTCTTTTCACTTCTATTTTCATGCAATATCTTTTTATATCCTTTGACTTTCAGTCTCTGTGTGTCCTTAGTTCTGAAGTGAGTCTCTTGTAGGCAACATATAGATGTGTCCTATTTCTTATCCATTTAGTGCCTTTTGATTGGAGGACTTAGCCCATTTTGATTTAAAGTAATTATTGTTAGATAAGTACTTATTGCCATCTTGTAAATTGTTTTCTGGCTGTTTTTATAGTTTCTCTCTGTTCCTTTCTTCTCTTGCTCTCTTCCCCATGGTTTGATGACTTCCTTTAGTGTTATGTTTAGATTCTTTTCTCATTTTATGTATTTGCTATAAATTTTTGCTTTGTGGTTACTGTGTGGTTTATGTATATCATCCTACATATATAACAGTCTATTTTAAGTTAATAGTGACTTAAATTTGAATACATTCCAAAACTACACTTTTACTCCCCCTCCACATTCAATATTTTTGATGTCACTTTGCATCTTTTGTGTATTCCTTAACTGTTGTAGTTTTAGTTAATTTTACTACTTTTATCTTCTCACATTCTTAGTAGCTTCATAAGTGATTAATCACGACCTTTACTATATATTTACCTTTTTCAGTAAGATTTTCACTTCTGTGTTTTCTTGGTATTAACTAGTGCAATTAGTGTCAGCTTAAAGAAGTTTCACTAATATTTCTTGTAAGGCTGGTTCAGTAATGATTAACACCTTTTTCTTTTGCTTGTCTGGTATACTCTTTATCTGCCCTTTGCATCTGAATGATAATCTTGCTGGGTAGAGTATTCTTAGTTAGAAGTCTTTTCCTTTCAGTACTTTGAATATGTCAGTGATACTTTCTTGTGACCTGCAAAGTTTCTGCTGAAAAATCTGCTGAGAGTGTTATGGCGGGTTCCCTTGTATATAACAATTAGTTTTTCTTTTGCTGCTTTTATGCTTTCCCTCTTTATCTTTAACGTTTGTCATTTTAATTATAATGTGTCTTCGTGTGGGTCTTCTTGGGTTCGTCTTCCTGGAGCTCTCTGGGCTTCCTAGACTTGGATGCCTGTTTCCTTCCCTGCGTTAGGGAATTTTTAGCTGTTATTTTCTCAAATAAATTTTCTGTCTCTTCTTTTTCTGCTACCCCTTTAATGTGAATGTTATTTGATATTGTCCCAGTGGTCCCTTAAGCTGTCTTTACTCTTTAAAATTCTTTTTTGTGTTTATTGCTCTGTCTGGGTGAGTTCTATTGCTTTCTCTCTCAGTTTGCAGATTTGTTCTTCTGCTTCATCTAGTCTCCTACTGAGCCCCTATAGAATATTTTTCAGTACAGTTACTGTATTTTTAAGTTCTGTGACTGTTTGGTACTTTCTTATGTTTTTTCTTTCTTGACGTTCTCACTGTGTTCATCTATTCTCCTTCTGAGTTTGGTGGGTATCTTTATGACCATTACTTTGAATTCTTTGTCATGTATATTACTTATCTCTTTTTCTGTGGTCTTGTCTTGTTCTTCCACTTGAAACATATTTCTCTGTTTCTTCATTTTGCTTGCATATTTGTGGTTTCTGTGTATTAGACAAAACAGGTACCTCTCTCAGTCTTGAAGGAGTGGCCTCATGTAGGTGATGATCCTTTTCATTTAGCTGTGCCCTAGCTCTTAGCTGTCTCTCGAATTTTGTGATTGTCTGAACCATCTGGTTTATTCTTGATATGCCCCCATTGCTAGGGTGTGCCAACACCTGTCAGTGATCCAAGGTTGGGAGGGGGGCGTCTCATTTAGCACATGTTTTCAGGCCAGTCCCTCAGGCTGCAGCTTTTAAAATATGCAAGTATAAGGGTGCCTGGCTGGCTCAAATGGTAGAGCATGTGACTCTTGATCTCAGGGTTGTGAGTTAGAGCGTCTCTCCAGCCCCCGTTGGGTGTAGAGATTACTTAAAAATAAAATCTTTCTTAAAAATGCAAGTATATACAGTTCTCTTGGGCCACAGTCATAATTCTGCTGGCTTCCAGACTGAGGTCTGCAAGTGTCCCCTGGGTAACAATTGCAAAAATAGGGGCTCTGTATGATTACAGAAGCTCCTTTTAGAGAAGACTCATCAAGCTGTAATGAGGTCAGAGGGTGCACAAGGATGGTGTCTGTCTCATTGCTTATGTTTCTTTGTAGTACGTCTTTAGCATCTAGATGTGTGAGAAACCTGAAGCCTGTCCCTTAGGCTACAGCTCCAGGCTAAGTAAGTAGGCCTTTTTTTTTTGCAGGAAGCCTGGAGTTGTGTTTCTGTCTGCTGTTTTGTGCAGTGCCCCCAGGGGTGGTGGCCTGCCAATAATTGTCTTTCTGATTGTTACAATCCCAATGAGTTCTGGAATGCCGGTCCTCTTGGTTACCAGGGCCTGGTGATCAAGGGGTGTCCCTCGTGTACCTGCTAGCTTTAGAAGGCAGCCGGACAGTGTAGTGGGCAGAGCATGCCCGCCTGCTTCAGAAAGGCAGCAGGAAAATGTCTTGATTGTTCACACCTATAGACTTCAGTAATGCGGTCGAGAGTGTGCCTTGTCTGTGTGCATGTGCTGGCTTTTGGCTGGGAGAATGCCATGGTCATTTGCACTGGCCAGCCCCAGCCTGGGGATGGGGGAATATAGAACTGCCATTTTAGCAGACTTTAGCTAGGGAGGGGAGAGAAGTCTGTGACTGATCACACTCTCCTACCCTACCCTGGAACTGCCCATGCTCTCTGGCCTCAGGAGGTATGGAGACCACATACCTCAGCCTTTGTGGGGGTTGGGGTGTTGTGTCCAGGCTCACCCACCTGTGCCAGCACTGTGTGTAGATTGCAATAATGGTAGCTACCAGAATCTCTGTCACTGGGGAGCATCTCAACTGTCCCCCACCCTCGTTCCAATGCCTCCAGATCAGGAAATGAGTCTCCTTCACAAATAGTCTAGGCAAAAAAAAACCTTTCTTTTTTTTTGGCTGGGTCTTGGGGCAGGTAAGACCACCAGTCCTCCAAGAGAGGAATCTCAGTTTTTTATAGCACTTTGGAGCCCTCTCCTCCTTAAGACATCCGCCCTGTTGGCTTTTGCAGATAGACATTCTGGAGGCTTATCTCTGGTGCAGATCCCAGAGGCAGGCATGCGGATCGATGTGGGGCAGCAACCCCTTACTCCTCTGGGAGAAGTGTCTGTGCCAAGAGATCTCTCTCTCCTGTGGTCACCATACCAGGGGGGTGGGGTGTTTTGTGAGACTCTGCCTCTGCCTCTCCTACCCATCTCGATGTGGTCCTTTTATCCTTTGTTGAGGAGATCAGTTCGTCTAGTTTTCAGATCCTTTTCAGAGGGAAATGATCCATATGTAGCTATGGATTTGGTGTGTCTGTGGGAGGAGGTGAGTTCAGGATCTTCCTACACCGCCATCTTGGACCTCCTCCTGGTTTTTCTTTTCATAACCAAAAATAGCAATGCAAACTATAGCATCTGTGTTATACACATTAGGATTCAAATTATGTAAATCTCTAATTCCACACACAAAAAGGATTTATATCAGATTCTATTTATAAAGTCGGAAAATTCCTTTCACCAGAGCCTTAATTCTTATATTTTTCAAGTGCTTTTAAGAAAAAAAAAAAAAGAGCCATTAAAAAAAAGAAAAGCCTGCAACTTACTGTATGAAGATTTCATATCAGCTGGTGAGTTGGTTATACTTTTTTCTATAGTCATCTGAGGGTAGTTGGGCTTCACACAGCCATGTTGATCGAAGTGAGGATCATTATACCCTCATCCCATCTGCATATTTTAGAGCCTATCTTTGACAACTCTATCTCACTGTGGCCCTAAAAATTCCTTTCCAAATAAGTCAGATGCTCTCTTCTTTCCTACTCATCTGCATCTCCTAGGAAGTGAGAAGTTTTAGAGTTTCTTAAAATTCTAGTGTGTTCTAATGTAGTGGTGTTCAAACTTTTTGACCCTCCCCATACAAACGTGTGTGTTTGTCTGTCAGAAGCAGTAATGGTCAGAAAAGAGTCAGTGACATGCACTGTAGTATTTACTATCCCTTTTTTCCTTTTAATTCTGATTATGACTCACTACACTGAGTATTAGATCACGATTGTGATTCAGTTATAGAGATTTAAAGTTTCCATGGCTTGTGGATAAGCTTCAAGGCTGGCCGTAGACTTGCTAAACCCTAATCTGTTCACCATGACTTTGTCTTAGAAGTGTTACATATGGGGGCGCTTGGGTAGTGCAGTCGTTAAGCATCTGCCTTCGGCTCAGGGCGTGATCCTGGCGTTCCGGGATCGAGTCCCACATCAGGCTCCTCCGCTGGGAGCCTGCTTCTTCCTCTCCCACTCCCCTGCTGTGTTCCCTCTCTCGCTGGCTGTCTCTCTGTCACATAAATAAATAAAATCTTTAAAAAAAAAAAAAAAAGAAGTGTTACATATGATCTGGCTGCCTGGTAACATTAGAAGCCTGCAGGAGTTCCCCTACTTCTGGGTGCTAGAATTATTGCCCTTATGCTGTAGAGAAAAAGCAAAACAATTCCAGGTTAGTACTATCCATCATGAATTGAGTGTCAGGCCCTATGATTGACATACATAATATCTAATCTTGAAACAAGTTTGAAAATTAAGACCAACATCACCATTTTGGTGGCAGAGTAGGGAGGACGAGGCTTAGAGACGTTGAGTAACTTGTCCAAGATTATATAGTCTGTAGGTGGCTCTACAGCTCAGACTTTTTCACTACCATACACTGTCTGAAAAGGACATTCCATTGTGAAGGGTCTTCTTTAATGCTCCTCTTCATTGTACCTAAGGAAAATTGAGAGACCTGGAAAAAACTAAAGCCCGAAATTGGACTGCGATAGTCTAGACTGTACACATTCTTGCTGCTTAAATAGAGAACTCAGGCAATGTCAATATAATCAGGTCAGTGCTCTGTCGATACAGAATGAATTAAGATTGCTTCCATAATTTTTGGCAGTCCCAGGAGCAAAAGTTACCTCTGTGATGTGCACAGTTCGCCGTGGAGTTCTTTGAAGCCAAAGTTTATAGGAAATGTTTAAGACCATGCCCCTGTTTCTGGTTTTTACTGGTGTTTCTCTGTTTGCCCAGGGTGGTAAGATTAGTTACTTCCCATATGGAAGCATGGCTAACAAATATCATTATTGGTAATGGGCTTAGCAGCTTCATAAGAAACCTTGACATCCCAGCAGACTGATGGAAGAAGCAAAAGCATAAGCAGTTCTTCTCTGTAATGTTTAGTCTTCTCTGTTTTTACTCCTCCACCCAAGAGACATTTTTCCTATCCCCCTACAGGAGAAAAGTTTGTGACAAAGGGATCAAAAGTATAGAGTTTGGCTTCTGAGTTAAAATCTAGACCTGCATTGTCTAGTATGGTAGATACTAGCAACATTATCAAACACTTGAAATGTGGCAAATCAGAATTGAAAAAATTTCATACCAGATTTCAAAGACTTAGAGTATGTAATTTTGTTGTTAAATTTTTTTTAAAGGAAAAGCCTTCAAATGTACTTCATTGGCACTTCTTTCCTGCTTTTTTTCCTTTAAGTCCTTTGAGACTTTATTGAAATGCTACAGTACATCCTTAGTTTTTGATGTAGTGTTCCATGATTCATTGTTTGCATATGACACCCAGTGCTCCATGCACTACGTGCCCTCCTTACTACCCATCACCGGCCTAGCCCATCCCCCACCCCCCTCCCCTCTAAAATCCTCAGTTTGTTTCCCAGAGTCCATAGTCTCTTGTGGTTCATTTGTTGTTAATTTTTAACACTGATTACATGTTGAGATAAGTTTCAGATTCATTTGTTTTCATAAAAGGTTATTAAAATTAATTTCCTCTATTTTTTTTTTTACTTTCTTAATGTGCCTTCATGAAAATTTTAAATTACATATGTGGCTTGCATTATATTTCTTTTCTTTTGGAAAGCATTGATTCTAGACCAATGCTTCAGCCACCTCACACAACCTAGCTTTGAAATATGGCCCATTAACTAACTTTAGAACACCATCCCTTCCCTCCCATTCAAAGAAAGCTAAATTTTGCTCAGTTTTTTCTTCTGATCCTTTCTCCCTACACCTGGTTCAGGAAGTATTTGGTGACTTACTGAACAGGTGGGGCACATAAAAGAAAATCAAATTTGCCCATTTGGAGGTGAGGCCAAATAATATTGTTTGATGGGATAGGAACACCAAGCCCAAAGGCAACGGATTTGCTGTCAATATTCTGTGAAGCAAGTTTGAGAAATTACAGCAAAGTTCAGATTTTTCCCATTTTGACTACCTCAGTGATTTATTTTTTTTTTGAGAGAGAGAGCGAGAGAGAGAGAACATGTAAGTGGAGGAAGGAGTGGGGAGAGGGAGAGAGAAAATCCCAAGCAGGGTTCATGCTCAGTGCAGATCCCAACAAAGGCTCCATCTCAGGACCCTGAGATCATGACCTGAGCCGAAGTGATTTCGTTTTTGATTGAAATATCAAATTCTTCCAAGATAATGTGCTGCTTATTTTTACGTGCTCATGTTGCCTAGTCACAGTCTGTTTGGTTTACTCTTAGAGGCCCCCAAAGCCTTACTGAGTTCCTCCCTAAGGAGTGGGGATGGTAGGTTGTCAATCCCTGAAGCATGGGAGCTGAGGTCCTGCTACAGGTGGTTGGTTGCGCCAAAAAGACCAAAGTGATGAAAATTGTTTCAAAGGAAGTGAACTATCATGTGCATTTGTGTTTCTGTGTCTGTAGTAAAACAGTTTCTGTTTAAAAAAAAAAGTTCAAATAGTTCTCAATGGAAAATTCTCTATTTTAAAAAACACAATATGAAAAGAAGAAAAATTGCATTTTTCAATTAATTTACATTCAAAGAAAGACTAACAATTTGTTCAAAAGTGCACCATTATAATTAAATACTGTAGTGTCTGCTAGTTTATAAAATTTCAATAAAAATTTTTAAAACTTCAGAAAAATAATTAATATTTAAATGGATCTCATGTTTGTTTACTTAAAATATTAAATGAAAAATTTGTTTAAAATACACAACCCATTAAATTTTTGTTATTCCTGAATTTGTGTTATATGTGAGGGTTGCTTGTCCCCAGGCCACCACACCCAAGTCTTTCAAGTTGTGTCCAGATACTGTTTCCTATCAATATTTGCAGTGTCAATACTAGAACAATAAATCCTCCTTTGATAAAGCTTAGCACAACACCAAAATCTAAAGTCCAGGTATAGGCCATTATGCTAATTTTGAAGCCATTTTTTTCTTTGACCAGAGAAGTTTTTCCAGTGTTAATTGATTGATCTTTATTTGACATTTGAGCAGAGGAGAGTTGTTGACTAAGTAAATATTCTCAGCATCTTTGTGGTCTGTTCGCTGAGAGGGATCTTTAATCTGTTCTCTGCCTTCGTGTCTTCAGGGAACTCAGACCAGTCTTCTGTATCTTAATTTGATCTTATTTTCCAGGTCATCGATTCAGTTTTTCTGAGCCTCACAGGCTTGGTATTCTCTAATAATGGTGTCTGTCCATTGTTATCTACATGTCCTCATTTTCCTCTTAGTCTTGTATAGTTTAGAATAGATCTTTCTGAATCTATTCATAGCGGTATCTATGGCATTTAACTAATACTTGCTCATTTTTATTAAGTAAATTTAACAGCTTGCTTGAGAAGTCAGACGTGACTGGTTTATATCAAATATGGTACCTTTCAGACCAAGTATTTAAAAGCAACTGAAGAAAGAAATGGTATCTAAAGAGTAGTCAGGAATTGGTTTTCCCAGCACTGTGATATTAGTAAACTGGGTAAGGCTACCAGATTTAGCAGACAGTAATACAGGATGCTCACTTCAATCTGAATTTCAGAGAAACAAAAACTAATTCTTTAATATAAGTAAGTGTTTCCCATACAGTATTAAATCCCATGCAGTTTACCTCGGCATCCTACATTTATTTTATCTGGGAACCCTAAAGTTGGGGCAAACACGGTAGCTTTTAACTCTTGTGGAATTATAAAATTATGAGACAATAAAGCTCACACTATAGCTGAGAGCATTGAATTGAGTACATCTTCTTTATAGGACGCTGATTCTTGTAGTACCTGCCCTACTTAAATCATTCGGTAAGATGCAAACAAAAAGCTAAGAAATTAAGAATTCTTTTACTCATGAAATATTGTTGAGCCCGCCCCCTTCCTTCTTTTTACCCCCCCCCCAACTTTGCAGACATTTCGTTGATTCTCCCGAAATTCTCTCTCAGAATGGTGCATCTTTGTTGTTTAAAGAGTCAAAATCAGCCACTACTCCCTTCCTCTCCCTGTGACTCCAAATTGGCTACATTTGTGGCAGGTTCTCTGGGTCATGCTGTCCTCTTCATGTTTCAGGTCTGTGTATTTTACCACTGCAGTCTGGAACATAATCACAACCATAGTCAGCAAGTAATACTAATTTGGAGGAGTGCTATTTTCAGTGGCTATTTAGATCATTGCAGCACTGCACTCCATAAAGCATTTTAGCCTTTGCTAGGTGGAAGGTAGATTTAAGCAAAATGTGTGCTTCTGTTCATCATGATAAATCTGTGTGAAGGCTTCTTTGATTCTTCTTTCCTATAAATTGGGAAGTTAGGGGCGCCAGGGTGTGGCTCAGTCAATTAAGTGTCCAACTCTTGGTTTCGGCTCAGGTCATGATCTTAGGGTTGTAGGATCGAGCTCTGCGTCAGGCTCCCTGTTTGATGCAGAGTCCACTTGGGATTCTCTGCCTCTCCCTCTCCATCTGCCCCTCCCCCGCTCTCTCTCTCTCAAATAAAAAAATAAAAATAAAACCAAAAAAAAAAATTGGGAAGTTAGCATTATGAACTAAAATGTGCTAACTTGCTCCAAAGTTACCTTTAAGTAACTCCTGGAAGAGCAGGGTTTTGAACAATGAGACCATCTGTTTCTTGTGGGTTAAAACGTTAACGGTGCATTGGCTATGGCAGTCGATAACGTTCTGTCTTAGGATGGTTTTTATAACCTCTCTCCCCAAGGAGCCAGCTCAGAGCATTTCACAGGGCAGATGTGAGTGCCCAAGAAAGGAAACCTAGTTTCCATTTGTGGCTCAGTGTGGGACTTGACCCACCTTCCACTTACATAGCAACAACATGAGCTCATTCTTTATTCTCTTGTCTTTCTGCCTTGGTTTACCATTTTCTCCTTTCATAAAATCATTTATGCAACGATTATCTGTTCAGCCCCTACTATGTATGGGGTCCTAAATGTGTTACTATATGGCACCATGTCTAGTGGCCTGGAGCTTAAAATAGGTACAGTATATCTTACCCCCAAAGCAGTACGTAATAGGTTTTGTATAAGTTTATACACCTTGGTGTTATTAGGCCATAAGGGAAGACGGCATTATTTTCACTTGGGATCATTAGGAAAGCACCATGGAAGAAGTCTATATGAGCCTTTGTAAATGGACAGGATTTCAGCAGGAGAACATGTGGGAAATAGGGCCATCCAAGGCAGAGGAAATTGCACAAAGGCATTGAAGCTTGAAAGAACAGTGCAATTTTGTGGAATGGGATGTGATTCAGATGGAATGGAATAAGGTGGTTTTTTGTTTTGTTTTGTTTTGTTTTATTTTGAGGATAGTGGGTGGAACCACATTGTAGACGGATTTGAATGCTACACAGGAGCAAATCAGTGCTTTAGGTAGGTTAACCTAAAAGTACTGTATAGGGTAAAGTAGAGAAAATCTTCCCGTGATGACTTAGAGACCACTGTCATAGTCTAAGCATAAGGTGATAATATCCTGAGTCGTGGTGGTGGTGCCAGAAAAGGACACATGACCTAACTGACCTAAACAACGCTTGGTTTGTCTAAGGAATACTATTACTTATTTTCATATTGTGACTAGTTGTCAATCATGCCTCATTACTTTGCAACATAGGAACTGGTACATGTATATAACTTGGTATCAACCACTTAAAGCTTTGGAAAAATGAGAGAGCTTTTCTTTGAAGAACCAGGTCTAAATAAAGAAGCCGTGCCAGACAAACACCTGGGAAGAACCCTCCTTTCAGGCCCCATGACTATTGAACCAAGTCAAAGCACAAATGGCAACTTAATAAATGAGAGATAAGTGGAGTTACTTCCATAATTTCTTAATGCTTAAGCAGTTACATTTTCTTTTTCTTTCTTAGAAATTTAGACCTTAAAAATCCTTTTAGTAACTTGGGTCTATTAGCAAGAAGAGTATGTAAAAATCCATAGCCCTGTTAGCATTTAAATCAGAAGCAAATATGGATATTGATTAAAGGGGCGGGGGTAGTGCTTCAGCCTTGAGAAAGACCACAACCATGAATGGTTTGTATGTCTGTATGCTTCTCATGTCATTGTTATAGAATCTAAATAGCTAGCAGTCTAGAAGATAGAAAAAAGTCCTCATTTCATGTGTATCTTATAATCTTATGAAGTAGAAGACATTACTCTCTTAATTTATAACTTATAAAAGGTCCTCAAATAAAAGAGGAGGATCTGTGTCTTCCTTTGATTTAATATGGTATTAAGAACCTAGTAAGGAACCTGAACCTGTTAAATACGATAATCCCGGGGTGCAACAAATAGGAAAGAATTTCCTGATTCTTGCCTAACCATGATCTCAGTCTACTACTCCAAGCTATTTTACTTAGAGTTAATGTGTAAACTCTGAAGGTTACTGTAGATTTCTAAAACATCATATTTAATGTACTTTGCCTCTGGTAAGGTTTTGAACACATTAATTATGTGATTCATCTCTTGTCATTTTTTAAGTAAAAGGACTGATTTTGAAATAATGCAACATTTGAATGTATCTGTATCTTTTATCGCTTTTCATATAAAATGAGGTGAAGCTCAGTGAGAAAACCCCAAACAGATTTTTTATGATGATTTTTGAAATTCCAATAGTGGTAGAATTACTAATTTCTTTTTTAAGATGGAGGTCCATTTGTTTTTTTCTGTAGTAAGATCTGTAATTATTTCCACCTGTCATCTTTGGCGTTGGGAGTATGGACATTTTGGTATACATTTTGCTTTGAAGGTTTGGCTTGTAAGTCCATGAGTACTTGTTATCATCTTTGATTTGGGGCAGATTATTTCCTTTTGCTACTGCATCTTACTAGATGAGGTTACAAGAGAATTTAGAACTCAAAATAGAAATTATAAAACTTGAGTCTCTCCACCATGGAGAGTATACACTTACCATGCCTGCTTCCCTTATTCTGATTTATTTAGGACCCATTTACTAAGCACCTACTAAAGTCTCCAGTACCAGGGAAACAAAGATAAATAACAACTGATCGTGGTCTACCTAGAGGTGCCAAGTGGGGATATTCAGGCATGGGTACCAGTTAATTAATACAACTGAATGGAAAACCAAAGGACCAATTGTTTAAGGGAGGAAAAGGGAAAAGACAATTTTCAGAATAAACTCTTTGGATATCAGCTTAGACGTAGACTTTCTCTCCGTTGAGACTGAGAATGTAAAAGGACACCTGATTATATGGGAAATTCTGATTTGAGTTTTTGACTTGTCAAGTTTTAGATGTAAAATGATAGGTCTACTATCTACTGTTAGACCAGTAGTTCCAAGATAACAATTTGTAGACTTTTGCTTGTGGCTGTGTAGGGATTTGTTAAAAATACAACCTGCCTGGAAGTAGTACTATAGGGATTTTGGTAACTTAAATCTAGGTGAGATCTGGAGATGTGGGTTCCAAAATTGCTTCTCAGATGATTCTGATAATTGGTAAGGTTTGGCATCTACTTTAGTAAAGTGCAGGGAGAGAGAAGACGGATGGTAGTTGAAGTCACAGGAATGGATATGATTTCCTAGGAAGAGCATGGAGGGTGAGCGAGTACAGGCTAAGGATGTAACACCATCAGATAAGGAGTGCACAGACAAGCAATCAACAAAGAAACTAAAAAGGAATATACTGTGTTGAGTTGGAATATATAGTTACCTAGATCCCCTAAATCTTAGAATAGTAATGCTCATTTCTGAATCAATATAGAGGGGGAAAAAGTGTAGAGTAAAAATCTCTAGGTTTCTACTTATGACTTATTCCAGAAAGGATTATTCAAGCTTCAAATGTGCCTTATTGCAAAAAAAAAACAAAAACACATTTTTTCCTATTTTCAGAAAAATCTGGAGAAACAGAAATTGACCCTCTTGAATGGGGAATATTGAACAAAGTAGATTATCAGAAAAGAAAGTTACAATATTAATTAGAATTTGTCAAACAAAAAAAAATGCCTTATAGTACACTTACTAGATGGAATTAGAATATTTAATTCATTGAAATAACCTTTATAATTGAGAACTAGAACTATTATAGTCTCTCAGGAACAAATCTTCCTGTTCTTAGCCCTGTTTCTTTTGTTATTGTTTTGGGGATCAGTGCATCTTCTACTCTTAGGTGAGTAAAAACCTGGGTTAATGGAAATGCGCTGTTATAAAAAGGAACAAAATGGTAATTATATAACCTGACTTGATGTAAAAATTAATTGCCTTTTTCAAAATCCGTATCCCAGCCTGAGGAACTTTATTGATCTTAAAAGGATTTTTTAAATAGATACATTATTGACATTTACTTAGGGATGTAGTTATCGTTCTCTTACACTCTCCTGTTAGGTTTCCTTTATGTAAGGAATTCCTTTATGTTAGGTGACCCTTTATGTAAGTGAATTATAGGATCACTTCAGTAGTTGTCTGTTCCCCTTTTAATTTAGTGGTCTTCACTAATCACATTTGGATTTTTGCGAAGCTCAGTGAACAAGTGGTCAAATGGCCAAGGGCAGAGGGAGAGGGAGACAGAGAGAGAATCTCAAGCAGGCTCCACACCCAGTATGGAGCCCCATGCAGGTCTCAGTCTCATGAACCTCAGATCATGGCCTAAACCAAAATCAAGAGTTGGATGCTTAACAAACTGAGCCACCCACCCAGGTGCTCCTACATTAAAGGTGATTTTTTAAAAAGTCATCTGAATTAACACAGTATTGGGGGACTATTTTATTATGAATAATATTTTGTCATAGAGGAAATGATAGGCAATGATAAATATCTTTGAATAAATAAAATTTATTGATGAGAATACCACTGTGAGATTTTCAAAATTATTGATGCTCAACTTGTTAAAATATAACCAGTTAAAAAGTTAAAGAGGGATCATAGTCCACAAAAGACTGCCATGACTTCTGACACTAGTTGTAAGTTCAGGGTGTTACCAGAATCACTCTGAGGTTCAATAATTCACTAGAGACACTCAAGGAATTGAATGGAGGCTGTTAAACTGATGATGCCAGTGTATTATAGCTAAAGGATACGGATTAAAGCCAGCCAAGGGAAGTTGCACATAGGGCAGAGTCCAGGAAAAATGACAAACATGGAACTTTTTTTGTCTTTTCCCCATAGAGACATTGACAACATAGCTTTCCTGGCATCAGTGTGTAACGATATACGTGGAATATTGTCAGCTTCATTTAGGGAAGCTCACTTGGGTTTTGTTGTGTAGAATTTTTATAGGGGCTTATTCATGTACTGCCCACATGACTGACCTCTAATTTTTAGTCTCTTTATAAATAGCACTAATGCTGCATGACCTTAAGCCCCATGATAAATCACATTGTTAGATTGTTGGGTGACCAAAGCCCACATGCAAACAAAAACCTCCTATCAGGCATGGCATTCCAAAGACACAGAGATCACCTCTTAGTAACTAATGATAAAGGCCAGCACTCTTTTTGTGTAAGGTTAATTCTTCACTATACACTAATTCTTTCAGATAGTAAAATCAGATGAGATCAAAATGACATGAGATCACAAAACTGACTACAAAGACCATGAAATGAAATGGCCAGACGAAATGATTCTTTGTGATCCATACGACTGTTAAAACATCTTCATTCAAGATTACCTTTCCATATTCTAGATGCCACTCAACTTACCCCTGTATAAATTCCCTTCTATAGACAATTAGAGTCATATCTCCTGGGCATGCCAGGAGTAGTTTCCTGCTTTGGAACCTCTGCTCATGCCACCTTGTTGTAGTATACATTTGACTTTTGAACAAAATGGGTTTGAACTGTGTGGGTCCATTTATGCACCAATTTTATCTGATACAGTACAGTACTGTAAGTATATTTTTTCTTCCTTATGATTTTTTAACATTTTCTTTCCTCATATGTATAACATATAAAATATGTGTTGGTCAACTATTTATGTTTTGGTAAGACTTCCAGTCAATAGTAGGCCATTAGTAGTTAAGTTTGGGGGGAATCAAAAGTTATATGTGGATTTCTGCATGGGGAGTTTGTGCCCCTAATCCCGAGAATGTTCAAGGATCAACTATATTCTCTTGAGATCTTTCCATTTTGTTGAACCCATCCTGTCTATGGTACCCAACCCAGTCCTCATCTTCTGAGAAAGCCCCTTTCACCAATCAACCCTTCTACAGTCACTTTCTTTGCCGAATTCCTGTAGCTAACTTTGCCCACATCATTTATTTGGCTATTAGCTTATGTTTCCTTCCAGTAATATTTGTACCTGTACCTTGTCTTAACAAGATCTGAACCTCTTGCAATTTAGGGATATTTTGGCCTGTATCCTTTTTTTTTTTTTTGATCCTGTAAATCCTAGTACAATATCTTGCACATGACAAGTGTTAGATAGATATTTGAGTGGTAAACTTTCATATAGACATGTGCAACCAGGAGGGTATTATTCAAATATATGGATTAAAACATCTTATAAAATGATCTAAATTATACTTACACATTTATAAATATAAAATTTATAAATCTAAATTATACTTATAAATTTCTGAGGTAAGCATGTTAATCCAGAAAAATATTGGAATAATTTTTGGCAATTCATTGAAGACATCTGCAAACAAAGGTCAGTAAAACACTGGAAAGTGTCTGGAGAAGTATTGCCATTCTACTCCCACCCCAGGGCTTTTGCACATGTTTTCCCCTTTGCCTCTAATGCCCTTTCTCTAAATAGTTGAGCACTCAGAAAGGCAAAACCACCCTACGTGAAATATCAGCCTTCTCCTCACTCACTGCCTATGAACCTTATTTTTTTTTCGTTGCTGATAACAGTTATATCTTCTGCACCTAAAATAGTGCCTGATTCTTAGTAGGTACTGAGAACTAAATACTTGTTGTATTCATAAATGAATTTATACTATGCAACAGGTAGAAAGCTTAATATTTTATGTATGTTCAATTTTTATGTCATTTGATTGAAGAAGATGTAAATGAGGGGCACCTGGGTCACTCAGTCGGTTAAGCGTCTGCCTTTGGCTCAGGTCATGATCCCAGGGTCCTGGGGTCAGCCACTCATCAGGCTCCCTGGTCAGCGGGGAATCTGCTTGACCCTTTTTTCCCCTCCCCCGCTAGTGTTCTCTCACTGTCTCTCTCAAATAAATAAATAAATAAATAAAATCTTAGGGAAAAAAAGAGGATGTAATTGAGCTCAAAGAGTTTCAAAGAGAAGCATTTAAAGTAATTAAAGGAGGGAACTTCATCAAGATAAAAAGCTTCTGCACAGCCAAGGAAACAGTCAAAAAAACTAATAGGCAGCCCACGGAATGAGAGAATATATTTGCAAATGATGCTACAGATAAAAGACTGGTATCCAAGATCTACAAAGAACTTCTCAAACTCAATACGCGAGAAACAAATAAATCATAAAATGGGCAGAAGATATGAACAGACACTTTCCCAATGATGACATACAAATGGCTAACAGACACATGAAAAAATGTTCAACATCATAAGCCATCAGGGAAATTCAAATCAAAACCACACTGAGATACCACCTTACGCCAGTTAGAATGGCAAAAATTGACAAGGCAAGAAACAACAATTGCTTGAGAGGATGCGGAGAAAGGGGATCCCTCCTACATTGTTGGTGGGAATGCAAGTTGGTACAGCCACTCTGGAAAACAGTGTGGAGGTCCCTTAAAAAGTTAAAAATTGAGCTACCCTATGACCCAGCCATTGCACTACTGGGTATTTACCCCAAAGATACAGACGTAGTGAAGAGAAGGGCCATATGCACCCCAATGTTCATAGCAGCATTGTCCACAATAGCTAAATCGTGGAAGGAACCGAGATGCCCTTCAACAGATGACTGGATTAAGAAGTTGTGGTCCATATATACAATGGAATATTACTCAGCTATCAGAAAGAACGAGTTCTCAACATTTGCTGCAACATGGATGGCACTGGAGGAGATAATGCTAAGTGAAATAAGTCAAGCAGAGAAAGACAATTATCATGTGATTTCTCTCATCTATGGAACATAAGAACTAGGAAGATCGGTAGGGGAAGAAAGGGATAAAGAAAGGGGGGGTAATCAGAAGGGGGAATGAAGCATGAGAGACTATGGCCTCTGAGAAACAAACTGAGGGCTTCAGAGGGGAGGGGAGTGGTCGAATGGGATAGGCTGGTGATGGGTAGAAGGAGGAGGGCACGTATTGCATGGTGCACTGGGTGTTATACGCAACTGATGAATCATCGAACTTTACATCAGAAACCAGGGATGTACTGTATGGTGACTAACATAATATAGTAAAAAAACATTAAAATAAAAAAAAGTAATTAAAGGAGTGGTAGGATGTTTTCTAAAATTGTTAAAAGTTACTCAGCCAGTAAAAACAATAGCTAGGTATGTACATGGTGAAACTTAATATAGTTATAAAATGTAAAGATTAGGTGAAAATAGGCATTTTTATCAAATGCTAGTTATTAGAGGTGTTCTTTAGTTTTGTGGAAAAGTAAAAGAATGTTATTTTTATACAATGGGAGTAAATATGGAGCTCTTAAATTTTTTATTTCAAAGGGTTTAAAGGATTATTTTGATAAAAATCATAATTTTTAAAAATAATACAAAGTTAGAAATGCATCTAACTTTGGAAAGGATCACCATGGAGTTCAGTTCTTGTGCTTCATTCCAACAGAAGTTGCAGAGTTTATCATTGCTCATTGAATGAGCTTCCAAGACTGTCAAGTGCCTCAGTTGAGCCTTTATTTTGGGACAATGAATGCCTAGCAACCCTGGAATGAGGACATATCCATATATGGCCATAGATGCATTTGGTGGGTGTATTTGGAATCTAAAAGTAACCCCAGGTATTTGTCATAGAGAGTCATCTCTGCTCCGGCCTAAATTTCATAGGATCTCTGGGAAATCCAGGCTGTGCCCATAGGCTGCAATGCTTCTTAGCCTTCCAGTCCCAAAAGAATGCTTTATTCTGTTCGTAGTTCCCATTCCAGTCCTGGCACTTCCTTCAAGATCAAGGTATCTATCATAAATATTGACTGGTCTTAGAGATAACACTTCTTCCCATCCTCTTCCTTCCTCTCCCTTTAGTTCTTATTGTTGCTTCTCTCCCTGAAGAGATTTCTTTCTAGTTGAAGCCAGAATGTGGCTTATATTTTTGATCTTTGTCAGGCTTTGATTCTGAGACATTTGGCAGCATGTGTGTTCAATGCCTGGGGAACAGGTTGCTTACAATATGATTTAGTTAACGTTTATTTCTTTGCTTCCGTATTATCCCACTTATGCTAAGGCTCCCCACCCCCCCGCGCCACCTGCATATTCAAGGAATGAAGACTGGCAATGCTCCATTCTTTTTGTGTTACTGTTTCTAGCTCACGATTTCAATAGCATGTTTGAAACTAGAATGCACTTTCATATTTTCTCCTTTTATCTCTGCCTCTTTGGATTTTTGGCAAGCATCAAGGCAAATAAATCAGACCCACCACTGCAAACCCATCTGCTTTCAGGAACATGTAAGCCGATCAGTTTGTGATGTTTTACCGTAGATCTAGCTCCAACATAGAACTAAAGGAGGATCCCTGTGAAGTAAGAATAGAAGGCACGTTCTAAGGTCAAGTGTTTTTTAAGCTCTGAATCATTTATCTGCTGACTGTGAGTAGGTGTGGTCTGCGTTGGCATTTTTAATAACACTAAGAAATTGTCATGGTATTTATAAAGTTGAAATAATTCTGTGGTAGATGAAAAGTGAAAATGCAGTTATACTTTGGATTTGACGATAGGGATTAGTAAGGAAAGATGCTGTCATAGTTGTAAAAATGTAGCAAATTAAGGTATAGTCAAGGTGTTCATTTATTGACATCACTTTTACATTTCATCTGGTGCTAAGGTCACATGTGAAAACAATCATCTGCAGTAGAATGCCTTTCCAGTTGTTGACAGCCCAGGAATTGTTTTATAAAAAAAATAATAGGCTATGGTCATCCAAACCTGTCTCCCTAATACTTGTTGACACTTGAATGCTGTATTCATTTTTTTCTCACAACAAACAAGTAAGTGATGATTCTCTTGGAATAGGAATTAAGAGGATTGCAGACATTTCAGGGCATATATTTAATTTTAGAAGAACAGCTCATATAATACTCTTGATAGCAGGCTGTAAATTGAATCCACTTAAAATGATAAAAAGTTAATCGAGCTACTTATCATACCTCTTAGAGTTGGTTTTAAATTGATTTTCAACAAGCCAAATTATATCCTCTGTTGGAGCATGGATTTTATCACACTAGAGATGATGTCTTTTTTTAAAATAAAGTCTTGTAACTTAGCAGTTTGGAAATTAAAGAAAATCCTTCAAAGGTAAACTAAATAGAAATTTAGTTTTTATGTGGTGGTAGTGTCATGGGTGTGGGGTGGGGAGGAGGCAGATAAAACTCAACTTTTAAGATTTTCTTCCAGACCTCCCACAGTTACTCTCTGTTTCTGGTCAGAGTCAGCTTTTGCTTGTGGCCCAACCCTACTGCTCCTTAGACAGGATAAATGTTATGAAGGACGTTGCCTACCAGTTACATACTTGGTGTTGATGGTCCAGAAGGAAGGCATGTGAGACAGTGGCGTTTGTCCTCTCCATAACCATGACTTCAACCCTTCTCTGATTCTCAGAAGCTGAATTCTGAAGTAGAGATGGACATGGTAGCTACTCTGGCAAATTTAGCTTCTACCATACCCTGTCCTTTCCATCCTCCTCCTGGGTTTCGTCTGTCTTTATTTCATGGGTATATGCAAAGCTGGGCCAGAATGTATCAGTTGATAAAAACATTGCTTTATGCAAATAATTATTCACTTTTGCTTTTATTCATAGATTAGTAGAAATAAGGATAATACAGGACACATAAGATACATGACAGGAAATTCAGAATGGGGTATGTATGTGTTAAAATGTCATCATGCTGAAAGCTTTATTCATAATGTTCATGATATCCAAAGAAAAACGGTGGTTTGTTTCATTATTTAAAGTGTACACATACAGGGGGTGCCTGGGTAGCTCAGTCGTTAAGCGTCTGCCTTCGGCTCAGGGCGTGATCCCGGCGTTCTGGGATTGAGCCCCGCATCAGGCTCCTCCGCTGGAAGCCTGCTTCTTCCTCTCCCACCCCCCCCTCCCGCTTGTGTTCCCTCTCTCACTGGCTCGCTCTCCCTCTCTGTCAAATAAATAAATAAAATCTTTAAAAAAAAAATGAAGTCTACACATACAGAAAAATGTCTAAAATACATTTTCACCAAAACATTTAAACAGTTAAATGTGATTCTTAAGGAAAAGGAATAAGAATTGACAATTACTATTTTTATTTGTTTCCTTAATGAATACTCAGTTTATACTAGGCAGTGTGCTAGTAAGTAAGCACTTGGCCTGCATTATTTTATTCTAAATTATATAAGTTTTATATTATCATCCCGTTTTACAGATGAGGAAACTGAAGTTTAGTGAGATTAAATAATTGGTTTGGGATCCTATACATATTAAGTAAGAGTAGCCAGAGATAGACCCAATGACTTTGGCTCCAATTCCACTAATCCGCCATACTGGAGTGAAGATCGGAATGGGAGATGCATCTACTGGGGAGTAAATTGCAGGTCAAGTTGTGAACCTCTCTGGATGTTGGTCAAGTAGCTGCCCATGAAGGAGTGACTTCTTTCCTCTCCCCATTCTGATGATAACTGTTAGGATTTAAAGAGACTCTGCTTATGGGAACCTTCCAGGAAAATGACCTCACACCTGTTTTGGTTATGCTATAAAATGTTCCTAGCCATGTTCGTTTTTTTTTATTTTTCCCCAAGGGTTTTCACATGAAACCTTTTAACTACAGATATTTAGATGGTGAAATATTTGGCCTCTTTTTTGTCCTTCTTTGTTCATTTTATTTCTTATAAAAATTCACAACTATAATTGGAATAAGTCTAAACAGAAAATTAATATTGAAGAGAAAAATCATCATTTTATCTTCCTTTTATAGAGCATTAGCTTTGATTCAAGTATTTGTTGAAAGAGTGAGTGAATTTGGGACTAATCTCCCAAATCTCAGGTCTGGATTCCTGAAATACATACTGTTCTTACTCTCAGCAGTGTGGGTAACTGGGAGATGTTAGCTTTAGCTTTGAAAACATGATTATTTTCTCTAGTCTAGTACACAGTTTTGTTCATATTAGCCTATTTGTGAGATTCTAGCATACCTCCTGACCTTCAGTTATGTGAAAGGGATCAGTGCACACTATAACAAAACATTTTATTTAGTTTATAAAGTGAAGTTCCAGAAATTGTTTCCTTAGTCAACTGGGAGCAATGTGTTGGGAGAAAACTCTAGAAACACACATGTGTAGAAAGCATTTAAAAGTAATCTTAGGAAGGGAAGGTTCATTAATGTCAGGAAAAGTTGATGATTTTTATTTTCATTTGATCTTTTGACCATTTATTCTTAGGAACAAATAAAGAAGATTCAAGTATGCTTAGAAAAAAATTACTCAGTGTTATGCTAAGTTACTTTCTAGAAATTTTTGATCAATTTCCCTTTCTCTGAATCAGACTGTTGGTACCATTTAAACACAGTGTGATGCCAAATGAGTAGGCAGTTTCTAGGGAATATAGTCCAATGATTCTCTCCCTTAGCATCTTGAAAAGTGTTAAAAGAGTTATCCTGTGAACCACTCAGCACATGTTTACCCCTGAAATAGTTCAGCAGTGGCAGTAGTAACATTTTCATTGGTCATCTTTTCAAATAGCTTATAAGTGGGAGCTATTACTGTGTGGAAAGAGAATCTTTCTATTAGGGAAAACCTGGACAGTGAAAACTTTCTTCAACCTGGTACCAGCTCCCCTATTTAAGGATCTCCTACTTAGACTCCATACCAGACCATAGCTCTTTATACATTACCTTTATATTCACCTTGTTCTGTGCTCCCACCTCCCCTCAAAATTGTCTTTATCCTTAGAACTTGCATTTGCCTTTATAAATATAAGCTTTCTACGTATACATGTATTTCTATGTACTTAAGGTATAATAATTTTTGTAAGTTTCATTTTTTATTCAGCTATAGCATTGCATTCCTCTAAGCCATCAGAATTTCCTCTGGACTGATTTGCAATGTGTTTGATGTTTGCTAGCAAATTTGGAACATTTCAGTTTGTGTCCTTTCTCCACATGGTATAAGATCTAATTACCACTCAGCATGAAATAGCAGCTGAAATGAAAAAGGCAGCAAGAGAAGGCCCTGGCTTAACTTAGAGCTAATCAACGACTTCCTTCTTACATACTTCTCAGCTGCAGAGAAAAAGGGAGCTAGCACTCATTAAAGTAACTCATGTATTAAACATCTTTTGCCTTCCTTGATTTTAACTGAAATGGGGGATTTGTTTAAATCTTTTTGGAAGCAAGACATTAAACGACACTTTTAATTTGCACTAGTAGTCACCGATGCTTCCTTAAACTGTGCAAAATATTTTCATCATCAGGGTTTCTAAAAGTAGTCCCATCCTATTTTCTTGACATTTAAACAGATAAAACAAACAACATTTATGGGAATCAAATAAAATCAAATGAATGCTTAATCACTGTTTATAAAGCTTAGAATTCTACTCAATTTTGAGCTTTTGGATCCTGAATTTGTCTTAAAAAGAACCTCTAGATTTATTTTTAAAGCCTGTGTCATCGTAATATAGTAGTTTTGGGGCTTTTTATTTTCTGAAGTGAATGAGTTAGGTAATTAACCTACCAGGGGAAACGATTGATATCTTTACTTTTTAAATTACTGTGGTCTGAGTTTTCGCTTATCAGATAATCAAAAATTTAAGAAGTTAGATAATATGTGGTGTTGGGCAGGTATGGAAAAACATCTACTCTACCAGTGTTTGGAGTATGTATTGTAACAACACCTCTGGAGGGAAAGTACCTTCTTCAAAAATGGAAATGTATATACTCTTTGACCTAGCAATTCCACCTCTAGGAACCTGTTCTTAAACACGTATGTATAAAAATGTTCCTAGTGATATTATTCGTAATATAAATAGAGAAATACAGAAAAGTTATTAATAGGAGAATATTAAACAAATCATGGTATGTCCACATCCAGATACCTCGTTCTTTTTAATAGCTACTGTTAAAGAGAATGAAATACACTTGCATGTATTGATTAGGAATGTTCTATAAGTTATCCTATTACATGAAAGGAGCAGATAGTTTTCTTCTATTTGTGCTTCAAAAAGCAGAGGATAGCGATGTGTTTATACAACTTCTCTCCCTCACCTCCCCCTCACATAAGCATGCATTCACACATCTATAGAGAGATGGATTTTAAGGATACAAAAGAAACTGTTGATAGCATTTATATCTGGTGAATGGGACTATGGGTCTGGAATGAAAGGCAGGTATTTTTGGTGGGGGGAGTATACTTTTTTGTGCTGTTTGAGAATTTTTTTTTTTTAGCATGTGTATGTATTATTTTTCAATTAAAAAGAAATTTTAAATTAATGACCAGGTGTATTTTTTTTTCTTTTTTAGGACTCAGCCCAGGAGAGTGTTATCACTCGAGATATTCATCGTACATTTCCTGCACATGATTACTTTAAAGATACTGGAGGAGATGGCCAGGAATCACTCTACAAGATCTGCAAGGTAGGGCTCTCCACCTCATTTTTTCTAATTTATTTTACAGGGCCATATTTTAGGAACCCATCGTAAAAGACTTTTAGATTTTTTTCTGTCTTCATTTCTTATCTATACTGTGCCCTGTTGATGCTGGACAGCCAAAATTCCTTGCCAAGAGAGTTCTTGGCTTTGCATGAGAAAGAATTCAAGAACAACGTGTTTAGAGAAAGGGACAAAGATTTATTAAGTCTAGAAGTAAGAAAGGTATTTCACAAAGTAGAGATCTCTCATCCTGGATGAGGAAGAGGACCCTCTTTGCCTCTAATGAACGGTTTTAAGTTTTTAAAATGAGTTAATGGTATAAGGAGGGGCTTACTCTTTAACTTTGGGTCTATCATTTACATTGGATGCTTAGTTTTTCCATTAGGGTTGTGAAACTACCTACACTTAGGTCAGCTTATCTCCTGAGTCTCCCTTCCCTCCTGCCTTAGTGATCTCTGCTCAGTATTGAGTCCTGAAGGTAACTTCTCGGCTGCATGTTCCAGGGGTCCTCGTTTTAGGGAGGGGGCGCAGTATGGTCTCACCTTGGCTCTACTGCTAAGGAGAAAGGAACAAAAAGTTCTCTCAGGTTACTGTAGTAAAGGCTCAGAGGAGTCCTGATGACTGTCCTGAGAAGATAATGTGGCAGTTGGCTCAATTTTTGGATAGTACATAAGGGTAAGAAAACAATGTGGGGGTGCCTGGGTGGCTCAGTAAGTTAAGTGTCTGCCTTCAGCTCAGGTCATGATCCCAGGGTGCTGGGATCGAGCCCCACTTCTGGCTCATTGCTCAGCGGGGAGCCTGCTTCTCCCTCTGCCTCTGCCTGCCGCTCCCCCTGCTTGTGTGCTCACTTTCTCTCTCTCTCTGACACAGAAATAAAATTAAAAAAAAATTTTTTTTAAAGAAAACAATGTGGTTTTTAAATACTAGCAAGTTCTCTGATATTATTGGTATACTCTAACTTAAGTCACATGAGACATCTTCATGCAGTTTTTATGTCCCATTTTAAAATCTTTTCCCTCATTATTAATAAGCCTGGAAGAAAACTTTTTCCTGATTTTTAGTAAATATGTGCTATGTGGATATAAAAGATTCTGTTTTTCTTAATGGAGACTAGTCATCAGATTATTAATTTTTCAAGGCTATATCAGAAATGCAAAATGACTTTTTAAGTCATTACCTATAGTTAACTCATATTGTCAATGCTAATTGAGGCCAAAAGCTAAAAATTACAACGTCCTTTAAACAGAGTTTTGCTGTTTATCTTTAAATTTAAGATGCCTTATGAAATGTGGTAGGTAACTCAGCATCGTCCTCACCCCACATTACAGTAGAGATTATTACTGAAGATGAACTACACAAAAATCTTGTAATAATATGGAAAAAAGCAAATACCATGGCTAATTTGTAAGTTATGTAATCAGTTCTTGAATCACCAAATTTATCCTTTTATTGAGTTGCAAAATTTGCCAGTAGGTATTCAGAAGTACATATCAGTATCATTTTATATTCACTGATTTTTTAATATTATAAAAGTACTTCCCTGCTTGTGCTAACCAAGTAGGACTGATGCTTCATTCTACAAATGGCATAGCTTTCATTAAAATCCTTCTTGCATGTTTGTGGTTTAGCCCTCTGCCCACTCCTATTTTATCTTGTCTTTCTTTTCTTTTCTTTTCTTTTTTCTTTTCTTTTCTTTTCTTTTCTTTTCTTTTCTTTCCTTTCCTTTCCTTTCCTTTCCTTTCCTTTCCTTTCCTTTCCTTTCCTTTCCTTTCCTTTTTTTCCTTCTATCTTGATGTAGCTGTTTGCAGGATTTTAAACACTGATCAGAAATCTTTTTATATGGGTGTATCATTCAGAGCTAGAAATGCGCAAATAACTTAAAATGTAAGAGTGTACTGACTGCTGGAAAGTAATACATCATCTAGTTTTTAAAAATGCCAGAAACCATTGAATACCACTACAAATGTATAACATATTCATTATATGAGTATAAAAGGCAAAAGTAATTATTAAAAATTTTTTCTACCAATTTTGAAGTTCTGTAAGCTAATTAGCTTCTGTGTTGTGTAGGAACGATGTCAAAATATATGTAGTTTCTAAGTTTATGGGGAAAGGTCTGACTTAACGATACATGGGGGAACATTTCCCCTTAGCACTCAGCATATTTTCAGCCAATTAGTAACTTTTCCTTCAGTTTTTCTCTGGTTGATACTAGATAGTTTTTTCACATAACTAAAACAGATGGTTTTATGTGCTTGCAGCCTCTGACTTACAATTTTGCTCTCATAGTAAAAACAGTATTTCCCTCATTATACAATATTTACAGGAGAAATATCTGAACCATTACCAAACACAAAGATAAAATTTAAATAGTTGGTACATTTACGTAGTTGTATCTTTGATATTGTAGAGAATAATCCAACCTTGAATTCATTAGACAGTATCCATTAGTACATTCACACAGCTCATGTAGCCGTGTTAGATTATCAGTGTATATTTGCAACATGATTAGACGGTTTTAAAGCTCTTTTTGAGTAAAGAATATTGCAGTAATGTAGCTCTAAAATACCTTATGACTGCTGAATATTTTAAATTACGCTAAATTTTGTAAAAATGTGGAAAACAAAAGAATTCTATTAAAAGCGTTTCAGAATTCAAGATAGAAAAAAAAAAGTTGCTAAAGCTTGTAATGTTGTTCTAAAATATATATTGCCTAAACATGATTTTACAACACCCTTTGATAATGGGGGAGAGCAGAAATGAATATATCAGAATATGTTGGAGAAACCAAAATTTGCTGTGTTCCTAAGTGACCTAATTCCTTCTCTTCTTGATCTGTTATTTAGGGGTTTACTGCTCATGCAGGGAAACCTCAGGTGGTGGTGGTAACTCACAAGTAATACTCAACCGATGAGTACTTTAGAATCGACGATCTTCTCAAGTTTGTGTATGCACTTTCCTTTGCTTTTTCTGTCCAATTTGAGCTGTAGTCTTTCTTTTTAGGCCTTTCATCCCATATCCCCAAAAGTTGCTCTATGTAAAAAAGCCATTGAATGTGGTCTACCTGTTCTATCATTTTTATCTCTAGAATCATATCCAACATCATACCTCACACTCTCAGCAGTATACCTTTGAGTTTGTAGCCTGGATACCTTGCAATGTCCTGAAACATTAATAATACATTGATTTAAAAAGGCTTCTTCTTTATCAGTTCTTTTTTTTTTTTTCCTTAATCTTTTTCTTGTCTTACTGCAGTGGCCAGAACCTCCATTGTAAGTGTTAAAATAAAGCAATCATAGTGGACATCCTTGTCTTGCTCCTGATTATAAAAGAAATGCATCTAATGATTTACCACTAAGAATGATATATCTTATTCACATCAGCAGCACACTTACAGACCTTTTTTTATGCAGTGCCTTCCATGTGTTATAATAATTTCAAATTTACAAAGTACTTTCACATATATTACCTCATTTATTTCTGACAACTTCTTATCAGTTGAGCCTATACTAGAAATATAATATGCTGGGCTCTTAAATTGAGACAGAAATTATTAAGAGAATTTCAGTTATAGTAAGTGTGGAAATCAATTTTGGTTTCAAGGATACAGAAGTCTGACTTTGTAGTTGAAAAGTTTTCTGTGGCTCTGGTGAAATGAGAAATGATCTGAACTGTCAGATTAGAGGGAAGACTGTTAAAAACTTGCTGTCATGTTTTAATGGCCCTGTCAATTTCCGTTTTTGCCTCTTAATATCTTTTTCAGAGTAGGAGGAAATTGAAATGGTTCAAAGATCCTTGTGTTGTCATAAATTTATGTGTGGAAGTTAAACTGAAAGTATAATAGAATCCATGGGATTCTGAAAATGAAAAGTTTGGGGTTCTCATACCTCTCACCATCCTTCCATTCCTCCATCCTTCCTTCTTGTCTTTCCTATTAATCAAGTCAATAACATTTTAAAATAGTGTCCTTGAAAAGAGGGGAAAAAATACTAGCTCCCCAAGTATCTTTAGCACTTTTCTAGTTTAAATATGATATAAAATGTATTTTGAGTTGGGAGACAGGTTGGCACAGTTTAAAGGACTGAACATCAGGAAATCTGGTTCTTGATTCTTTTCTTAAGCAGACCTAAGACTATGGGAAAATCACTTTTTGGATTTCCTCCTCATTAAGGCTATGGGGTCTGATATGATTATTCTGATTTCCAATTTCAATTCACAGTGATTCTAAGTATTTAATTTTTTTCTTAAAATATAACAGATGAGTGCAGAATTTAACAATTCCTATGTCAGGAAGAAATATATATAAAATAAAGTGTAGCTTTGTCTCTCAACACCAGAGCTATAAGTGAGTGTGATTTAACACTGAAGACTTCACCTGGCTTTCTATTGCGTTTTGGTGTGTGTTTCATGCACACATGAAATGGAATATATTTAGTGATTTACTTTGAGATACACATCTCTTTAAAGACCTAAGACCAGTCAGTCATAGTGATCAGTTAAAATACTATTCACAACAGTATAGATTGAAGAGATTCTTGGTGTGCAATTTAATTTGAGGCATATTGCCTTTTCTAATTTTCTGATTAGAGCAACTGTTTTCTGAAAAAGAGTCTACTGCTGTGAATTGAATGGGAGGGATTGAATATATTACTGAGAGATCAATACCTTTGTTCATCTGGGTTAATAATTTGATCATATAATGGTTTGTGAAAAGACAAAAATAAACTTAATCCTTGTTTTATCAAATATTCTCAAAACAAGACTGGTTTTAATATAAGAACTAAAATATTTCAGGTATTATTTTGTTACTCATAATGAATGGCCCACTGCATGATTTTGAAGAATGCAAATAATCACTGACTTTTATAAAGTTAGATATAGTTATATATTATTTATATTGTTTTCTAGAGTTAGGAGGTCTTGGTGGTTATAGGGATGAATTATTTTTCACTGAGTTGATTATATTTTCAATGTAAGTTTCTATTTGACTACCTGTAATACAACTCTCTTCCTTGGGATGCCTGAATGATTCCCTGTTTGAATGACAGCATTTACCAAATACATTATAGGCCACTATTCTTTACAAAGCCCAATTTGCTCAAGAGCATTAGCAAGTAGTAGGACTCCTCCTGCTCACATCCTTGAAATCTGATTGGCCCCAAAATAAGGGCTCATTGGTATGGAATGATTGGTGTTCCTGGATCAAAATGCACCCAAAAGGATTTCCTATAAGTCTGTACTTTGGGGCAATCAGACAGCCCTTGGAGAATCAAGCAGGCCTTTTCTATTCTCTGTGTACCTCCTTTCTCCCTTGGGTTTCTGGCATTCTTCTTTGAATCACAGCAGCCTTCTAAAGTAGACCCAAATAGGGTGCTGCTAAGGAACCCTTCAAATCCCTAGGGTCACTGTGCTTTGCCAGTGCATTGTAATGAACAGTGAATTAAGTGGTTTCAGAAGAGCTTGAGGCTGGCAGAGTATTCTCATACAAATTAGTTTCCTTAAGGAAAAATTAATTCTTTTAGGTCATACAGGAAGGCTTGGAGAACCTTCCTAAAATTCATATGATGATCAACATCATAAAGAATGATATCTTGCCATTTGCAACAATGTGGATGGGCCTTGAGAGCATTATGCTAAGTGAAATAAGTTAGAGAAAGACAAATACCATATGATCCCACTTATATGTGGATTCTAAAAACAAATAAAAGTAAAACAAGCTCATAGATACAGAGAACAAATTAATGGTTGTCAGAGGTGGGAGGTGGGCAAAGTGTGTGAAGGAAGTCAAAAGGTGCAAACTTCCAGTTGTAAGTAAATCGTGAGGGTGTAGTATACAGTATGGTGACTATAATCAATAATACTGTATTGCATATTTGAAAGTTCTTAAGAAAGTAGATCCAAAAACTCTCCTCACAAGAAAGAAAAATTGTAGCTGTATGGTGACAAATGTAAACTAGGCTTAATATGGTGATCATTTTGTAATATATACAAATATCAAATAATCATATCGTGTACCTGATAGTAATATGTTACATATCAATTATACTTCAATAAAAATAAGCAAACAAAATATTTGCACTTCAAAAAAATTGAATTAGTGACAGGTAAAAAAGATTAGAAAATGCTTTTCATGTACTTTTGATTGGGCACAAGGGAACCAAAGGAACCCTGCTATTCTTTATTGTTTTATCATTTCATAAATCAAATAGATTTTCTTTCCAGTTAAGTTCCGTGTGTTAAAAAAAGGATATCAAATACTTATATCACCGCAAAAAGTTCCCTAATGCCCCTTCACAGTAAATCCCATCTATGCCTGACCTCAGGCAACCATTTATCTTCTTTCTGCCATTACAGTTTCCATTTTTCTATAATTTAATATAAATAGATCATATAATGTATGCTTCCGCTTCTCTCATGCAGCGTAATGCTTCTGAGATACATCCGTGTAGTTGAGTGTTTTGGTAGTACATTCTTTTTTATTCCTAGGTACTATTCCATTGTAACCCCACCAATTTTGATGCCATATTTTATTACTAGTTAGTTTAAAATTTTTTTTAATATCTATGGTGGTATCTTTAATCCATTACATTTGATGATTTTTAGTTATTTTTTGGTATTGATTTCTGTCTTAATTTTAGTATGGTCAAAGAACATGCTCTCTATGATTTCAACACTTCTGAGATTTTTTGACTTGCTTTCTGATCTAAGTATGTTTTAATTTGATATTGTTAGATAACTCAGTAATCATACTTTTCTAATCTTCTTTATAGCTTTTTTCCTCCTGTTCTGTCAGTTACTGATGAAATTGTGCTAGCATTCCCAACAATGAATTTGGCCTTGTCTGTTATTCCCTTTAGTTCTCTCAAGTTTTGCTTTATGTATTTTGCTTTATGTATTTGCTTTATGTATTTTGAGGCTATGTTATTAAGTGCTTACAAATTTAGTGTTGTTATGGCTTCAGATTGAATAACCTTATTACAATGTAACCTTACTACAATGTCTTTCTTATTGCTGATATGTACTTTGTATTTTGATATAAGTATGACCAAATTAACTTTATTTTGTGTTGTATAATTTTTAATATCCTTTTACTTTCAGTTGAGCTCTTATATTTAAGGGGTCTCTCCTTTAACCATTTTACAATTGAGCTTTGTTATTTTAACTAGCTCTACAATTTTTTAATTGGGGTATTGAGTATATTTTTAATAAACTTCTTAACATATTTAATTTTAAACTTAATGTCTCACTATTTTTTTCTGTGTGTCTCATCTGTTTGTTTTTCCCTCGTTTTCCACTTTATACTCTGTAACTACTGTATAGTTTGTATACTTTTAGCAGTCACAACAGACGTTCTTAGCTTATTAGAATCCACCTTAGGTGAGTACTTTGACCATTTCTATATAATTCAAGAACCTTATATTTCTTTAATTCCATATATTACTTTTTTGTTCATTGTCCTATTGTCAGTTATTAATTCTGTACATATATCAATAGCACCCCCTCCACACATAGGGTATTATTTTTTGTGCTTTTAACCATCCATATTCTTTTAGACTTACCTGGTTTCTCCTGCATTGCCTGTTTCCATCTGGGTTTGTTTTCCTTCTTCTTGAAGACATTTTTAATATTCTTTAGTAAAAATCTGCTAGTGAAAATTATTTCATTTTTTTATTTGTCTGAGGGTCTTGTCATTTTGTCTTTATTTTGGAAAGATTTTCATTTGTTATGAAGTTCTAGATTGGCGGGGGTTTTGCTAGCATTTTAAAGATTTTATTCTATTGTCTTCAGGCTTCCATCATTTCTGTTGAAAGATGACTGTCAGTCTTATGGTTTCTTTAAATGTAATGCCTTTTTTTCTCTGCTTTTAAAGTTTTTAAATTTATTTTTAGTGTTTCAATAGTTCTTCTATAAGGTGCCCTAGTTCTTTATATATGTACTGCTTGGAGTTTGTTATCGAATCTGTAGCTTGACATAGTTTGTCACTTTTAGAAAATGCTCAGCCAATGTCTCTCCAAATACTATTTTGCCTTGCTCCTTTATTCTGGACTTCCAAGTATTCATATTTTACTGTGTCACTTCTGTCTATTATTCTTTTTTTTTTAAGATTTTATTTATTTATTTGACAGAGATAGAGACAGCCAGCGAGAGAGGGAACACAAGCAGGGGGAGTGGGAGAGGAAGAAGCAGGCTCATAGCGGAGGAGCCTGATGTGGGACTTGATCCCATAACGCCGGGATCATGCCCTGAGCCGAAGGCAGATGCTTAACTGCTGTGCCACCCAAGCGCCCCACTTCTGTCTATTATTCTATTCTATATGTTCCCATCCTTCTTTTGTGTCTTCATCTGGATATTTTTTACTAATCCTCTCACCAATCTATTACCATCTTAATTTTGGTTGTTTTATTTTTCAGTTCCAGAATTTTTATTTGATCCTTCTTAAAAATAAATTCCAATTCCTTTGTGAAATTTTTTCCTATTTTCTTGAATAGATTAATCATAGATATTTTATTTTAAAGTCCAAGTCTGATAAAGTCTAATATCTCTTCACCTGTTCATATATTCCTGTTGTCTCTTGACTTTTATTTTCTCATATTTTCTTTCATGATTGATCATTTTTAATGGAAATCTGGATCTTGTGTATGAAAAATTTTATAAGGACTTGGAATGATTTTATTCCAGAGGAGATTTAGTGTTTTTCTAGTAGGAAAAAAAAAAAAATATATATATATATATATATATATACACATATATATATATATATATATATATACACACATATATATATATATATATATACACATATATATATATATATATATATATATATATATATATATACACATATATATATATATAGTGAATCCCTTTGGCCCAGTGTTGACTGTTTTTTGCTTCATGGGTGAGGCCCTTCCCACATGTCAGCTAAAAGCCTGAGTTATTTATTAGAGATCTCCCTCTTTGGTAGGCTCTACACCTTACTTTCTGTATACCACTAAAATCTCTGCTTAGTTATTTTTAATATTCTTGCATAATATTCTTGCATAATAATTATTCTTGCATAATATTCACTTTTTCTAAAATTCCCTTTCAATGAAATATTATTTTGCTCTTGTGAGGAAATATGAGAGATCAAATTTTCATGTTTCCTTCAAACTTTTTGTTAGACAAGTTGTTGATTAATAGTTTCAGATTTTCTGGAGGAGAGGGGAGATTTTCCCTGATCCTATTATTTGCAGTGGGGTAAAGAGAATACTAGATTAGCATACTGATAAATCTTAATCTCTCAGAGCAAGAGTTTCATTTAGTTTCCCTGCCCTTAAATCACTCATTTTCCATTTTTTGCTTTAGGCAAATTGTCTAATTCTGCTTCATTGCCAAGGACAGTTATGTTTATAGCCATTCAGAACAGCAAATGCATGCTCATACATATACATACACATATAAAAGAAATCTTAGCAACTTAAAGTTGAAAAACTTCGGAGTGTGTGTGTATTCAGAGATTAACTTCATGCTAAGCTTTTGCTTATAACATTTCAAAAATATTTTTTATATTTGTTAGTATCACTAAATCATACATGAGGGACTATTTTGAGATTTTCTTTTTTATTTTTTTGTCCTTTTTAATATACATATTAATAGGATAGACTTTCTTTGAGTCAGAGCTCAACTGAGAAGGTATGATGTTATTTTAAATACGAATTTTCTTCTGAAACTGTAACAATGAAAAGGTCAGGTTTGTGAAGCTGGAGTCCTGGAAGGAGAACGAGTGATTTGTAATGCTCTTGAAAGTGTCTGAAGAGATTTTTAAAATATCTTTATGTGCTTGTCTCATAGAGCTTTTTGAAATAGCTTTGTAGTTTCTGTGGAGCCTGTAGTCTTTCAACTGAAAGGCTAATTGAAGCCATCACACCATTACTAGAATAAAGAAGAGAAAGGGTGGGATTATGAGGATGATAAAAATGTATAAAATTAGAATACATGGATTGATGTGTGTCCTAAGGGTTTGATTATAGCCACTCTTTTTCAAAAACAACACTACCCTTTGAGAAAAGAAGAAAAGTAAGATTACTTTTTAAAATAGAAAAGGAAAAACAAAACTAACCTGTGAAGACATAACACAAGGAGCCTTCAAATAAAATGCTACTCATGGTGTCCTGAATTTATGATTTTTCTCAAAATAGAGATCTATTTCTGTAGTAGATTCAAATGCCTTAAATATCCCATACAATAAACACGCAGCTATTCCTGAATGGATTAGTTATAGGATTATGGGTACTTATTTCCTGTTTACTAATTGTTATCCAGTTGGCAGTATCTTTACAACTTTGAAACCTCCTCCTTAACCAGACCTTTTCCTGCATCTTTTAAAGACCAAGGAAGGGTGTGAATCTGAATTGCTTTCCTCCTCCTTCCCATCTGTCCAAATCTTACTAGCCCACTTCCCTTGTGAAGCTTGTTCTGCCCACTTCTACCCACAGTGATTTATAGATTAAAAATACTCTATAAAGTTTAGATGATTATATTATGGATTATGTTTGAACATTATCTGATTAATTTCACTGAAGTCTTTTCTTCTAGTTTGTTCAGTCTTTGAAGGGAAAGGCGCTCTTTGACGTTTTCTTTCTCTTTGTTTTAGAGAGCAGAGTGCAGTACTGGCTACATGATGTAATATAATTAACTGTACTGTGTTGACTTGATGAAACTGTGTTATTCCAGGTCCTCTAAGAAGCCTATCACCAAAACAGCTTTAAATGTGTAAACAATCTATTAGGGGAGATGCCTATAAGAGAAAATGGAGAAGAAGCTGGGGGAGCCATTGGACTACAATGTTAGTCTGACCTCAAGAGAATGAGAGGAAGGAAGATTAGGTAGAAGTGTCTTAGACTGTAGTGCACTTCTAAGGAAAGTTTGGCAAGGCTGATGGGAGTCATTGGCCAAAGTTGTCTGTGAGGTTCCACTTCTCTCAGAAGCTGGCCTGCCTTAATATTTTGTTGTGCTCAGTCCTTGGCTTAGAGTATCCCCATTGGAAGTGTGACCTTGGTGCAAATGTAGAGATGGATTTCATGGGGCGCCTGGGTGGCTCAGTCATTAAGCATCTGCCTTCAGCTCAGGGCGTGATCCCAAGGCGCTGGGATCAAGCCCCGCATCGGGCTCCTCTGCTGGGAGCCTGCTTCTTCCTCTCCCACTCCCCCTGCTTGTGTTCCCTTTCTCACTGGCTGTCTCTCTCTCTGTCAAATAAATAAATAAAATCTTTAAAAAAAATGTAGAGATGGATTTCAGAACTTAGCAGTTGGGACCTTTGGTCAATTATGTTTTCTGTGGTTGGAGATCTGAGAGGTGCATTGTTTACAGATATTTTAGGTGAAAATGTAATATATATAAACTCTAAAGGAGCTATTTCTATAATTTTTCTTCTAGAAAATAATTGTATTTATAAAAATTATTCGACCTAAGCTGTTTAAAGAACAAGGATGTTGCTTTTCTTCATTTTGTAGAGTTCCTTCTTGATGTCCTTTATGTACCATTAAAAAAAAAAAATCACAACTCCAAGGATGTAAGCTAAACACTCTGGGTAATTTCCTATAATCACACAGTAGTTTACTTATGATAGGGACATTAATTTTTTTAAGGATATGATAGTCTAGTTATTTTATATTTCCTTTTTTTAAAACAATGAGTATATCAGTTCACTTTTAAATTGTTGCCAAGGGCCTTTTTTCCCAAGTGTTATATAAAAGGAAACTTACATCCGGGAATTTTGCCAGCTATGTTAGATAAGAAAATTGCTTTGTGAGTGAATATTTGTGAGTACATCTAGCTTTCTACGTTTATAGTCAACAGAGTTTAGATTATTTCATATCAGGGAATCTATTTTTAGAGCTTATGTTAATACTTTTTGCCAGCATATAGGACAAACTTAATAACCTTTTTTTAAGTCCCAATTTTTTATTATTAGAATCAACAGACAGGGGCGCCTGGGTAGCTCAGTCATTAAGCGTCTGCCTTCGGCTCAGGGCGTGATCCCAGAGTCCTCTGATCGAGCCCCACATCAGGTTCCTCTGCTGGGAGTCTGCTTTTTCCTCTCCCACTCCCCCTGCCTGTGTTCCCTCTCTCTCTGGCTGTCTCTCTCTCTGTTAAATAAATAAATAAAATCTTAAAAAAAAAAAAGAATCAACAGACAAGATTATTCTGTCAAGTTTATTTATATATGTATGTATATTTCCATATTTCCATGTATTTTTTAAAGGAGAACATCAAACTTACAGGAAAGTTGCAAGTACATAATTTTGTTCTCCTATACTGTTTGAGAGTGATTTGCCAACATGATGCTGCATCACCCCCAGATTCTTTAGGGTGTTTTCTAACAAGAAAGAATATTCCCTTGCATAACTGTAATAAAACACCCAAATCAAAAAGTAACATTGATGTATTGCTACTGCCCAAGCCTTAGCTTTCATTCAGGTTTCACTGGTTGTCCACATAATGTCCTTTATAGAAAAAGGACCTAGCTCAAAAATCACACATTTCATTTAGTTGACATGTTTCCTTGATTTCCTTTTATCTGAAATAGTTTCTCACTCCTCCCTTCACTTTCTTGACCTTGGTACTTTCGAAGATGACAGCCCAGTCATTTTTTGGAATGTCCCTCAATTGGGGTTTGTCTGATGTTTCCTTATGTTTGGATTCAGGTTATACATTTTTTGCCGGAGTAGCACAAAAGGAATGATATCTTCTTATCTCTTCCTCTCATGTAGCGCACAGCTTTAATTTTTCCCATTGTTGACAATGATCACTTTGATCACATAAATAAGGTGTTGTTTACCAGATTTCTCCACTGTGAAGTTTCTCTTCCCCTTTGTTTTTTCTTTCTTTTTTTTTTTAAAGATTTTATTTATTTATTTGACAGAGATAGAGACAGCCAGCGAGAGAGGGAACACAAGCAGGGGGAGTGGGAGAGGAAGAAACAGGCTCATAACGGAGGAGCCTGATGTGGGGCTCGATCCCATAACGCCGGGATCACGCCCTGAGCCGAAGGCAGACGCTTAACTGCTGTGCCACCCAGGTGCCCCTCTCTTCCCCTTTGTAATTAAGAAGTATTTTGTGTGAGATAATTTGTAACTAAAAACTATACCTTCTTTGGGGCACCTGGGTGGCTCAGTCGGTTAAGCATCTGCCTTCATCTCAGGTCATAATACCAGGACCCTGGGATCAAGCCCCGGGTCAGGCTCACTGCTCAGTGGGGATTCTGCTTCTCCCTCTCTGTCTGTCTCTCCCCCTGTTCATGCGTGCGCTCTCTCTCTCTCTCTCAGATAAATAAATAAAATCTTTAAAAAATGTATATGCCTTTGTCATCAGACTTTGCATTTATGTATATATATGTATGTATTATCATATTCAAAGGGACTCATGAATTCTCATTTTATTCAGTGTAATTTCTCTCTTACTATAATTATTTCTTTTGGTGCTCAGATTGTTCTCAGTTGGGACAGTGGGAGACCTTCAAGCTGACCCTTCATTGGGTCATATTCGATCATTCATTCAGCATACCCTGTCATTTTCTGAGCACTGCCTTTCTTTCTGGCTCAAAAAGAGGTTCCAGGCTTATTTCTTTGCCCCCAAACTAGAATTAGCTATTTCTCTAAGGAGCCTTGCTTTCTTTAGTTAAAAATGATAGAAAATCAATATCTGTTTGCTAGGTGTATTCATTGCTAAAAGGATGTCATTACTCCAAATAATCTCAGTGGAGAGAGCTAAGGAATATATATAACATATGAACAAATGTACAGATACATATATGCATGTATGCATACAAACATACATTTTCTTCCATATTTTTAAAGTTTTTAAAATATTTATTTATTTATTTTAGAAAGTGAGCATGTGAGCAGGGGAGGGGCAGAGGGAGAGAGAGAATCTCCAGTAGACTCCCCGCGGAGCCCAACGTCGGCCTCTAACTAACAATCCTGAGATCAGAACCTGAGCCAAAATCAAGAGTTAGATGCTGGGGTGCCTGGGTGGCGCAGTCATTAAGCGTCTGCCTTCGGCTCTGGGTGTGATCCCGGTATTATGGGATCGAGCCCCACATCAGGCTCCTCTGCTATAAGCCTGCTTCTTCCTCTCCCACTCCTCCTGCTTGTGTTCCCTCTCTTGCTGGCTGTCTCTATCTCTGTCAAATAAATAAATAAAATCTTAAAAAAAAAAAAAGAGTTGGATGCTTAACCAACTGAGCCACTCAGGTGCCCCTTTCATATTTTTTAATGAGATATAATTCACATACCATAAAATGCATCCCTTTAAATAAGTATACTTTTAGTGGTTTTTAATATATTCATGAAGCTATGCAACCATCATCACTATTTAATTCTAGAACATTCTACCACTCTAAAAAAGAAACCCTATATCCATTAGAAGTCACTTTGCAGCATCCCTATTCTCATCCCGTGGCAATCATTAATCCACTTTCTGTTTCTGTGGATTTGCCAGGTTTTGTTGTTTTTATTGTAGTAGTTCGGTTGGTAACTTTTGTGAACTAATTATATAAAGTCTGTATTGTCATATGTGGTCACTGAAGTCTCCACTTGGTGGTTAGCTGATGACTGGACAGAGATTTGCTTAAATTCCCTAGAACTAGTAACTTTCCCACAGTTTGTCAAGGGCTGTGTATATGTGTTTGGGCACACTTTCATTACTCACCCAACCAGCTGACAACTCTATGGTTCCTTCATTCCCTGCTTATGCAGAGCCTCAGTGTTAGCCAGAGATGAGAGCTTAGAGCCTACTTACGCCTTTTCTGAGCTTACCCAAAGCTTTGGGCATCTGTACAACCTTACACAGGGGCATGGCCCTCTAGATTCTCAGAAATACGTCTCAGTTTTTCAAAGCCCTTATGGGTATCTCATTCTTTAGTTTTTCCTTTTAAACCTTTTGGTGAGTCTGCTGTCAGCTTCAACTTTTATCTACCATCTCAAGGCAGTCATAAAATTGTTTAATTGTTTAATCGCTTGAATTGTTTTTGACAAATGCCCTGGGGAAAAAGCTTTTCATACTGAGTGAGCCTTGCACGTGGTCTTTGGGGATCCACCATACAGGTCAGATAATGGTACTTCTCTGCAGATGATTCTTTGTAGGAGATGTAGCCCGTTTTGCTCCTTCTGATGGTTGCTAGCCTGCTTGTTTTCGCTGCAGATGCACAGTATTAGTTTTCAGGGTCATCATGGAGATGCAGAGAAAGGAATAGAACTATGGGAAGTTAAAAATGCCACGAAGTTCCCTGTTTTTACAGATATTCAGTTGTTTTCCTGTAATAAATGTTCCTCGGACTGCTGCAAACCTTAGGTCAATTCCCAGAGTACTGAAAAAGCTGATTGTAACAATTTTTTTTATTTTTTCTGCTGTTATGGAGGAGCACATTTTTGGAGATCCGTACTCTGCTTTTCTTGCTGATGTCACTGCCCATATTTGTTTTTATATCTTTTTATATATGTTGAAAAGCATGGATTTATAGGAATCCTCTCAATTTTAATTAAACATCAGCAAGTTTTATTGTTCTTTTCCCTGCATTTGTTAACTCACTTCTCTGACAATGAAAAACTTAGCTCCCATTATTTTTGATGTATTTAATCATTTGATCAATATCCCTGTAAGTAACCAGTTTCCTATTGCTGTTGCCTCTACTCTCTTGCACAAATGGCCTACTTACAGTGGTCAGGCTCTAACATCTCATGTGTGTCACTCCACTGATACCTACCTCATTCTTGGTCATCCGCTTCCCCACAGGCATGGCCTCATCATCCTGGTTAGGGTATGATACCCCATGCCAGACCACCCCTCTGTGTCACGTTTATCTTACTCTGCCTGATGGCTTCAGGAAGGGAGTGGGAAGTTTAATTACTTTTTAATGATGAATTTTATTATCCTTTCTGTCCTTTTTGAGTTATACTTGTCAGGGTTTGTAAAGATGTGTTAGACTTACATTGGAATATCTGGCCTTCAAAGAGTGAAAAAAAAGGTCTAAGTTATATCTCTAAACAAATTAGCGGGGGAGTTTTTTGGGGGGCATGTATGGAAACCCAGTCATTCTTAAGAAGTCAAAGAACTCAAGAATCCATAAGCATTTTAGCGGTGAGTGAGACCTCATTCAGACAGCTCCATACTCATCCTGATGATGGCTCAAATGGGATATTTGGAAGAAGGACATTGTAGTCTCCTTGACATCGGCCTGTGATTGATACTATCGTTTAGCACCTCACTGTGTGCACAGGCACTGTGTTTAATCCTCAAGTAAGTTTATGTGGTGGTTTCTGTTACTACCTTTGTGTTCCAGATAGAATCCTGCTCTCCTTGATCACAGAGGTCCTCAAAAGATTTGTCTATACTTGCTGTAACTAATTCCTCTCCTCCAACTATTTCCTAAACTCATTTCAGTCAGGATCTCACCTGTATTACTGCATTAAAAATGATCTTGTCAAAAAACAAACATATTCCAAATCATCAAATACCGTCATCTCAGTTAATAGTAACTCCGTTCTTCCAGTTGCGCAGGCTAGAAACCTTGAGTCATTTTTGACTCTCCTTTCTTTCTCTTGCACTAGAAGTTGAGAAAGTGTTAGCTATCACTAGGAGCAGTGGTCCTGGGATGTCAGCCCACTGCATAGTGTGCAAATGTTGGGATTCCTAAGAAGGACGCAGCTCAGACTGGCACTGGATGGAACAGTGTTTTACTCTGATAGAAAAAAAGACAGAGCAAGATCAGCTTCAGCAGTGAGCATCAGTCCCCTAAGATGACTGTCGCAGGGAGATGGTCTGCATGCACCTCTCTTATACTGTAGAGGAAGGATTCTGTTCTCTTGTCTCAGGGAATATGGATACCAGTGGGGCTGGCCAGGTGCCATATGACATATGTGCTTACAAAGAAGTACACATTGAGCCTGGAACCAGGGAAGATATTCCCAAACAACGTGGTAAGCTCAGCACAGACTGTAAGGGCTCCTCACCTCCGTGTGAGAAAATGTTCCAGGACTGCAGCATACTCTTTGGCAACCATGCAAAGGTCAACAAGCTATGCAGGACCACCTTTCACAGTTCCACACTTCTAATCCGTTAGGAAATCTTATTGACTGTACTCTCAAAATACATCCAGAATCTGACCATTGCTCATTACTTTCACTGCAGCCACCCTTGTCTAAGCTACAATTATCTACCTAGTCTTTCTGTTTCATTCACTGAAAAAGCCTAAGTCCTTATAATAGGTTATAAGGCAGTAAACTTCATGTATTACTATTCTCTCCATCGTGAATTCTGTCCCAGTCATACACATGCCCATCTTGCCCCCTCCCTCATCAGAGCACTTGCACTATTCCCTCTGCTTGGGACACTTCTCGCAGAGATCTCCATGGCTTGCTCTTCTGCCTCTCTTGAGTCTTTGCTCCAGTGTTACTCTCTCAGTACTGCCTGCCCTAACTACCCTCTTAAATTTGCAATCTCCTCTGGGTCCAGCACTTCTTAGACCTTTCCCCTGTGTTACTTTTTGCCATTGCATTTATTGTCTTCAAACTTGCTTGCTTACTTACTGTCTTTTTCCACTAAAAGATAAGCTTTATGAGAGTAGATTTTTTATCCATTTTGTTCACTGGCTTAGACCAGTCTTTCACAAAGACTCAATAAATATCTGTTGCCTCAAAGTGTTTGAAACTTAGGGATGTTAACTAATTGTGGTAAGAGAGGCGGAGGTGGAATTTGAAATATTTGGCGTTGAGATCCACTATTAGAAAACTTTTCAGTAAATTTTTTAACAATGATTTTAGAGTACTTTACTATTAACAAGTTGCTGTCCTCGGCCCTATGGCTAGGGGCCAATTTTATAGTTCGGAGGCTGATCTGAGCGCTTCATAACCATATTGCTTTTATGGGACAACATATGCCAAGTGTCAAAGAAAATACTGGTAAATGAACTGTTGATCAGTGTGGCCTATCACTATTGAATTCTAAAGGAATAGGAAGAGGTGTCATTCATAATAATTCTAAAGGCTTGGAGGAAGAGAATATTTGGTGCTGAAACTTTTTTAGAGTATCAGTTTAGAATTGGGGTGGGGACTACATCTACATTACTTTTTCATTTACTCGATATATCTAATGTTTGTGGCCCTTCTTAAAACTAATAATTCATTATTCTAATCAAACAATTTTGATTTTATTAATTAAAAACACTTTGTATTTATTTGCTTTCTGTAGGCTAATTCAGAAATAAATGATTTCAACTTAATTCTGGATATGTATAGACATATATATATATCTCAAAGACATATTTATATATCTCTAAGAAAATATATAGATAGGGATGCCTGGGTGGCTCAGTCTGTGAAGTGTCTGAATCTTGATTTTGGCTCAGGTCATGATCTCAGGGTTGTAAGTTTGAGGCCCATGTTGGGCACTGTGCTCACTGGGGAGTCTACTTGAGATTCTCTTTCCTTCTCCCTCTGCCCCTCCCCCTACCTCTCACTCAAATAAAAAAAAATAGGTACATATAGTTAGATAATAGATGTTTATCCAAGAGGGTATGAACACATATGCGCGTACACATACACACACACAAACACACACACACACACACACACACACACACACACACACACAGTAGATCTCCATTATTCATGATTCCGTATTTGCAAATATGCCTACTTGATAAGATTTTTTTGCCCCAAAATCAATACTCTTGGTGTTTTTGTGATCATTGGCTGATGTGCCTGTCCACTGTGTGGAAAAATTTGAGTCGCCTGATATATACATTCCAAGTTCAGATGAAACCAGGTAATGCTCTGCCTTCTTGTCTCAACTCTCATTCTATAAACAAATGTTCTTTTTTGCAGTTAGTTAGTGCCACATTTTTATACTTTTTGTGATTTTGGTATTGGTGATTTTGCTGTTTAAAATGGCCACCAAGCATAATGCTGAATATCTAGTGTTGCTAAGCACAAGATGGCTGTGATGTGCCTCATGTGATGTGCCTTACAGAAAAAATGTGTTAGATAAACTTTATTTTGTTGTAGTGATGTTGTCCATGACTTCAATATTAATTAATGAACAATAAATATTAAATAAGGTGCCTTTAAATAGAAGCACACATAAAACAAGGTTATAGTTGAACGATTGCCCGAAATGTTGTGACCAGGGGCTCCCAGAAGCCTACTTCTCCCTATCCTCTTGGGGCAGCGATTCAGTATCTGCTAATTCAGTGTTCACAGCAACCTTATAGAGCATAACCACTGTAAGGAATGAGAATCCACGGTACATATGTACAGTTTTCTCAAAGAGCAGTTTTCATTGGTTATCTACTTCCCTATTTTAATCACCTGTGTTAAACTCCAGTGAAGCCTTGATCTGTGTCTTTCAAATATCTATATTCTAGTGACCCAAATTGAAACCTTATCACAAACCATTGAGTGGGAAATTACTAATAAGTAATTTTTTAAAATTTTCAGTTAAATTTTTTAAATTATGAAAAATACATTGAAATGAGAAAACATAATTTGTATTTATGATTTTTAAAAATCAATAATAGAAGTAACATCCTTGTTCCAACAACTTAGGAAATATAATATTACCAATATCTTTGAATATTTACAGGTGCCGTTCTCAGATTCAGTCTTCCTCCACCAGAGTCAGCCACTCTCCTAAATTTTGCATTTATCATTCTTCTGCGTTCTTTACATAAAGCCATCTTTCCGATTAGTTTAGGAGTATGAATTCAATACATCACAAAAAGAAAAAATTATGTTTTATCATTAAGTTTATGATTGCTCACCCGGACTCTGCCACATATGTCAACAGTCATTAATATCCAGAGTCTGTATAGTAATAGTAGCTAAGACCTTGAGCTCTAGAGCTAGACTGCCTGAGTTTGAATTCTGGCCTGCAGCTTAATAATTGGGTGACCTTGAACAAATTATTTAACTTCTTCGTGCCTTGTTTTTTTCTTCTATAAAATGGATATATTAATAATATTTACCTCAGAAAGTTGTTGTAATATATATATTTTATATATAAATTAATATTTATAAATACCTGGAACAGTGGGTATCAATTATTAATAAATAAATGTCAGTGGCTTTTTAACAGAGAAATTAATGCTAAATGATTCTTTGAAAAGTCACTTGTATTCTTAAGTACTATATTGAATAGTCTTTGCTTTTAATGTTACCCTAATTTCTTTTCGACAGCCAGGTGTCTTAGATTTCTTGTCACTCTCTGCTCTTTTTTTATTTAGCTTATTGTGGCGTTACTTAAAAGTAGTCTTTCCTTGGTATCTCTTTTTGTCTCTTAGATTGCATGAGAACAGATCTCTTTTTAGTTTGTAAATAAATTTATTTCCACATATTTTATACTTGATTATTTCCCGGACACACTCATTTAAGGGGCGTTGGTGCCAAGAACAATCCAAGGGCTGATTTGTTTGTTTTGATCTCATGTTGGCAGAAGCTCATTGTAGGTAATAGATGAAACAGCTTGTCTGTCAGTAGCCAGTAAGTCAGCAAATATATCAGCTGCTTTAGCAGTGGCAAGACCTAATGGGGATCTGTTTTAGAAGTTTGATCCTTTCTTGCATGCCCACCTAGCAGCCTCTGTCTTCTTAGAGAACAGCTTCTAATTTCCCTTTCGTTTTTCCTGTGAATCTGAGCTTCCTTCCTCTTTACCTATAAGTGTGCTTGTCTGATTAAATAGTACTGTATATTGTCCATTCCTGGGACAAAATAGAAATATTATTCTGTGTTTCCTGCATCAACCTAGTAAAGGTTTGTGTGTTTTGGGAGAAAGGATTGTAGATCAATCGTTAGACATAATATATCTGTAAGACTAAAAATGTTTCCTAATGACTTTAAGGAATTCAAGAGCAGTAGTGGCTATTGTGTCTGTTTTGAGTTGGTAAAGAAAGTCTTACAACCCCGTGGAAAATTATTTTCAAAGTTAACATCTCATCAATGGATAATAGTTACTCGCTTAAGAAAATCAGGTGTTTCCCATATTTATTTGATAAAGAAGAACTTACATTTATATATAACTGTTAGCAGCAACTAGATTAAGCCTTACAGATGTCTTTTTTTATGTCTAAGTTTTAGCCTGTAGTTAGCATGTTAATAAATATATCAAATAAAGAAATTAAAAGTTCCCCTTCCCTAAACCCAGAAGTCATGGATTGAAAAAGATTAAGCATTATTATTAAGAATTGTCAATTGTCTTGTGGCTATGGAGTCTTATTCCCTATCTCAATAGAGCCCCATGGCAAATCAGAAGATAGGCCCTCCCATCTTCTGTGGACACAAATACATGAGTGTCCAGTTCTGCGCAGAGTGAGTCTAAGTGATTGTCTTGGTCTCTTCAGGCTGCTATAACAAAAACAGCATTTACTGGGTAGCTTAAACAATTTTTTTCTCATAGTTCTTGAGGCTGAGAAGTTCAGGGTCAAGGTGCTGGCAGATTCAGTGTGTGGTGTGGGCTTGCTTCCTGGTTCATAGATGGCCGTCTTCTTGCTGTGTCCTCATGTGGCAGAAGAGGCAAGGGAACACTCTGAGATCTCTCTCTCTCTCTCTTTTTTTTTTAAATTTAAATTTTAAGTAGTTAGCATACAGTGCAGTATTGGTTTCTGGAGTAGAATTCAGTGATTCATCACTTACATACAACACCAGTGCTCATCATAACAAGTGCCCTCCTTAATACTTCACCCACCTAGCCCATTCCCCATCCTCCTCCCTGCATCAACCCTCAATTTGTTCTCTGTCATTAAGAGTCTTTTATGGCTTGCTTCTCTCTCCCCCTTATTTTTTCCCCCTTCCCATATGTTTATCTCTTTTCTCTCATAAATTCCACATATGAATGAAACCTTGTGGTATTTGTCTTTCTCTGACTGACTTAATTTCACTTAGCACAATATACTCTAGCTCCATCCATGTCATTGCAAATGACAAGATTTCATTTTTTTTGATTGCTGAGTAATATTCCATTGTGTGTATATATAGCACATCTTCTTTATCCATTCATCAGTCAATGGCCATTAGGGTTCTCTCCATAGTTTGGCTATTGTTGATAATGCTGCTTTAAAAATTGGGGTGCATGTATCCCTTCAAATCTGTATGTTTGTATCCTTTAGGTAAATACCTAGTAGTGCAATTGCTTGATTGTAGAGTAGTTCTATTTTTAACCTTTTGAGGAACCTCCATACTGTTCTCCAGATCGGCTGCACCAATTTTCATTCCCACCAACGGTGCAAGAGGGTTCCCTTTTCTCTGCATCTTTGCCAACACCTGTTGTTTCTTGTGTTGTTAATGTTAGCCATTCTGACAGGTGTGAGGTGGTATCTCATCACAGTTTTGATTTGCATTTCCCTGATTAGTGATGTTGAGTATCTTTCCATGTGTCTGTTAGCCGTCTGGAAGTCTTCTTCAGAAAAGTCTGTATTCAGTTATTTGTTTTTTGGGTGTTGTGTTTGAGAAGTTGTTTGTAGATTTTTGGATACTAACCCTTTATCGGATGTGTCATTTGCAAATATCTTCTCTCATTCCATAGGCTGCCTTTTAGTTTTGTTGATTGTTTCCTTTGCTGTACAGAAGCTTTTTATCTTGATGAAGTCTAAATAGTTCATTGTTGCTTTTGTTTCCCTTACCTGTGGTGACATGTCTAGCAAGAAGTTGCTGTGGCCAAGGTCAAAGAGGTTTCTGCCTGTGTTCTCCTCTAGGATTTTGATGGTTTCCTGTCTCACATTAAGGTCTTTCATCTGGGATCTCTTTTATAAGGACGCTAATCCCATTCATGAGAGCTCTATCCTCCTGACCTAATCACTCCCTGATGGCCACATGTCCCAATACCATCACATTTTGGATTAGGTTTCAACATATGGATTTTAGGAGGAACACAGTCTATAGCAATAATATAATACAGGTATTAAGGGTACCTCTCTATTTAAAGGGTAAACTTGTATTTAAACAGATTTGAGTTCAAATCCTAGCTCTAGCTTTGTGTCCTTGCCCAAGTTAATTACCTTCCCTAAACCTCACTTTTCTTATCTCATAAGCTTTGTACATAATAGATGCTCAGTAAATATTGACTTGCTGAATGAAAATATGAAGTACTCTTGGGAACCCAGCCAGAAAAGTAGTCTATAGTTCGGAGCCAGAGTGCAGCCACAGATTTTTTTTCCCCCCAAACAGTTACGAAAATTTTCAAATATTTAGAAAGTGCAAAGAACTGTACAGGAAACATCCATCAGCCCCCCACCTAGGTTTTACAATTAATATTTTGTTACATTTTCTTTGTCATTTATCTGTTGATCCATCTACCCTTTTATTCAATTAATCAATCCATTTTAATATTTTAAGGCATTTCAGAATTGCCTTTGTATGTCTTTATACCTTATGCCTAATGGTGCAACATGTATATTATTAGCTAGAGCCCAGTATTTGCTAACAGTTTTCTTTTGTAGGTAGAATTTACTTTCAATGAAGTACACAAATATTAGTAGTGCCATTTCATTAATTTTGACAAATGCAGTACTTGTGTAATCCAAGACATAGAAGTTCCCTCATGTCTTCATGGTTAATCCCGACCCTTCCCCCAGAAGCAATGTTTTTTGTGGGTTTTTCTAGTTTTTTTAATTATTATTTAAAAAAATTTTTTATTTAAGTTCCAGTTAAACAGAAAGCGTAGTATTAGTTTCAGGTGTACGATTTAGTGACTCAACACTTCACACAATACCTGATGCTCGTCACAACAACTGCACTCCTTAATCCCCATCACCTATTTAACAGATGCCCACCCACCTCCCCTCTGGTAACCATCAGTTTGTTCTCTCTAATTAAAAGTCTGTTTCTTGGTTTGTCTCTCAGTCTCTCTTTTTTCCTTTGCTTGTTTTGTTTCTTAAATTCCACATATGACTGAAATCATATGGTATTTGTCTTTCTCTGGCTGACTTACTTTACTTAGCATGATACACTCACTCTGTAGCTATATCCATGTCATTGTAAATGGCAAGATTTCATTTTTTTTTTTAAGGGGAGGGAGGGACAGATGGAGAGGGAGAGAGAATCTTAAGCTGGGTGTGGGACTCAATTCTTAGAACCCTGAGATCATGACCTGAGCTGAAATCAGGGGTTCCACTTAACTGACTGAGCCACCCAGGTATCCCAAGATTTCATTCTTTTTTATGGTTGAATACTATTCCAGTGGGTGTGTGTGTGTGTGTGTGTGTGTGTGCGCGCGCTCACGTGCGACACTTCTCCTTTATCCATTCATCAGTCGATGGACACTTGGGCTCTTTCCATGATTTGGCTATTGTAGAAAACACCCCAGAAGCAATCTTTGTTTTGATTTTTTTTTTTTAACCTTGTATCACTTTGACTTGTAGAACTTTATGTTAGTGGACCCATAGAGGAGAATCATTTCCATGTAAGATGTAGTTCACACAGCATAATAGTTCTGAGATTCTTCTGTGTTACAGGTGTATGGAGTGCTTCGTTGTATGAATATGCCACTGTTTGTTTATACACTTTCCTAATAAGGGATATCTGAGGCTGCTTACAGTTTGGAGCTATTATAAATAAAGCTGCTAGAAATATATCTTAGCCCTATATCAGTCTTTCTTGTATATATTTGCATTCATTTCTCTTGGGTGAATACATAGATATGGAATTGCTGAGTCATAGGGTAGGTGTATGTTTAGTTTTCTAGAAAACCGTCAAATAATTTTACAAAGTAGTTTTACTGTTTTGCACTCCTACCAACAATGTTTGAGAATCCAAGGATACTAGCATTTGGTGTATCAGTCTTTTTAATTTTAATTTCTGGTGGCCATGTAGTAATATCTCATTGTGGCCCTAATTTCATTTGAATTTATTGACTGATGATGTTGAACACTTGACCATGTTCTTACTGCCCATTCATAGATAATCCTTTGTGAAGTGTCTCTTCAAATCTTTTGTTTTTAAAATTGAGTTGTTTGACATTAAGTTGTAGGAGCCCTTTATGTATATGATGCAAGACTTTTTCTAGATATGTTTGCCAGGCTGTGGTTTACATATTTATTTTCTTAACAGTGTCCTTCCATCATTGGAGGTTTTTAAAATTTGATAATGTATACTGTATCAGTTTATTCTTTTATAGTTAGTGCTTCTGTGTCCTGACTAAGAAACCTTTACTGCCTTCACCAAGTTAAAAAGATATTCTGTCTTCATTGAGTAGCCTCATAGTTTTAGTTTTATGTTTAGAACTGTGATATGTCTGAAATTAATTTTTGTATATTACGTGAGATAGGGATCAAGGTTCATTTATTTTCCCCATATGGATATCCAACTTTTTGAGTACATTCATTGAAACAATTTTCATATACTTACATGTTTATATATATAAACAATTTTATTTTCCTCATTGTATTATCTTGGTAACTTTGTTGAAATCAAATGACTTTATAAGTGTGCTTATAGTTCTAGACTTTTAATTATTTATTGATTTTTTTTGGTCTGTCTTTATATCCGTTTTATACGGTCTTGAATATTGTAATTTTACAGCAAGTATAATAAAGGCTTCTCTTCTGTTAGTCTCTTTTTTTCCAGAATTTCTACACTTATTTTCTAGCTGTTACCCTAATCTGTTCTCTGGTTCTTCGAGCCAATAAGACAACAGTTTTATGTCCAGGTTTTAGCCGTCCAGTGTGGTATCATTGGTGCCTGATCTTCAGCAAAAACCATAAAGAATGGGAATTTTACCCAGTGTTATTCTCCCCTCCAGTTTCTGACTGCTTTTGTTTAGCTCATCAGTGTCTTCAGGTAACTGTCGTATGTATTTGTGCGGATATAGTTTAAATTTGTTGCCAGAAAGAACGTTGGTACAGTAGGAGTTACTCCTCCATTATAGAAGTGGTACCCAGATGGTTTTTAAAAGTCAGACTGAGCAAGCATCTGGCCAGAGATGCAATTAAAGTAAGGAATGGGGAGAGGTTTGGTGCAAAGAGGGGTAGATTTTGAATAGAGGGAAAGGATTCAGTTCACCTTAGTTAGAGAAGGCCAAATGGTGCTTGGAAGAACTCTAAGGGAAAGAACTTGCTAGAACACCGTTTTTAATTTATCTTATTTTTCATTAAAGATTTTATTTATTTGAGAGAGAGAGAGAGCAAGCACGAGTAGGGAGAGGGGCAGAGGGAAAGGGAGAGGGAAATGCAGATTCCCCGCTCAGCAGGGAACCTGGTGTAGGACTGGATTCCAGGACCTGGAGATCATGACCTGAGCAGAATCGGATGCTTAACTGACTGAGCCACCCAGGCACCCCTAGAACACTGTTTTTTAAACTGTGAGTTATAAAATCAATTTAGTAGGTAGCCTCTGAAAAGTCATTTTTGCTTGTAACCTAACTTAAAACCGTAAAACCAGTAGAAAGTAAGATCATTTCATTACTGGTTTGTATCTTTATCCTTAGCTCTCTAATTAGAGAACAGTTTCTGGAGTCACTGAATTCATACCTTCTCTGTCTGATGTGTCATGGACCTTCATTTTCTTTTGGACTTATATGCTGAACATATAAACAGCACAGTTCTCAATAAACGTTAAATACACTTCTGTATATAGATCAAACATTTGTTAAAATGATGTCAGGATTGATGAAGCATGACTGCCTTTTGGAGATCCACAGTTTAAGGAATCCTTAACTGACATCTTTCGTGGGGGAGGGGAAGCCTTGAAAATATATTCATCATTCATGTAGCATGCTCTCTCATCAACAAATCCCAGAGTTCCTTGTTCATGAAAAAGGTAGTGACAGAGCACTATCAGGAATGCTTCAGATTGGGATAGTATTAGAACCTTTTGCCTCTTTCTTCCTTTTTTGTTCCTTTTCTGTTCTCTCTGTAACCCTTCTTCCAGCCCCTAAAGCACACACCCATGATGAGGTCTGGATAAAAGTAGAAATTAAGCAATCAGAACTATAACTGTATAAATCAAAGAAAATTAAATAAGTAAAAGGATTGCATCTTTCAATTTTTAAAATTAGGCAGAGCTCTGGAAATTGGTGATAATGAAGAAAAAGCTCCTTTCAGATTCATTAAGTAATGTTTCCATGATCTAATTTTTCTGTCATTAGGAAAGAGTGTGATAATATCATCATTAGCAGAAGAGGGTTAAAAGGGAACAATAGTACTTCAAAAGACACCATTAAGAAGGTGAAAAGGCAGGGCACAGACAGGGAGAAAATATTGACAACACATATTCTGACAGGGGACTTGTGAACAGAATATATCAAGAACTCCCATGAATCAACAGTAATAAGACAAACAATCTAATTAAACAAATGAGCAAAAGCTTGAAGAGACCGTCACCAAAGAATATGTATCAATTGCCTAAAAGCACATGATAATACACTCTACATTATTAGCATTCAGGGAAATGCTGATCAAAACCACAGGGATTAATAAAAGGGAAACGACCAGCAGTATCAGGTACTGACAAGGATGTGAAGCAATGAGTACTTGTCGTTTGCTGGTGTGTGTGTAATGCTTGAGTTACAACCACTTTGGAAGACACTTTGGCAATTTGTTATAAAGTTAAACATGCACTTATCATTTAAACCTTGAACTTCAACCCCTGGGTGTTTACTTAAAGAGAATGAAAACCTATATCCATAAAAAACGCTTGTGTATACATAGCAGCTTTATTCATACTAACCAAACATGAAAAAACCCAAATGTTCAGCAGGAGAAAGGATAAACAAATGCGGTATGTTTACACAGTGGAATATTACTCATCAGTGAAAAGGAATGGCCTACTGAGGCATGCATAAGCGTGGGAGAGTCTCCGAAACGTTATACCGAGTAAAAGAAGCCAGACACAAAAGAGTTTATGTTATATGATTGCATGTGTATAAGATTCTTTTAAAAATGCAAAGCTAATAATATACTGTGATAAAAATCAAACTGGTGGTTGCCTGGAGTGGAGGTGGTTGACTGCAAAGAGGCATGACGGATGCTGTGGAATGATGGGGATACTCTGTAAGGATGGGGTTACGTAAATGGAATTATGTACTTACACATCCCAACTCAAGGACTCATGTGTGCATTTCGCTGGATACAAACTCTGTGTCAAGAAAGGGTTTTTTTTTTTTTTTAAATAGTTCCAGACTATACTCTGGCTACCTTGGCATATGGAAACTCTATGGCTACTCTATACTCTGGCTACCTTGGCATATGGAAACTACCACCACACTAACCCTCCTCCCTATGGTAAATCTTCCTAGTAATCTTTGATAACCACCGCCCTGGACAGAGACAGTTTTTAGACTCACAAAATCATAATGCATTTTATTCAGCACATTAAATGGAAAGCCCCTTGCTGAAATGAAGCACAAACACATAGATGGGATCCGTGGGATGGGATACACGTCCAGGATTCAAACAGCACAATTGGGATGTTTGTCTTTGCATTAGAACTCCCACATCAACTCTAGAACCTTCCTGCCCTCTTCTACCTTTTGCTTCAGCCTCCCATGGTGTCATTTGCCTGACTACAACCCATAATGGAGCTTTTAAAATTAGGTGCCCTGAGCATTTCTTTATTCCAGATTCCAAAGGTGAACCTGGGGATAATGGGACATTTAGAATTGCTTTAGGAACTGTACGACATCTTTGGGGTTCCCACTGTGCTAATAACTCACACATTTAAGTTGAAGTATCAGTGAAATTGTGGTGGACAGCCCAGGGTCAAGATCAAGCAGCAGCCTGATGTCAAATTATGTTAAAATCTGTGACTGTTTATAGTACTTCTTTCTCTTCACCTTTTCTCTAGGCCTACTCTGTCTACGACGAAGACATCGGGTACTGTCAAGGACAGTCTTTTCTGGCTGCTGTATTGCTGCTGCATGTGAGTAATTTTCCATGTGATAAATGGCATGGTGCTGCCAAGTTTATTTTATTTTCTACTTGGTTTTGTTCATCCTTCCTATTTTCCATTTATCTGATGGAGATTACACAGGGCACATCTTTTTTAAATGTACCTTTAGTGATAAAGTAAGAGATCTGGTGTCAGGTACTGGACAGTTTCTCAATTGAATTAATAATGCTGACAAGGGGATAAATTGCTTATTTGGAGTTATTTTTAATGAGAACCCTCTAGATTGAAGAGGTCAATGTAACTGCTCAGATACAAGCAGGACTAGAACCATTACAAAGGAATATAGCAAGGAAGTCTTATCTTTTCTGCGATTTATTTATTTATTTATTTATTTATTTATTTATTTATTTATTTATTTATTTATTTATTTGACAGAGATAGAGACAGCCAGCGAGAGAGGGAACACAAGCAGGGCAAGTGGGAGAGGAAGAAGCAGGCTCATAGCGGAGGAGCCTGATGTGGGGCTCGATCCCATAATGCCAGGATCACGCCCTGAGCCGAAGGCAGACGCTTAACCACTGTGCCACCCAGGCGCCCCACTGCGATTTATTTTTGTATATTCTTTTTCCTCTCAGTCACCTTCATTTAACAGAACATTTATTTTTTTATTTTTTTATTTTTATTTTTTTTAAAGATTTTATTTATTTATTCGACAGAGATAGAGACAGCCAGCGAGAGAGGGAACACAAGCAGGGGGAGTGGGAGAGGAAGAAGCAGGCTCATAGCGGAGGAGCCTGATGTGGGGCTCGATCCCAGAACGCCGGGATCACACCCTGACCTGAAGGCAGACGCTTAACCGCTGTGCCACCCAGGCGCCCCTAACGGAACATTTATTGATCATCAGTCTGTCAGTGCTAGACTAGGAAGTGGGATTACAAATATGAATAATTTATCATTTGTGTTCTCAAAGGCCTCCTGGTTCAGGATGGGACACAAATACTATAGGCACATACTTATTATTTTTATTCTTTTTACGTGTCTTTATTGTTTTCTCTGATGTTCACGAAAGAAGAACTTACAGTGTGCTAAGTAAAAGCAATGCACAGAGTAAGAGTACAGAGAGGAGAATTACCCAACCCAGCTTTGCCAGAACTTTCAGGAAAGACTTTCTGAAGGAGATGGTATCCTTGCCCAGACAGAAATAATCGAGGTTGGGAAAGGGAGGGAGTAGAGACAGCTAGAGAAGAGGAACAACATGAGCAAATATATGGAGACACAAAAGGTCACAGCATATAAAGGGAATGATATGAAATTACAGTTTCTGTTCAACAGTTACTATAGGAACTGTACACAAAGACAGGTATGAGATAAAAATGGTCAGATGGGCAAAGACCAAATCATAAAGACTCTGTAATCGTGTCAAGAAAGGTGGGCTTTATTCTAAAGCTAGTGAGGAGCCATTGATCAGTTTGAAGCACGAGAAGGACAGTTAGATGTTCCTTTCATATAAATCCTTTTTATACCTTTGTAGAGGGTGACATTAAAGGGGACAAGCAGCAGCAGAGAGACCAGTTAGGAAATATCAATCTAAATGAGAGATATGGAGACACAGAGAAAAAGAAGCTTAATTAAGAAACATGCAGGAGGCAAAATTGGTAAGTTTTATGGAAGGATTGACAAAGGAAGAGTCAAAAGTAACATGTCGAATTTTCTAGCTTTGGTGACTGGATGACTTGTGGTTGTTTTTTTTTTTTTTTCTTTGACTTAAGGTATTTTTAGCTGAGATAGAAAATACATCCATTAAGATCGAATGGAGAAAAGTGATTAGGATTGATGATGAATTTTGTTTTGAATTCTTTGAGTTTAGGATATTTTGGGGACATCTAAGTGAAACTGTCCACCAACAAGGTAGATGCTGGAGACTGATGCTGAGGGAGAAATCACAGCTGAAGTCACGAGACTGCATCAGATCATCTAAGAAAAATAAATAGAATTCCAGAGGCCAGGAATTTCAGATATTTAAAGGGCTGATGAGGAACAGGAATTCCTGGCAAATTTCTGATTTTCAGTAAAGAGAAGGTGGTGTCTGCTGTCAAACACAGCAAAGAGGTCTGGCAAGTTTAAAGCAAAAGCATGTCTTCTAAGTTTGCATTCTGGAAATGAATAGTGATTATAGTAGATTCAATGTCCTAATTCTGATAACTTGATTCTGATGATAACAATGATATACAATGGTTCTGTTGTGATAAATCATTTTATTTAACTTTGATTTCTTCCTCTGTTGCATTATCATCTGTTTATGGTCTTCTCGATCTTTCTTTGACATCTCCATGGCCCATCTTCTTGGTATTCCCTGTGATAATCAAGCACTTTATGGCCACAAATTCCCAGGGCCCTAGTTCTGCTACTAAGCCCACCTAGTATCTAACATAGTCAGCTCTCTTACACAGGGGGCTGGAGACTGCACGCAGTGACATGAATGTGTTCACCAAGTTTCAGAGTCACCTTTCTTCTAAAAAGGTTCATAATCACCTTTCCTCTAATCACTCTGATGAGAAACTGAAGTTGAAGCCATGGGTGGTGAAATTTTGTCTTCTACAAAGTAATCTTTGCATATTATCAGTTTAGCATTTTAGACTTGTAGCCCTGTTGAACACATTACAATATATTGATTAAACTTCAGTGAGAATAACATCTCTTTGAGATATATGTTCTCAGACTTAACAGGGGGTTAGTTAAATATGAGTTCATATTTATTTGGAAATACCTCCCCACAAAAAATTAGTTCGTGATTCAAATAACTAGAAAACTCAGATACCTAGAATTTTTTTTCTACATTATCTACCCTCTTATTATAAGGGTCACATGCCAAGTCAGCACTCTAAACATGTTTTCAAACTGTGTTACAAGATGGATAGAAATTTAGTCCAGTTTCTCACACTTTCTACAATAATAGAATTATGCAGTTGTCATCATGGCTTATAAAAATAACTGGAAATGTAGAAATACCTTCAGAACCCTTGAGGAAAGTTTCACTGATATTCAGCATAGTGGTAATGAGAAACATATTGTTGTAATTTTTAATCGAGAGTATATGCGATAATTCTTTTAATTAGTATATTCCATTAACTGACCAACCCATCCATTAACGAATTTGAATGAAAGAAAGTAACTGTAATTTTTTTTTCTTTTTCATGTTTTTGCCTCTATGGTTTAAACAGGTAGAAGAATACAGTCTAGCTTAAATAATTCATCAAATACACCATCTCAAGTGCTAGGGAGATACATTATTGCGGTGTTACTGACTAATTTTTTTATCAGTTATATAAGCAGTTGCTTCTTTCTGCTGAGAGACATCCTTTGGCAGCTCCATATTAATCATTGTCAGAACCTGATTCTTTTGGGGATGCTGTCTTTTCCTTCCCCATAGTCATTTATATTTCACATTCACTGCCTAAGAGGAAAGGAAGATCAAAAAGGAAAGTATTCAAGAACAAAAGTTTAGAATTTATAAGGTTTTCCATTGTCTAAGTAATTTTAAGAAATAATTAGCTTCTCTTTGTGCTTGGAAATTTCCCAATGCTGTAATAATAGCTTTGTAACTTGTATTTTAAGCAGTAGAAGAATTGTTTATCGCAGTAGATGCTGTTATAGCTATTGATAGAATTATAAGAAATTTATCCTTTACAGTTGGTCAAGAATGTTATAGCACAGATAAGTAATATCATCATTGTAGTATTAATAATTGCTTATTTGGAAATATAATAAATAATGTCCTTTTATATATTTCATTTATTCTAAAAATCATAGAAAATATTTTAAAGAATTTTTAACCCAATATATTTTGCTAACATGCTTACTGTCAAGTAGTTTTAAATTTTTTCATTTACCATATATTTTTCTTGATCTTCAGAAAATCATGTTCCTTTTTAAGGTTAAATTACTGTATGTTTACTACTATGGGCATATATGGAAGCTTTCCAACTGCAGAAAGGATTATTTTTGAATAATCCAGAATGTTTAAAATTTTTGAATTTTTCAAAAACACTATGACCAGGCACAATTCCTGTGGAAACCAAAGGCTTTATTTGACAAAGATATGCACACCCAGCAATTCCACTCCTAGATACGCATCTTAGTCAAATTTACGCACATTTATACCAAAATTGTGTATTAGAATTGTCCCAGGATCAGTGTTTATAACCAAAAACTCAAATGTCCACTATTAGAATGTCTAATACAAGAATTGTAATTAGACATTAAAATGGAAAAATTGTGATATATTTAATAGTAGAACACTATATAACAATGAAATGAATGTTTTACACTACATAAGTTAATGCGAATGAATCATACAAACATAAGGTTTAGTAAGAAAGCAAAGTATACTTGGTATCATTTTGGTATGATTCCATTTTGTATAAAGTTCAATAGCAGATGAAGCTAAATTCTATTTTTGGGATGCTACCTAGATGGAAAATATGAATAACACCAATGAAATGATTATTGATAAAGTCAAGAGAGTGATTTCTTGACAAATTGGGAGTCGTGATTGGGGTGGAATATACAAGAGTGGGTGGGATCTTCAGGAGTATTGAAAGTATTCTGTTTCTTAACTTGGGTGGTAGTTACACTTGTCTTTATAATTATTTGGTTTTACTTTATGATCAAGTTATTTATTAAAGTATACATTTAACTTTTATGCATTTTTGTGGGTTGTATTTAAAAATGAAATAAAATTTAAAAATGACAAATCTTTTACTGCAATCCCCCCAAAAAGATAGGTTTAAGGTAAGATTTCACCAATGGACTTAAGAAGTGAGAAGCAGAGCTACTTCTTAGTTTTCCTAAAAGATTTCCACAGAATCCAAGGTACAAGATCTTGACTTCCTAGTGTGTTTATATGTTTATATACATAAAAATATTTGTGCCACTGTATTATTCAAGACTCTGCTACATTTGACATAACTTTAACTCAAAGTAGCTGAAATTAAAAAGGAGATTTATAGGCTCATATAATGGGGAAGTCCAGGGCAAAGATGATTTTGACGTGGTTGGATTCCAGAGTTCATATATTGTCATCGGGAATCTATGTCTCTGTATCTCTGTTCCGCTTAATTTTTTTTTTAATTCTATGGGCAGATCACAAAATAGGCAACATGGCTGTGATTGGCCTAGCTTCCATGTTTTTAGTTTTACAACTTCATATAAAAGGGACCATCTTTTGCTATAACTCCTGCATTAAAAAAAAAAAAAAATCCATGGAGGACTCTGATTGGCCTGTCTTGGGAACCTGCTGCCATCCCTGAATCAATTACTCAGGCCAGGACAGTGTGATATTCTGATTGGCCTGGCCCAGGTCTTGAGTCCATCTTGTTGCTGATAGTGAATTGGATAAGCTTCTCCCTACAGGGAAAAGGTATTTGATTCCAGATGAGAGGAAGATAGGATGCTAGACAGATATATCACATCTTCTATTAGGGTTATCTTTACTACCAGAGTTTTGGTGTATTTTAAATAAGTCCTTCTATACTCCCAAATCAATTTTCCTTAAAATGCAAGAAATTTTCCTGTTCTAAGTTAATTCTTGTATCAGTGCTTTTGAGCCATTTCTCGACATCTCCCTGTGGGTGAATACACTCAAGACATTTTACCTTTAAAAAATATTCTCTTGGAGGGGGTGGAACGCCTGGACGGCTCAGTCGGTTAAGTGTCCCACTCTTGATTTCAGCGCACTTCATGATCTTAGGGTTGTGAGGTTGAGCCCCTCGTCAGGCTCCACACTGGGTATGGAGCCTGCTTAAGATTCTCTCTCTCCCTCTGCTCTTCCCTCCCTCCCGTGTGCATGCAAGCTCTCTCTCTCTCTCTCTTAAAAAAAAAAACAAAAAAACAGGGGCGCCTGGGTGGCTCCGTCGTTAAGTGTCTGCCTTCGGCTCAGGGCGTGATCCCCGCGTTATGGGATCGAGCCCCACATCAGGCTCCTCTGCTGGGAGCCTGCTTCTTCCTCTCCCACTCCCCCTGCTTGTGTTCCCTCTCTCGCTGGCTGTCTCTCTCTCTCTCAAATAAACAAAATCTTAAAAAAAAACAAAAACAAAAAAACAAAAAGCAAAAAACAAAAAAACTCTCTTGATCTTCCCATTAACTACTATCTTAGGTTTCTCTGCCCTTTCAAAGCTGAACTCCTTCACAGTTAATAAAAAGCACAACTATGAATATGAATTGTGGTTTAATACCTTTCAAGTTCTATGAACTTCAACAAGTTTCCTAAGCTCTCTGAGCTTTGTTTCTTCATTTATTAAATGGAGATAATATTATCATTCTTCTAGGATTTTTGTGAATATTGAATACTTATATTATGAATGTAAAGGGTCTTATTTTATATCTGGCACAAAAAAGAATGCAATCATGGGATTAAATACAGGCCTTACTTAATAGATGTGTAGTTATTGGAAAATCACTGAACGTCTCCGAACTTCACTGGTTAATATTTAAAATGTAAAAATAATACCTACTTTACAGAATTGTTACGAGGATCAAATGGGGTTATGAATGAATGCTTCTAATAATGGCGTTTTCTGCTATTTGTTCTAGAATTGGCTTAATTATTTGTCCAGGCTTTTCTTCTAGACCCTTGTCCCACTAGCTTAAATTGATTACACACAGCAAACTAATGTTATACAGTATGTTTTATGGCTTATAAATAGAAATTCAATTTAAATGTATTTTAGTATATATTTGATTTAAAATGAAAAAAACAAGCTAGTTTTCATTTTATTTGCTTTTGTCTTCACAAAATGAACACTCAAAGAGTTCATGATTTTCAAAGTTCTCACTAGCATTTACCTTTGTTGAAGAAAATGAAAAATTAGTGGAATTTTCATTGCCTTCATGGAAAAACATAGATTTATTACAAAAACATGTGAAACACAGTCATGTGGAACAGAAAGTTTAGTTTTATCCAAGTAAGGTGATTGTTTTATGTTATCAACATGTAATTTTACTTTGAAATACATCTTGATGTGTTACGTCAGGTGAGCCTTAAAGACTTTTGAAGTAGTTAGACCTGCTTTGTTTTATGGTTCATTGCAGAAAGAAGCAGTGAAGCTTGGAGACTGTCTCCATTCAGTGTTAGTACAGATGGCAGATCCTTATCAACATTTGTTACCAAACAATGATTACATCATGATTGATTCTCAGAATATGCATGTGAGGCAGGTATTTAGTTTTGTATTTCATAGAACCATGGATGATATTTTGATATCTTAATTATAAGATTTTAATATTTATCTCCTCCTTTCCCCAATAAAACAACACTGATTCTATGACAAAACTCCTATACACAACAAAGATGGATATTCAATATTAGAGATCCACTGTGTCCCAACATCTTAATATTTTTTTTAAACAATAGATTGGTTGGCAATTCTGCCTGATTTGGATCCCTAGTCAATGGGCCAGACTGGCTGTGGAACCTGTTCTACTACCCTGCGCAGGCAGGGAAGCAAATTCATAGCCCCACCTAGTTGCTGAGCTTATTAGCCTTCAGTCCTGACCCTATAAGAAGCCTGGCCAGAGAATCTGAGCTGCTATAGACACCATCCTATAGGCCCACTCAAGCAGAGACCCAAGCCAGTAGCCCTGCCCAACTGTTGAACATAGCCTCTGGCCTTTAATAACAGTGACCCTGGGCAGCCTCAAAGCCTAGCCTACAGTACCACCAAGCCAGAGTGCCTGCTGTCTTGCCCAGCTGCAGAGCCCAGGCTCCACTGCTACCCAATTCCTGAACGTAGCCTGTAGCCTCACCTAATCAGGAAGCCTGGACAGTAATTCCACCTGACCACAGAACAGTGTCTAGCCTCACTCAACTGTGGGATACAGCTAGAGACCCCTCACGACCAGAGAGCCCAACCAGTGACCTTCGCCAACAGCAGAGCACAGCCAGTAGCTTACCTGATTATGAAGCTAAGCCTGTGGCCCTGCCTAACTTTGGGATGCATCCTGGGGCCCCACCTGAACACAAAGTCCAGCCCACAGCACCATCTGGTCTGGCACAACCTGAGACCCCACTTGACCTGGAGCTATTTCAGAGCTCAACCCATAACCCTGCCTAATTGTGGAGTCTAAGTGGTGGCACCACTTTGCCAAGGAAGATAGCCTCTAACCGTGTTCATCTGAAAGTGATTGCAGAGCCCAGCTAGTGGCCCCACCTGACAGTGGAGGTTGGCCAGCAGCCCCACCTAGACAGAGAGCCCACCCACTTGTCCTGCTTGAATGTTGAGCACAGCCAGCAGGCTCACCCAACTGTGTAGCCCAGCTAATACAATGCCCCTGGCCTTAGAGCATGAGCAGTGGCCTCACTCAACTGGACTCTGATAGCAAGCCCTGCTTGCCTATGAATGCTATCAACTGGTCCATCTAGTACCCTAAGCTGAACTAACTGGTGAAGGTCGTTTCATGCCAAAGCAAACCTGTAATGTGTAGAAGAGGAGACCACTTACTCAAGTATGCAGATAACAATGCAAGGAATCAAGGATCATGAAGAATCAGGTAAACATGATACCACCAAAGGAAACTAATAAAGCTCAAATAGCTAACTGTAAAGAAACAGAGATCTGTGAACTATCTGACAAAGAATTCAGAATTCAGAATAATCCCTCTAAAGAAGTTCAGTGAACTACAAGAACACACAGATCACTAAATAAAATTAGGAAAATGAAATGAAGTCAACAAAGAAGTAGAAACCATCAAAAAGCAGATTCTAGAGCTGAAGAATACAATGACTGAACTGAAGACTTTAACAGAAAACTACAATAGACTCAACCAAACATAAAAAGGAATCAGTGAACCAGAAGATAGGTCACTGGAAGCTATCAAGTCAGAAGCCCAAAAAGAAAATGAAAAAAAGTGAAGAAAGCCTATGGGACTTATGAGACACCATCACATGAAACAGTATATACATTATGGGAATCCCAGAAGGAAATGAAAAAGGGACAGAAAGTCTATTTAAAGCAATAATGGCAGTAAGCCTCCCAAACTTGGGGATACAAAAGGACTTCCAGATTTATGAGACCCAGAAGACTCTAGGTGGTTAGAATCTGAACAGGGTTACACCAAGACACATTATAATTAAATCGTCAAAAATCAAAGAGAATTTTGAGAGCAGCAAGAAGAAGGCTACTCATCACATACAAGGGAGCTCCCCATATGACTACTCTGTTTCTCAACAAAAACATTGTAGGCTAGAAAAGAGTGGGATGATATATTCAAAGAATGTGTTGAAAGACTGTACCTAGCAAAGCTAACCTTGAGAAATGAAGGAGAGAGAAAGACTTTCCCAAACAAACAAAAGCTGAGGGTGTTCATCATCACTAGACCTCCCTTACAATAAATGCTAAAGGGCGTTCATCAAGCTGAATTAAAAGGATGCTCATTAACATTGTAAAAACATATGAATGTGTAAAATTCGCTGGTAATGGTAATTATGGAGTCAAAATCCGATTCTGTAATATGTTATGGTAGGACATAATTCACTTATAATTCTTGTGTAAAGTTAAAAAACAAATAGAATAAAAATAACCATAACTACAATAATTTTTTCTACACAATATAAAAAAGATGTGTACTGTAACATCAGACACCTAAAGTGTGAGGCAGGGGAGAAGTAAAAGTATCAAGTTTCTGTATACTATCAAAGTGAAGTTTTCATAAACCTAAAATAGGATGTTGTAACTATAAGATATTTTAAGCAAATTTCATGGTAACCACAAAGCAAAAACTGACAGTAGATTCACCAAAGATGAAGAGAAAAGAAGAGAGAGCATTCTGCCATAGAAAATCATTAAATCACAAAGGAAGACAGCAAGAGAGAAAGCAAGAAACAAAGTACCCACAAAAAAGTCAGAACACAGCAAAATGTCAATAATGAATTGTTACCTGTTAATAATTAAACATAAATGGATAAATTCTCCCATCAAAAGATATAGAATAGCTGATTGGAAGGGAAAAAAAACAAGACCCGACTATATGCTGCCTATAAAGAGACTCACTTTAATCATAAGGACACACACAGACTGAGAGTGAAAGGATAAAAAAAGATATTTCAAACAAATGGGAACCCAAGTAAGTAGAAGTGGCTATATTTATATTAGACAAAACAGATTTAAAGCTAAAAAGGGTCAAAAGAGACAAAGTCATCATATAATGATAAAAATGTCATCAAGAAGATATAACTCATAAATATGTATTTGCCCTCATTGGAGCACCTAAATATATAAAGCAGATACAAACAAAACTAAAAGGAGAAATGAACAGCAACAATAATATTTGGAGACTTTAATATCTCACTGTCAACAATGGATCATCTAGGCAGAAAACCAATAAGGAAAGCAGATTTGAACAGCACTATAAACCAAACGTACTGAACAGACATGTACAAAACATTCCATCCAAACCCAGCAGAATACTCATCTTCTTAAGTTCACATGGGACATTTTCTAGGATAGATCCTATGTTGGGCCATAGAAAAATCTCAAGAAATTCACAAATATAGAAATTATATGAAATAGCCTTTGTAACCACGAAACTAGAAGTCAGTAATAGGGGAAGAGTTGGAAAATTCATGAATATGTAGAAATTAAATAACACACTTCTGAACATACAGTGGTTTAAAGAAGAAATCATAAGGGAAGTTAAAAAATATTTTGAGAAAAATGAAAATGGAAACACACCAAATGCAGCAAAAGCAGTTCTAGAAGGACATTTACTGTGATAAATGCACGCATCAAGAAAATAGTCATTATCTCAAATAACCTAACATTATACCTCAAGGAACTGGAATAAGAAGAACAAACTAAGCCCAAAGTTAGTAGAAGGAAGAAGGTAATAAAGACTGGAACAGAATAGCAAACAGAATTGAACATCACATTAAAAGGATTATACACCACAAGCAAGTGGGAATTCATCCCTGGAATGAAAGATGGTTCATACACAAATCATAAATGTGATACATCACATTAGTAGGATGAAAGATAAAAATCATCTCAGTAGATACAGAAAAAGCATTTGACAAAATTCAACATCCATTCGTGATAAAAATTCAACAAATTCGGTACAGAATGTACCTCAGCATAATTAAGGCCATATATTTCAAGCCAGCAGCTAATATCACACTCAGTGGTGAGAGGTTGAAAGTTTTCCCTCTAGTCATACAGATGACCAAGAGGTATAATAAAAGATGCTCAACATCACTAATTATCAGAGAAATGCAAATCAAAATCACAATGAAATATCACCTCATATATAGTACAATGACTATTATCAAAAAGGCAAGAAATAACAAGTGTTGGCAAAGATGTAGAGAAAAGGGAACCTTCGTGCACTATTGGTGGTAATGTAAATAGGTGCAGTCACTGTGGAAGACAGTATGGCGGATCTTCAAAATATTAAAAGTAGAACTATGTATGATCAAACAATTCAACTTCTGGGTATTTATCGAAAGGAAATAAGAACACTAAAGCAAAAAAATATATGCACCCCTATGGTCAATGTAGCATTATTTACAGTAGCCAGGATATGGAAGCAATCTAAGTGGCCATTAATGGATGAATGGATAAGGAAAATGTGTCATGTATATATAAGAATGAAATCTTGCCATTTGCAACAACATGAATGGGCCTTGAGGGCATTATGCTAAGTAAAATAAGTTAAACAGAGAAAAACAAATATTATATGATCTCACTTATATGTGGAATTAAAAAAAAAAAGTTCATGGACAAAGACCAATTGATGGTTGCCAAAGGTTGGGGGTTAGGGATATGGATGAAATGGGTGAAGGGGGGGTAAAAAACTACAAACTATAATAAAATAAGTCATACGGATGTAACATACAGCATAGTTAATAATACTGTATTGCGGGATGCCTGGGTGGCGCAGTCGTTAAGCGTCTGCCTTCAGCTCAGGGCGTGATCCGAGCATTCTGGGATCAAGCCCCACATCAGGCTCCTCCGCTAGGGGCCTGCTTCTTCCTCTCCCACTCCCCCTGCTTGTGTTCCCTCTCTCGCTGGCTGTCTCTGTTAAATAAATAAATAAAATCTTTAAAAAAAAATAAATAATAATACTGTATTGCATATTTGAAAAGTGCTAATAGACTAAATCTTAAAAGTTCTCATTGCAAAAAAAAATTGAGCTATGTATGGTGATAGATGTTAGCTAGACTTGTGATCATTTCACATTATGTACAGCTATTGAACTATTATGTTGTATACCTGAAACCAATATAATGTTATGGGTCAGTTACATCTCCACTGAAAAAAAGAAAAAGAAAGCTTTTTCTCTAAGACCAGAAATGATACAAAGTTACCCACTCTCACCACTCCCATTAAACATAGTACTAGAAATCCTAGCCAGAGCAATCAGCCAGAAAAAGAAATCATAGATATCTAAATCAGAAAGGAAAAAAATGAAAGTGTCTCTTTTTACAGATGACATGGTCTTATATATAGAAAACCCTAAAGACTCCACCAAAAAATTGTTAGAACTAATCGTCAAATTCAGTAAGGTCACAGGATATGGAATCAACATACAAACTTCACTTTTGTTTCTATATACTTAACAATGAACTATCTGGAAAAGAAATAAAACAATCCTATTTACAATAGTATAAAAAATTAAATATTTAGGAATAAATTTAATTAAGGAGGTAAAGTAACTGTACACTAAGAGCTATAAAACATTGATGAAAGAAATTGAAGAAGACACAAATGGAAAGATATCTCATGCTCATGGATCAAAAGAATTGGTAATGTCAAAATGACATTATTCATACTAACCAAAGTCATCTACAGATTCAGTGCAATCCCAATGACAGCTTTTCAGAATTAGAAAAAACAATCTAAAATTTGTGTGAAAATGGAGAAGACCCTGAATAGCCAAACCAATTCTGAGAAAGAAGAGCAAAGCTGGAGGCATCACACTTGCTGATTGCAAACTCTATTACAAAACTATAGTAATCAAAACAGTATGGTACTGCAATAAAAATTGATATGTAGACCAATAGAACTGAGAGCCCAGAAATAAACTTATGCATCTATCGTCAACTAATACTAGACAAGGAAGCTAAGAATATTTAATGCAGAAATGACAGTTTCTTTAATAAATGGTTTTAGGAAAACTGGACAGCCATATGCAAAAGAATAAAACTGCACCCCTATCTTATATCTCTTATAAAAATTAAAATGGATTAAATATTTAAACCTAAGACCTGAAACCATAAACCTTCTAGAAGTAAACATAGATAAAATGCTTTTTGACATTCTTGGCAGTGATTTTTTTCATTATGACATCAAAAACAAAGATAAACAAGTGGGACTACATCAACTAAAATCCTTCTGCACAGCAGAAGAAACATAAACAAAATTAAAGGGCAGCCTACACAATGAGAAAAAAATATTTGCAAACCACATATTTGGTAAGGGTTAATATCCAAAACATATAAAGAATTCCTATAACTCAAGAGAAAAAAAAAACCACACAAATCATCCAACAAGAAAATGGGCAAATGACCTGAGTAGATATTTTTCCAAAGAAGGTACTCAAAATCTAACAGGTACATGAAAAGTTGCTCAACATCACCAATCATCATGCAAATCAAAAACACAATGAGATATTGCCTCACACCTGTTAGAGTAACTATTATGAAAAAGACAAGAGGTAACAAGTATTGTCAAGGATGTGGAGAAAAGGGAACCTTTGTGCACTATTGGTGGGAATGTAAATTGGTGCAGTTACTATGGAAAACAGTATGGAGGTTCTTCAAAAAATTAAAAATAGAACTACCATGTGATCCCTCAATTCTGCTTCTGAGTATATAGCCAAAGAGAATGAAATTACCCTCTTGAAACAATATTAGCACCGCCATGTTCATAGCAGCATTATTTACAACAGATAAGACATGGAAACAACCTAAATGTCCATCAACAAGTGAATGGGTACAGATAATGTGGTATATACATTTAATGGAATATTATTCCATCATAAAAAAGGAAATCCTGTCATTTGTGACAACAGGGATGAACTTCAGGGGCCTTATGCTAAGTGAAATAAGTCAGAGAAAGACAAATACCATCTGGTATCAGTTGTATGTGAAATACGAACAAGCAGAAGTCATAAAAGAGAGTAGATTGGTAGTTGTCACAGGGGGTGGGGGAAATGAGTGAGTGAGATGAAATGGTACAAGCTTTAAGGTATAAAATTAATAAGATCTGGATATGTAACAGCTTGGTGACTATAGTTGACTATACTGTATTGTATATTTGAAATTGCTGAGAGAGATCTTAACAGTTCTTACTACACACAAAAATTGTAACTATGTGAGGTGATGGGTTTTTTAGCTGTTGTGGTCATTATTAGAGGTTATGTTGCCTAAAGCTAGACATGAACGATAATAGCTCTAAGACTCCTCACTGCCCCAAATGCAGATTTAAAAAATAATAATAATAAAGGTTATAGACTGGGATTGTCCATTTTATTTGGGGGGATCAAATTCAAACTTAAAAGTGCTTTTGTTTTTGAAGAACGCATATTAAATATATTGTTTATGTGTGAGAAAGAGACAGACAGATGGATAGGGAGTGGGGAGGAGGGAGCGGAGAAGGGTGGAGATAGAGAGGTGGAGGGAGGAAGGGAGAATTTAAGCTCCATACCTAAAAGCAAAGCAGAAGTTTATGTTCGTCATTTTCCTGACTAATTTACCCAGTCATGCTCGTACCCAGCCATTCCTCTTTAGCTGGGGTGATGTCTAACTCCTCATCTACACATCCTACCTCCCCTATCCCAGAATTTCTATGTCCATCTCAAAGTCAAGGGGAGTTGCCTATTTTCTTGTCCTTTGGGAAGATGCTATACCGTTAACTCTGTATCCCCAGGGCCTAGCACAGGGCATGCATCTCTCATATTCAATGACTGCATGTATGAATACCAAAAGGCATTTAAACCTTTTATTTGCTTTAACGGTTTTACCCATGCAAGGCAATAAAGGTTTATCCCCTTTGTAGAATGCCAAATGATAAAATATCCAACTAGAACTTAGAAAGAGGGAGACTGTAAGTGAATTAATTTCTGTAGGGCTGGCTACAGTCACCGTGCATGAGCACTTTTGTATGGCCATTTTAGTAGAGATCTGAGAGGAAGAAGGAGAGGCTTAGACCTTGGTGGTAGGAGGAGTAGACCATGCCATGTGCAAGTTAGTGTTGCTTGAAGCTTCAATGACGGAATTGTTAAAGGGGAAAGAATACAGTGTACTTGTATTCTAAATAAATGAGTATAAGCTGAAAAATGTTTGCTGACTTGAACAGCTGAGGTCAAAGCCCCAAACACCTCACAGATAAAAAAAGAATAAGCAAATGTTTATAGAATCAAAATGACAACAGCTAAGTGTATGTACTTAACTTTAGGAGGTTTTATTTAACTAATTCATGCATTTCCTGGTTTGTAAGTAGAAAATAGAAGTGGCCAATTTGTGTAGGAATTTAAATAAACAGTTACATTTCTAAGTGGGTAAATAGAACTCTATTTGACTCAAGTATTCAGACAGGAATTTAGTCTCACAAAGGTGTCAAATACCATAATCCGCCAAGGTCAGACTTTCAAAGAAGTGACATTGAAAGTGAATGTTTACAGGGGCACCTGGATGGCTCAGTTGGTTAAGCGTCTGCCTTTGGTGCAAGTCCTGATCTCAAGGTCCTGATCTCAAGGTCCTGGGATCCTGCTGGAGCCCACGTTGGACTTCCTACTGGGGGGAGAGGGAGGAGCCTGCTTCTCCCTCTCCCTCTGCTCCTCCCTGCTGCTTGTGCACTCTCTCTCAAATAAATAAAGTTTTATTTAAAAAAAATAAATTTTTACATAATAGTTATGTCTTAGGACACTGAGTTAAGGATAAAATCTTTTTCTGTTTGCTTGGTGTAATTTCTAGAATATTAGATAGGTCTCTTTCTAAATCCCTTCAGTTTATTGATATCACAATTTAGAGATTTGTTCCTTGGATTTCAGATTTCATTCTCTGTTCAGATGAAAATGCATCTGGAAGGGGTATATTAGATTTTGTCATTTAACTCATAATGTTAAAAGTTCATGTGGGGCGCCTGGGTGGCGCAGTAGTTAAGTGTCTGCCTTCGGCTCAGGGCGTGATCCCGGCATTATGGGATCGAGCCCCACATCAGGCTCCTCTGCTGGGAGCCTGCTTCTTCCTCTCCCACTCCCCCTGCTTGTGTTCCCTCTCTCGCTGGCTGTCTCTATCTCTGTCAAATAAATAAATAAATAAATAAATAAATAAATAAATAAATAAATAAATCTTAAAAAAAAAAAAGTTCATAAAATTCTTTCCTAAAAACTTTTCATGTAAAAAGAAAATAACAACATCAAGAAGACTGTGGGAAGACAGCATCTCACTATCAAAATGAAAAATGCATTTATCCTTTGATCCAGAAATCCCTCTTTTGGGCATATTATTGAGGGAAAAAGAAGCAAGATGCATTGTAATGTACATAGAATGTTACCTTTTATGTAGGAAAGGGAAAAAATAAAATAAGATGTGTGATTCTTTTATTTGCATAAAGAAACACTAGCAGGATACATGAGAAATTATTGAGTGTAGTTACGAGGTTATGCCAAAGAGTTGGGGGCCAGGTACAGGAATTATTATATAGAGACAGAGAGGAGTAAGACTTTTACCTTTGCATACTTTTGCATTGTATTGATTTTTGAATCATGTGACTGTATTATCTGTTTTTAAGATGGCTTAATGAGTGAATAGCAGGATGATTAAAATTCACAAAAAAGGGGCGCCTGGGTGGCACAGCGGTTAAGCGCCTGCCTTCGGCTCAGGGCGTGATCCCGGCGTTATGGGATCGAGCCCCACGTCAGGCTCCTCCACTATGAGCCTGCTTCTTCCTCTCCCACTCCCCCTGCTTGTGTTCCCTCTCTCGCTGGCTGTCTCTATCTCTGTTGAATAAATAAATAAAATCCTTAAAAAAAAATTCACAAAAGAGGGAAGTTCATGTCAAGTGAGGAAACTGGAAGGTTTGAACACAAATTTTATCTATATTGTGCAGAAGCCTGGCTCTGAAGAAGTTCATTCACTAGAGGCTTTTAGCCATTGATGCAGAGGACTAATAACATGAAGGAACTTTTCTGACTTTCTGGCCGAATGCCACTCAGTCATGTTCTATATGTATCTGTTTTCTTGTAGATGCCAGAGGAACAAGCGTTCTGTGTTTTGGTGAAAATCATGTATGACTATGGTTTACGAGATCTCTACAAAAACAATTTTGAAGATCTTCATTGCAAGTTCTATCAGTTGGAGAGACTAATACAGGTAAATAAAAATTAGGCTTTTATCACTCAGGGATTGAGTTACAGAAAAAGTAATAAAGTTGATGAACAATAATAATTCATGAAAGTTTAATGGAATTCTACAGAAAAATGTAGCTATATTTGGCTTCTGACTAATATCTACATTGGTGTTAATATTTATTTAATCATTTGATCATTTTAAAAAGTCTTCCATTGTAAATATTCTACTTTAATATATTTTGAAGTGTGAATATAGTGAGTGAAGTCAAGAGATTCCTCAGTATATTTGTAAAGAAATGAAGATATTTACAGAATAAAAATTGAAACACTTAAGAACTTTCCCTACCTTAATTAGCACCAGTACCATATTTAGGCCCACATGTAGGGAATTCTTGAAAGGGACAGAAAAAGAATTGAAAAAGAATAAAAAAACACTTAGATATTTTAATATAGGGACATACTTAAAATTTTTTCTCATAATTTTTTGATCTCAGTGATGTTACTATTTTGCAAATATGTGTGTAAATTTGTATGAAGAGCATATTATTTTATATATGTCAAATATTGCATAATAAAAAAGATTGGGAGCAAGGGCAGAATTATTAACTAGTGCTCATAAAAGGAATTACTGAGTAGCTTTGAAATTCCACCTGAAGTCGAAAATTTTAAATTTAAAATCAATCTATGTAGCATGCTTATATGGCTTTCTCTGAGGTATTGGGAACCCAAGAGAAATGTGAAGTAAATATGTGAATGGATTGATTCCATATTGGACAAAGTAAAGTGATTAAGGAGGAAGGTTAGTGGGAATGCAGCAGTAGAGATACGGGTAGGAGCTCATTGGCCTGACCTATCAGGAGACCCATAGTGTCTAAGGAGGACATGAAGTCAATAGGAGACTAACAGACTAGAAAAGGAAGACAAAGGATGAGCAATGAGGTTAAGGACAACTTTACTGGGAGAAGAGAATGTTGGAGGGTAGAAAACCTTAAAGAAGAAATGAAATAGGGGAAAGATGTTAAGTGAACTATAAGCACAATGACATATGTGCATCAAGGAGAAAAAAGACTGTGTAGAAGATTCTGGGCAACTATGGACATGGAAAACAATAGGCTCTTTTTCAGAGATTTAATTCTTCTAAGTAAATATTTGGGATTATTCACTTTTTTATCTTTTATTTTCAGAAGTTTACATTTTTTAGAAGGTCAGTATTCTTAAGAGCTTTGAGAGTCAAATAAATGTACCTGATAAAATGAATGGCAAGTTCATGGTACTATGAACAAACCCAAACACATTTTTCTGTTAGCATTCTTTGCCTGGATGATGTTTGGACACCCCATTTAAAGTATCTGATGGGTACCTTTGGGTGCTTTTCTAAAAGCATTTTGTGCAAGAAGTAGGGTTTTTTTGTTTCTATGGTCCATTTATGAAAACGCAAGTAGAGTGGACTTTTACATGTCTTTGCTTTTCAGTTATAGGAATAGTTATGCTAATACTCTGCACTTTACCTTCCATGCTTTTGAAAAGCATTTACTTGTATAAATTGGAAAAAAAAAAAAAGGATAAGGGTAGCATAAGGGCATTTTTAGGAGACATCCAATTTCATGCATTATACCCTTGCACAATTTCTGTAGTTTGTCAATTTTTAATGTCAAAGATAGATTGTTTTAAAGTCTGGTTGTGTTTTGGGCTTTTCTCAATACCCCAAAAATGTACTGAAGTGATATCATAGATCCCAGGTGATGTTGATATTAAGTGGTCTCCAAAGAGAAGATACATTTCTTTCCTAAGTAGTTAGGCAACCCATTTGATTGGGTGCTGGACTTGACTCTGGAGGGATGACATTCATTAGACTATAGGTATTCTGTCAGAGTGAGCATTTCCTAAGAAACAACAGTCAAGTGAGCAAGAAGTGATCTTTGTTATTTGTCAATAACAAGTCTGCCTTTATTTTCCTCGATTATCCTAGTCCCGGTGCTCATCTCCTATTATCACTTCCATGTAGTTACATAAAATTCAATGCTGCAAAAAATCTATAGAGTGTTCATAGAAAGCTTGTCATAAATTGCAGTTGTGGTGGGAGATAAAGTTTCATTTTCCACTTGGACGTTTTAGGAGCAGTTACCGGACCTGCACCACCATTTTTGTGTTCTGAAACTGGAAGTTCATATGTATGCCTCCCAGTGGTTCCTCACTCTATTTACAGCCAAGTTCCCACTCTGCATGGTCTTCCACATCATCGACTTACTTCTTTGTGAGGTACAGTGACTGCATCTCTCATACCGAAGCCAAAATAGAAAATAATTTCTATTTAAAGTGGTTATAATTTTCTTCGTTTTTTTTTCCTATACACTAAGCCATAAATATTGACCAGAAAGTTCTGTTTTATTTTTAGTAAAGACTGTTTTAATTAATTTCATTATTTGTGAGAAATAAAAATGTTAAGGCATATAAAATTCCTGCAAAGTAAGATGAGGTAATTAAATTTGTGTAATTAAAATTCATAATAAGTTTTTATCTGTGTAATAATTTATTACTAATATAAAGGACCTTTAAAGTTATATAAATGAATTCAGAATCAGGTGTTTTTAATAGCAATGCAATTATATTCGCAAGAGTGAATATAAATGAAAATTGCATAGTAATTTATATTTTATTTTATTTTAAATGTCAGTCTAGTTAACATACAGTGTTACGTTAGTTTCAGGTGTACAATATAGCGATTCAGCAACTCCGTACATCACCTAGTACTCATCATAACAAGTGCACTCCTTAATCCCCGTCACCCATTTTACCCATACCTTTACCCACCTCCCCTCTGGTAACCACGTTTGTTTTCTAATTATATAGTAATTTAATCCTCAATTCATAAGATATTTCTATTGTCTATGATGTTTGAGACTCCTACCAGATAACAGTGAAGTGATACATTAATGCTTCTATACCATATATTTTCACAGAATATTTAAAAAATTAGTTTGCCAATTCCTTAGTTATCTGATTTATTTCATATATTGTTTTTAGTTCCCTAGAGGGCTGCATTTATTCACTTTACTCTTTTAAAGAAATAAGCAGCATTACACATGCATACATCATATACCGCCAATCAAAATGTTTGGCAGTCTTAGCAGTGATTGCTAGAAGAGAAGAATTTTTTTTATTTGGGTTATAAATATATATAAATTATGGCTGTCATCTTAAATTAGAAAACTAGAGTAATCAAAAGTATATGCCTAACATAATCTAAACAGCTTTGTGCTCCTACATTACTTGTTATACGCAAAGTTTCCTTTCTTAAAAGTCTAACCCTTTCAATCGTATTAATCAAATTTAATGAAATTAATTATAAAAAATGATTTAAAAAGATAAAATGTGTAAGCTGTGCAAAGCATACTGTTATTTCTCAGCCTGCCACAGCAGGGAGTATTTCATATGCAAGCATTGCAGGGCTCTGCTCTTCAGAGGTTCTCGTTGGAAGTCGCACAATACTTGAAAGTTACAGAGCATTTTGTAGAGGTGTAAGGTTTTTAAACATTTGTAACATTTTTTTTTAAGGATTTGTTTATTTTATTTGAGAGAGAGAGTGGGGGCAGAGGTGGAGGGAGAGAATCTCAAGCAGTCTCCCCACTGAGCACAGAGCCTGAGGCAGGACTCGATCTCAGCCACCCTGAGATCATGACCTGAAATCAAGTCCGATGCTTCACTGACTGAGCCACCCAGGTGCCCCCATTTGTGACATATTTTGATAAAGAAAGGTTGAGTGACTTGCTGAAGGTCACAGAATAAGTTCCCCAATTCTGAATATATAACAGCTGGCAAACCTGTTGGATAACACGTTGACTCTCCTATTTATTGTACTTACAAATTAATTTCTAAAATGCCTATCTAAATTGAACCTAAAGAAAGAATGCAGAATTAAGAGCTAAAACTTTATTCAAAGTCAGAATGGTATGGTTACAGTATACACAAATTTAAGCATTTGTACTAAAAATTCTCCTTTGCTGGATTTTCCAAATCAGTATGGTGAACGGTGCTGACTCCTCAAATTTAGCGCAGTACTCTTTGAAAGTAAAAAACAAATTTATATCTTTGACTTTTGTGATCTTAAAGTAATACTGAACTTTATTTTTGATAAATAAATATTTATAGGTCCTATTCATTTTGTACTGAGCTGAGTTTAGTATATCATGGTATTTATTAAAAAAAATAGGTGAGGGTATGACATTTTAACAGTAGGAGTTTGCAAAAGTTAATATCATTGCTTCATATTTTTTGCTGAAAGAGATTATCTAATTTCATACTAGATTAGTTCTATAATGTTCGTTATAGAAAGGAGAATGAAATTAATATGCTTAATCACACCAGTAAAATTGGATTTCTTGGTCACTTTGGCAGAATAGTAACACTATCCTCTAGTTCACTGGAGTGATGATTTTCTAAAATTGTCTCTATCTGAATGATTCCGTAGCTGACATTGGAGCATCGTCCATGGGTCTTCTAGAATCCACACTCACAATTTCTCAGGAAGTTTTATTTTGAAGATATTTGAATTTCTAATGTCAGTTGCTAAGAAAATTAGCAACATTTATGGTAGGGAAAAGAAAATTTATAAGCATTATCACTTGCCAACTGTGACTTATAATTACAATGTTTGAAAGATCTTAATGCTTATTAAAATTAATAAGAGCATCGTAGATACTACTTTCCCTTCGCTTAAATCTGTACTCTGTAGCTGTTTAAGGAAGTTGCATAGCTTTCCAAGACATGGAATAAGTTGTAATCACAGGATCATGGTAACCAGGGAAATAAATAATAACATCCCTTAACAGTTCAAAATAAACTTTATTGGGAACAGTATCAGGATATTCATTCTTTCCACTAACTCATCTTTGTCAGAGGATTATTTTGCAAAGGAAATTTTTAGATAAACTTTAATTTCCTGCCTGTCTGTGTTTTCTCTTTGCCCCTTTCCTTCTTGTAGTTAATAAAATATTTATATCAAAGCTCGTCTTTCATATGTGGTAAAATATTCTAAAAGAAGAAATGATAACATAGTCTTAAATAGAATCATCTATACGTATTTGTTTTTGTCATATTCTCTCTTTTTTAGGAAAATGATTCAAATCTTCGCGGTTATGAATTAATGTTTAGCTACAAGTGGAATGCTAAGAAATTCTCAGATGGAAAAGTTGATTTTTCAATGGTGATCATTCTGACAAAGAAACAGTGTCAGTCTGCAGTTATTTTGCTCAAAGATCCTATTGCAAAGTGAGAAAGACGTTGAGCTTGAGACTTTGAGAAAGCATATCAGCCTCTCATGCTTCTCTAAGCTATATGCTTTTAAGGATTTTTTTCATTCATCCTGAGGTCAAAAATATGAAGTTAATTTAGTAGCAGAAAATTTGGGAAAAACTTTAGTACACTTTGGCAATGTAGTCTGAATGAAAAACTCCTGGTTGTTGATAGTTTTATTTAAAATGTTTGTATGAAGCTGAATATATGCTGACTCAGGTTAATACCCTTATTTAGTGAGGATGATGGATTTTTTTTTTTTTTTTGAGGGAGAGAGAGAGAGTGCGTGCACACATCTGAGTGCATGTTTGGAGGGAAGGGGGCAGAGGAAGAGGGAGAGAGAGACTCTTAAGCAGGCTCTGGCAGCTTGATACGGGCTCCATCTCACGACCCCAAGATCGTGACCTGGGCCAAAATCAAGAGTCAGATGCTTAACTGACTGAGCCACCCACATGCCCCGACAACAGTATTTTACTTTTATTTAAATTCAGTTAATTAACGTATAATGTATTATTAGTTTCAGAGGTTGAGGTCAGTGATTGATCACTCTTATATAATACCCAGTGCTCCTTACATCATGTGCTCTCCTTAATGTCTGGCACACAGTACACTATTCCCCCACTCCCTTCCCGCCAGCAACCCTCAGTTTGTTTCCTATACTTAAGAGTGTCTTATGGTTTGTCTCCCTCTCTGATTTTGTCTTGTTTTATTTTTTCCTCTCTTTCCCTATGATTCTGTTTTGTTTCTTAAATTCCACATATGAATGAGATCATATGATAATTGTCTTTCTCTGATTGACTTATTTTGCTTAGCATAATACCCTCTAGTTCCATCCATGTTATTGCAAATGGCAAGATTTCATTTTTTTGATGGCTGAGTAGTATTCCAGTGTGTATATACACCACATCTTCTTTATCCACTCATCTGTCAATGGACATCTGGGCTCTTTCCATAGTTTGGCTATTGTGGATGTTGCTGCTATAAACTTTGGGGTACAGGTGCCCCTTTGGATCACTGCATTTGTATCTTTGGGGTAAATACCCAGTAGTGCAATTGCTGGGTCATAGGGTAGCTCTATTTTCAACTACTTGAGGAACTTCCATACTGTTTTCCAGAGTGGCTGTACCAGCTTGCATTCCCACAGTGTAAGAGGGTTCCCCTTTCTCCACATCCTCGCCAACATCTGTCATTTCCTGACTTGTTAATTTTAGCCATTCTGACCCGTGTGAGGTGGTATCTCACTGTAGTTTTGATTTGTATTTCCCTGGTGCTGAGTGATGTTGAGCATTTTTTCATGTGTCTGTTGGCCATTTGGATTCCCTCTTTGGAGAAATGCCTGACAACAGGATTTTAAACTAGAGTTTGAAAAAACATCTTATTCTACTGAGATGAATGGAACTTTCCATAAATTATCATGTAGGCAATAATTGAAATTAAAATTATTTTTTTAAAAAGAACAAAACCTTCTATGTTTTATTGTCTGCCTCTATGTGGAAAGATAAGAAAAAGGCTAGAAGTATTAACAATTATAGTATAACTATTGTGCTGTTAACCCACCAAGAATAAAACATTGTCTTTTTAAAAGAACTTTTTGTTGAAGTGTAACAGATTAAAAGAAAGTGTGCAAAAATCAGTGTAAAACATGATGGTTTTTTCATAAAGTGACTATAACTAATGTAACAAGCACCCAGATCAAAAAAAAGCCAGACACCGCCTGCATTTCAGAAGCCCTCCTCCCCTTCACTGCCCCTGCCCCTGCAGTCACGACCTCTGTGAAGAGTAATCACTGCCCTGACTTCTGGCACCATAGATTATGAGTTTTGATTGTTTTTGGACTTTATTTAAATGGAATAATACAATATGGACTCTTCTCATCAAGGTTTTTCATTTATCATTATGTTTGTGGGATTCATCCATATAATAGTTGCATCTAGGCATGGTTTGTTTGTTCCGTTGTATGAATATATTACAATATATCCATTCTTCCACTGTATTGTTGATGGGCATTTGAGTTGTTTCCAGATTAGGGTTATTGTAAATAGTGTTGCTGTGAACATTCTCGAACTTGTCTTTTGGCAAGTACAATGAACGTACTTCTGCGGATACACATCTAGGAGTGGAGTTGCTGGGTCAGGGCGTGTATGTGCTAGAGTTTAGTAGACACCACCAAGCAGCTTTTCAGAGTATTTTGAGCATTACCTTTTGAGTTGTTTTTATTCAGTGGAAGTCTTCCTTGTGATCAAAGGCAGGTTTTTATTTTGTTTTGTTTTGTTTTTTAGAGGGCAGATCCTAGATCAAATTAGAGGTTATGAATATGGAACAAAATAAAACTCATTTAGTTGAAGACTCATTCACTTGACTTCTGAAGTTGCATACAGATGAGAACTAAGAGCTGGATCTAAGAGCTGAATCACTTTTGTGCTTATACAAGAGAAGTTAACCTGGTGGGGAGAATCCAGCAGTGTATTCAGTTACAGAAGGAGCAGCATAGAGACACTTCAAGACTGAAGTTAAGATGTTTGGTTTTTTATTTAACCCTCCCTGCATCACTTTGTGTATGTTACCTTACCTGTATATGTCTGTTTCTCTGTAAAATGATACTAACAAAACCTATTTCCCAGGTTTATTTTAAGGGTCGAATGAGAATACGAATGTGAAGTGCTTAGCCTTGTGCCTCCTACATAGTAAATACCCAGTTAATAATACAACCCTCCATTCTGCTCTGTCCACCTGTATAGCTCTTTTATTGCTTCTCAGTTTTTTCAGTTAACTAGATGACACCACAGATTCTTAAGAGAGGAGGTTAACTAGCTGTTGGTTCTTTCTTACCTTTCTAATCACTTTCGTTTTCCTCTAGTTGAGATGCTTTTTTGCTAAATCCAAAATTTTAGCCATTAACCTTAATGGAAGTTTAATTCTATTTCATTTTGACTAGTGATTCAAGTAGTTCTCCTGAAGTGTTTTTTTCTTCTACCTTCTTTCAAAAGACATAAGAGAAACAGTATTTCTTTTAGTTTTGACAGAATAACTGACAGATGATGTGTAAAGTTGGCTCTTCCCAGATAGTTCAATTTTTAGAGTATCAAATTATCTTCAGCTTTATATAGTAACTTGATATTTTGTGGAATATAAGGAAATCGTTGACCCTTCAAATTAGAGTATATTTCCTATCTCTCCTTTCTTCCTAGGGTGGTGAAAAAATAACAGTACAGTACTACAGTGTTTAATTAAATACCACCAAGTATATATCCCCTTTCAAAACGGTTTTCTGAAGCTGTTATCTGAAGAGTAGATTCATTATATAATATTCTTATTCTTTGCCCCCATTTTCTCCCTCAAACAGTAATACTTGGATTTTTTAATTGAAATATAACTGACACATAGCATTGTGTAAGTTTGAGATGTGCAATGTGTTGATTCGATACATTTCTATATTGCAATATGATTACCATACTAGCATTAGCTGACATCTTTATCAAGTAATATGTTGAATTTAATATACATTAGAATGAGCACAGGGGCCATAAACATAAATTTTGTCAAAACTTTTAGGAGTAATAATTGGCTACTAGAGTAGGGAAAAAAAGCTTTGACCAACCAATAAATACTGTAAAGGTTATTTTAAAGTTTTACTTATCAGTAGAAATCTTCAGGACTAGGAAAAAAAAAACTCTCTAAAATCTTGTTTCTGGATTTTAACTTCTTTCTCTCCTACAGGGGTTTTTATGGTTTTCACATCAGTTGTCTTGCAGCTCTTTCTTGTGTTTGCATTAATTTTGACATTACAGAAAGAAGTCGAAACCTCAAGTTTAAATGGCAGAACCATGGTCTGTGCTTCCTTTGTCTTTAAAGGAATATTCACTCATTCATTCATTTGTTCAACAAACATTTATTGAACTCCTTCTAAATGCTGGGCACCATTCAGGTTTGGGGATACAACAGTAAAGAAAAGCAGACAAAACTCTTTCTTCATTAAGTTTTTTATCCTTGTGGAAGATATAGACAATAAACAAATGACTAAGTAGAATATATAATCTATCAGAAGTGTTAAGTACTATGGGAAAAGATGAAGGAAGAGAAATGTAACAGGTCTTAATAGGGACTTTTGACCATTGTAGAGAACGTAGGTTTTATGGACTGAGACAGGAAACAGCTGGACAGTTTGAAGTACAGGAGTGGCATACTCTGATATATATTTTATATCACCATTCAGGTTGCACTATTGCCTAAAGATTGTGAGAGAGTACAAAGGGAAAAGTGTGGGACCAGTTGTGAGGCAATGGCAACAATTTGGGTTGCTTTGACCAAGTTAGTGGTAGTGGACACGGTGAGAAGTGGTTGAATTTTAGACAGATTTTAAAAGTAGAGAGGACAGGATGTGCTCATGGATCATCTGGGGGTTTATTGATCATATACTTTCCTTTAATGTAGTGGTGAGAGAGGAGGGTGCCTGTGCAGCGGCTGCACTTCAGGGAGCAACTTGGGGACCGATGGTGTTGAGGAGTGACTGAGGCATGTTATTGCTGCACGCTTTATTCTGGAAATGCTGGGATTACAATTTCTCTTCAGTGCTTGCTAGAAACAGGTTCTGGTACCCTTGGGAACTTTTAATTTCAATCTTTAAGAAATATAGAGGGTGGAATAATTACGAAAAATGACCAGTGGAGGAATAAGCATGTCATACCTAGTCCTTTAAAATAAAGGTACATGTTCACTGTTAAAAATAGGAGTGGTAGTCTGTTTTAGTAGAACCAAACCCACATTACTTTGAGGACTCACAAAGACTTTATATATCTCAAACGTGTTTAATAACCCACAGCATCTAATTATGTGTGAACAGTTCTCATAATCAGAACATATATTGCTGACTTAAAGTTATAGGGTAACAGGTTTTTTTTCCAATAAAAATCTTTCAGTTTATCATGAATTGGAATAACTAAAGTTACTTTATAGTATTTTTTGTTGCAAAAAGCTCATTGTGGTTAAACTGCATGGCATGGATTAAATAAAATAAACATATTCTGTTGTTTTTATGATTTAATATTTAAAACAATTTTTAAAAGCATTAAGACATACAATGAACTCATATATCTATCTCCCTGGTTAAGAAACAAAATAATATGAACAAGATTAGTTTGTGTAGTATTACCTCCCTCTCCCAGGAAATACCCCCCTCCTTTGCCTTCCTCAGAGGAGCCATTATATGGAATTCAATGTTTATCATTCCCATGCACGTCTGTATTTTTTACTGCGTATGTATGTATCTCTGAGCAATTTATAGTTGAACATACTTGGAAAATATTGTACTCACTGGTTTATGAAGTCCACTTCTTAAAAGCTGTCTTCTATCTCCAAACCAGTGTCACATACTATTCAGTTTACCTCCTAACTGTTCTTTCCACTTGACCCCCTTTTATTCCATTATTCTCCATAGCATCCTGAGAGATTATCATAAAACATATATCAGGTCAAGTCATTCCTCTGCTGAAAATCCTTGAGTGGTTTCCCACTAAATAAAACTGATGTCGTTTCACTTGGCCTATAATCTTGCTCTTCCTTCCTCTCCAGTGGTACCCTTGGGTCAGTCTTCCTCTTACTATCCTTCAGCACTGGCCTTCTTTTAGTTTCTGGAACATTTATGATCTTTTCAGGTCAAAAATTTGTACATATTCTTTCCCTTCTGCCTTGAATGTACTCTTCACCCCTTACCTGGCTAACTCCTTCAGGCCTAGGGTTAAATGTTACTTCCTCTAAGAAGCTTTTCCTGATTATTCATTCTTAAGTAGTCTAAACTTTTGGTCTTCTGTGATAGCACCCTGTAGTTAGTGGTAATTTATATATTTACTGTGTATTACTTTTCAAATGCCTAATTCTCCACTAGATTATAAATTTCTGAAAAGAGAAGCCATGTCTCTTGTGCCCTACTATATATACCTTATAATCAACTTGTAGACATACAAGGAACATCTGTTGAAGGAAAATAGGAATGCAGAATTAACGGACAAATTTATTTTTTTATTTTTTTATCATCTTTATTTGAATGGTTATGTGAAATCCTATAGGCTGAAAAATAGCTTTGCTCTTGAGTTTAAGGAGAAAAAATAAAAATAACATATTTGGCAATTCTTCTGTTTTAGTTAAGATATTTTAAGAAACAGAAACCCAGACATAGTAGCTCAAGAACACTGGGGGATTATTATAAATATAAAGCGAATCCAGGAGAAGATGAACAAGTAGACCGCAGGAAGGACAGGTACCACAGAAACTCCAAGCACTTATCTCCCTTACTCTTTATTGCTCTCTATGAATTGAATGTTCTCCCTTCTTTCCCTACCTACTTCTTTGTGGGGTCTATGGTATCTCAGAAAATTTTGCCATGATTGTTCAACTCTAGTATCAACAGTTCTAAGCAAATCTCCTTATTTTTTTAGGTAAAATTCTTGAGGGATAACCCAACTGGTCCTGCTCACATTTTAAATTAAGGCTTGCATAGTCCTAGATCTTAGGTATGTGCCACCTTAGGCTAGTCCATGTCTTATTTAATATGCTGTGGAAAGGGGTAGCCTTGAGTGACTCATATGACCTACAACCCACTCAGCAAGAGCTGTATGGAGGCAGATTTTCTGAGAACGGTCATTGGTGGATCTGGCACAGCAAAACATTTCTAGTGTGCATATACCCCATGGACTAAAATTATTAGTATTGACTGCTTTGAAATGTGGCATTTGATAAATATAAATTTTTTATTTTTTATTTTATTAAATAAAATTCTCAAAAAAATCTCAAAAATATCCAGCTACAGATATTTATTTAATTAGATGGGGAGTCACACAGTTTTAATATAGGGTATAATGTTAAAAATTATGGTCTTCAGGATTGAAGGGTAGCAGTGTTCCAAATCATTTTGTGGTATAGTTTTTTCAGGTAGGGTTTTGAGTAAAGGCAGTGTGCCCTCCTTAATACCCTTAACTGGGCTAGCCCATCCCCCCATGCCCCTCCCCTCTAAAACCCTCAGTTTGTTTCCTGGAGTTCATAGTCTCTCATGGTTCATCTTCCCCTCTGTTCTCCCCCCTTCATTTTTCCCTCCCTTCTCCTAATGATCTCCCTGCTATTCCTTATGTTCCACAAATAAGTGAAACCATATGATAATTGTCTTTCTCTGGTTGACTTATTCCACTTAGCATAATTCCTCCAGTTCCATCCATGTTGATGCAAATGTTGGGTAATCATCCTTTCTGATGGCTGAGTAATATTCCATTGTATATATGAACCACAGCTTCTTTATCCATTCATCTGTTGAAGGGCATCTCGGCCCCTTCCACAGTTTGGGTATTGTGGACATTGATGCTATGAACATTGGGATTCATATGGCTCTTCTTTTCACTACATCTGTATCTTTAGGATAAATACCCAGTAGTGTGATTGCTGGGTCATAGGGTAGCTCTATTTTTAACTTTTTCAGGAACCTCCACACTGTTTTCCAAAGTGACTATACCAACTTGCATTCCTTCCGACAGTGTAAGAGGGTTCCCCTTTCTCCACATCCTCTCCAACATTTGTTGTTTCTTGCCTTGTCAATTTTTGCCAATCTAACTGGTGTAAGGTGATATCTCAATGTGATTTTGATTTGAATTTCCCTGATGGCTAATGATGTTGAACATTTTTTCACATGTCTCTTAGTCATTCATATGTCTTCACTGGAAAAGTGTCTGTTCATATCTTCTGCCCATTTTTTGATTTGATTATTTGTTTCTTAGGTGTTGAGTTTGAGAAGTTCTTTATAGGTCTTGGATACCAGCCCTTTATCTGAAGTGTCATTTGCAGATATCTTCTCCCATTCCATGGGTTGCCTCTTTGTTTTGTTGACTGTTTCCTTTGCTGTGCAGAAGCTTTTTATCTTGATGAAGTCCCAAAAGTTCATTTTTGCTTTTGTTCCCCTTGCCTTTGGAGCCGTGTCATGAAAGAGGTTGCTGTGGCTGATGTCAAAGAGGTTACTGCCTATGTTATCCTTTATGATTTTGATGGATTCCTGTCTCACATTGAGGTCTTTCATCCATTTAGAGTTTACCTTTGTGTATGGTGTGAGAGAATGGTCAAGTTTCATTCTTCTGTATATAGCTGTCATTTTTCCCAGCACTGTTTATTGAAGAGATCTTTTTCCATTGAATTTTTTTTCCTGCTTTTTCGAAGATTAGTTGACCATAAAGTTGAGGGTCCATTTCTGGTTCTCTATTCTGTTCCATTGGAAACTGTTTGTATCTGTTTTTGTGCCAGTACCATGCTGTCTTAGTGATTACAGCTTTGTAGTATAACTTGAAATGAAGCAATGTGATGCCCCCAGGTTTGTTTTTCTTTTTCAGCATTTCCTTGACGATTTGGGATCTTTTCTGGTTCCACATGAATTTAGGATTGTTTGTCCCAGCACTTTGAAAAATGCCATTGGTATTTTGATAGGGATGACGTTGAAAGTATAGATTGCTCTGGGTAGCGTAGACATTTAACTATGTGTATTCTTCCGATCCATGAGCATGGAATGTTTTTCCATCTTTTTGTGTCTTCTTCAGTGTCTTTCATGAGTGTTCTGTAGTTTCTGGAGTACAGATCCTTTACCTCTTTGGTTAGGTTTATTCCGAGATATCTTATGGTTTTTGGTGCTATTGTAAATGGAATCGATTCCCTAATTTCTTTTTCGTCAGTCTCATTGTTAGTGTGTAGAAATGCAACTGATTTCTGTGCATTGATTTCATATCCTGCCACATTACTGAATTGCTGTATGAGTTCTAGTAATTTGGGAGTGGAGTCTTTTGGGTTTTCCATATAAAGTATCAGGTCATCTGCAAAGAGAGAGAGTTTGACTTCTTCTTTGCCAATTAGAATACTTTTTATTTCTTTTTGTTGTCTGATTGCTGTTGCTAGGACTTCTACTACTATGTTGAACAATAATGGCGAGAGTGGGCATCCTTTTTGTGTTCCTGATCTTAAGGGAAAGACTCTCAGCTTTTTCCCATTGAGAATGATATTCGCTGTGGGCTTTTCATAGATGGTTTTTATGAAATTGAGAAATGTACCCTCTATTCCTACATTCTAAAGGGTTTTAATAAGGAAAGGATGCTGTATTTTGTCAAATGCTTTTTCTGCATCAATTGAGAGGACCATATGATTCTTGTCTCTTCTCTTATTAATGTGTTATATCACACTGATTGATTTGTGAATGTTGAACCACCCTTGCATCCCAGGGATGAAACCCTACCTGGTCGTGATGGATAATCCTTTTAATGTACTATTGGATCCTATTAGCTAGGATCCTGCTGAGAATTTTGGCATCCATATTCATCAGGGATATCGGTCTGTAATTCTCCTTTTTGATGGAGCGTTTGCCTGGTTTGGGGATCGAGGTAATGCTGGCCTCATAGAATGAGTTTGGAAGTTTTCCTTCTGTTTCTATTTTTTGAAACAGCTTCAGGAGAATAGCTATTATTTCTTCTTTGAATGTTTCATAGAATTCCCCAGTGAATCCATCAGGCCCTGGACTCTTGTTTTTTGGGAGGCTTTTGATCACTGCTTCAATCTTGTTATTGGATATTGGCCTATTTAAGTTGTCAGTCTCTTTCTGTTTCAGTCTTGGTAGTTTATAGGTTTCCAGGAAGGCATCCATTTCTTCCAGATTGCTTAATTTATTGGCATATAGTTGTTGATAATAATTTCTAATGATTGTTTCTATTTCCTTGGTGTTAGTCGTGATCTCTCCCCTTTCATTCATAATTTTGTTAATTTGGGTCATTTCTCTTTTCTTTTGGATAACTCTGGCCAGTGGTTATCGATCTTATTAATTCCTTCAAAGAACCAGCTTCTGGTTTTGTTGATTTGCTCTGCTGTATTTCTGGTTTCTCATTCATTGATCTCTGCTCTAATCTTAATCACTTGTCTTTTTGTGCATGGCTTAGGCCTGCTCTTCCATCTCCAGTTGTTTAAGGTGTGAGTATAGGGTCTGTATTTTAGATTTTTCTATTCTTTTGAGTGAGGTTTGGATGGCTATGTATTTCCCCCTTAGGACCACCTTTGCAGTATCCCATAGGTTTTGGACCGATGTGTTTTCATTGGTTTCCATAAATTGCTCAAGTTCTTCATTAATGTCCTGGTTTACCCAAACATTCTTAAGCAGGATGGTCCTTAGCTTCCAAGTGTTAGAGTTTCTTCCAAATTTTTTCCTGTGATTGAGTTCCAGTTTCAAAGCACAGTGGTCTAAGACTATGCAGGGAATAATCTCAGTCTTTTGGTATCAGTTGAGACCTGTTTTGTGACCCAGTATATGGTCTGTTCTGGAGAAAGTTCCATGTGTGTTTGAAAAGAATGAGTATTCTGTTGTTTTAGGGTAGAGTAGTCTGTATATATCTATGAGGTCCATCTGGTCCAGTCTGTCATTAAAAACTCTTGTTTCTTTGTGGATTTTCTGCTTAGATGATCTGTCTGTTGCTGAGAGTGGAGTGTTGAGGTCCCCGACTATTAACTTATTATTTTCTATATGTTTCTTTACTTTGGTAAACACTTGGTGTATGTAGTTGGCTGCTCCCCTGTTGAGTGCATAGCTATTTATAATTGTTAGATCTTCTTGTTGGATAGACCCTTTAAGAATAATATAGTGTCCTTCTGTATCCCTAACTACAGTCTTTAGCTTAAAATCTAATCTGTCTGATATGAGAATTGCTACCCTAGCTTTCTTTTGAGGTCCGTTGGCATCAAAAATGCTTCTTTATCCCTTCACTTTCAGTCTGGATGTATCTTTAGGTTCAAAGTGAGTCTGTTGTAGACAGCATGTGGATGGGTCATGTCTTTTTATCCAATCTGCAACCCTGTGGCATTTTATGGGAGCATTTAGGCTATTCACATTGAGAGTGATTATTGAGAGAGATGATTTTAATGTCATCATGGTGTCTGTGAAGTCCTTGTTTCTATAGATCGTCTTTGTAAATTTCTGTTCTGTATCACTCTTAGGGTCTTTCTTCTTTTAAAGAACCCCCTTTAATATTTCTTGCAGGGCCACCTTGGTGGTCACATATTCTTTCAGTTTCTGCTGGTCTTGGAAGCTTCTTGTCTCTCCATCCATTCTGAATGACAGCTTTGCTGGATACAGTATCCTTGGCTGCATGTTCTTCTCATTTAGTGCTCTGAATATGTCTTGCCAGCCCTTTTTGCTTGCCAGGTCTCTGTAGACAGGTCTGACGTAATTCTGATGTTCCTCCCTCTGTAGGTAAGGAATCTCTTCCCCCTCGCCACTTTCAAGATTGTTTCCTTGGATCTAAGATATGCAAATTATACTATTATATGTCGTGGTGTCGGTCTGTTCTCATTGATCTTGGGAGGGGTCCTCTCTGCCTCTTGGACACGAATGCTTGTTTCCTTCCCCAGATTAGGGAAGTTCTCAGCTACGATTTGCTCAAATATATCTTCTAGACCTCTCTCTTTCTCCACCGCCTCAGGGAACCCGATAATTCTGATATTTGAACTTTCATTGAGTCAGTAATCTCCCTCAGCTTAGTTTCTTGAAATTGGATTCATTCTTCCCATGCCACCTCTTCTCCCTTCTTTTCTATCATCTTATCCTCTAACTCACTAATTCGTTCTTCTGTCTCCTTTACCCTGGCAGTCAGAGCATCCAGTTTGGACTGCATTTCATTCATAGTGTTTTTAAGTTCCACCAGATTAGTTCTCATTTCAGCCCTTAGAGATTCTATATTTTCATTAATATTTTTCTCAACGTATAGGCTTGAGAAGAATTGTTACTCTGAAATCCATTTCTGACATCTTGGTTATATCCATATCCATTAGTTCTGGGGCAGAGGCCACAGTCTCCATTTCTTTCCTTTGTTGGGGGTTCCTCCTCTTTGTCATTCTGATGAGGTGTGGTTGCAGGAATGTACAGAGTCCAAATTATTGACCCGGACTCAATCAAGATGCACCTGTTTCATAGGGACCTTAGGGATGTGGGCCTCTTGTTCTACCAACCTGCCTTCTGGGGGAGGGGCCTGCCGCACTGATACTCATGCAACCCTGTTTGGGCAGAGTTGCCCTGTCCCCTGTGGTGGGGGGACGGGCCCAGTGAGAACCGGTTTTTTGGGGCTTTTGTTCTCTGGTGGCTTTCCCTGGTGGCTTTCTGTGTCTCTTCGGAGAGTCAGAGCAGCAATGACCATATCCAAACCTCTGTCTCAGAACAGAGAAATAGCAGTCTGCTCTTCACTGAGCTCTCCAGGCCACACTGACTCCGTTTCTGTCGGTGCTACTAAAAACCCGCAGTGTCCCGGGTTCTGTGCCCCACAGCCACTCTCCCAGCCCTCGCTTCCAGGGCTGGCACATCTCTGTCCTTTGTGCTTTTAACACCGCCAGCCGCTGCCCCCTCCCCACCCCCCAGTTCGCACACATGCTCCTGAGCTCCAGGTTTCAGTCTGGGGGAGGTGTCCTAAAGACCTTTCCCCACTGCTGCCGGTCTGTGAGTCCAGCCCGCTCCCCAGCGAGGGAGGCTTCTGCCTTCCCGGCACAAGTTCACAGAGGCTTCCTTCCCCTTCCGTTTATCTTCCGATATCTGCCTGCAGACTCTCGGCTCCTGCTTCCTACCTCGAGAGCAACCCCCGGAGAAGTTCTTTTGTAGAGATCCAGATATATCTTCTTACATCTCAGGCTGATTTCATGGGTGTTCAGAGTGGTCTGGTAGATATCCAGCTTGATTCAGGGGACCAGGTGAAATAGGGTCCGCCTACTCCTCTGCCATCTTTCCCCCCTCCTTCACTTTCTTCTTTTAAAGATTGTATTTATTTATTTGAGGTAGGGGGTGTGGAGGAGGAGCAGAGGGACAGGGACAAGCAGACTCCATTGCTGAGCCCAACATAGGACTCGATCCCAGCACCCTGAGATCATGACCTGAGCTGAAATCAAGAGTCTGATACTTAACTGACTTAGCCACCCAGGCGCTCTGGGCAGATGGTCTTATTATTCTTGCCTGTCTTTCTAGCAAATAGACCAATGGTCTTTGCCTCTTTTGAGAAACCCCCATTATCTACTCTCATTTAAAAATTGGAGTCTTATTGAATCTCAACATCCCTGGGGGTCTCTGAGTCCATGACTCTGTTGGCCTCATATCCCAGGTGTTCCTTCTATAGTCCAGCAGAATTTCAACATGAAATGCTTCTTCTGATGATCCTGGTATTTTTCTGTCTTCCTTTTTCAAGTACTTTACCATCAGTATCCCTTGTTTGGCATTTTTAACTAAACAGTGGTTTGACCTTTACCTTATTTACCCATGGTCTCTTAATTATATCTAGACAAACAGTATCCAGCCATCAGTATTAGAATTGCTGACTGCATTGGTTTAAAAGAAGCATAATAGGACTTTCTGGTCTTTTGCTTTTTGGACTGTCTTACCAGGGTTTTCAAAAGCTCTTATTTTTTAGAGGTCCACTTGACATTTGCTTCTTGTCAGTGTCCTAGTAATATAGCCCATTTTGCTCTTTTTGCTGAGGAATAATGCCAGAAAATTTTCCATACTTGAACAGTTTCCTGCATGTTCCACTGGCTCATTGACCTACTGGATTGCAGTGTAGGCTGTGTCACAGTCTGGTAGTTGTTTCTTACATAGGGCATTTAGTGATCATGGTCTGGTTGCTCTCCAGCATCCCAAATGAAGCAGATACATCTACTTCTCACCAGTTCTCTTGTTTATGTGATTGTCAGGAAAGAGTCCATTTTGTCCACAAGAATCCTTAATACAGAGAAATATTAGTGCATTCTTAGTATTCAGAATCTCTGTTTCCCTATAAATCCATTTTAAAAATCACTTAGTAATGTTAATATAGGACTCTTGTAAAAGGATGAAAGATATCCAAGAGTACTGATAAAATCTCTAATTTAAATGCTCTTTTTTATTTAATAGAATCAAAGCACGTTTTATCTAAATTAATAAGCTTTTAGCTGGAGAAGTAAACAGCTTAAAATTAAAGACTATGGGTTGAAGCTAATGTGCTGAACATATTCAGATACTATGTGTCAACCTTGAAATACACAAAATTATCAGAGTCTGAAAAACAGGTCACCTTTGGAAGACAGATATTACTTTGCATATTCACCTATCTAGACATATCCAGTTCTAGTCCCAGATCTTATTGTTTTCAAAAATCAATATAGTTGCTTTCCATTTATGTCTGATCATACAGCACATAGAAATTTTACAAATATTGCTTATTGTGGGGGAATCTCCTTTTTAATTTCAGAAGAGCATGATGATATAGTGCAAACCGAAAGAACAGAGAAGTCTCACTGTTAGCTGATCAGTTATACCCGTGAGTGTTCAAGGATGTACAGACTAATTCTTTTCTCCAGGCTCGAGCTACCTGTTACAGAATTCATCTTGGGTAGGGATTCAGGTGAGGTGGGGCTTCTCTCTGTGCTTCTGTCTATCCCACCTGATCCTCAAGGATGACACCTGACTCTTTCCCAGCCACCCATTTCCTGGTGCTTCAGGGAACCTCTCTGTGAAGCTTCCTCTTTCTTTAGTTATCTCCCTAGGACTCTCCATCTTTCACCTTTGCTTTTACTCCTTTGCCCTGTGGCTTTTCTCTTCTTTTTAGGTTTTCGGCCTGGGTGTCAGTTACTGAGCTTTACCCGGTTTTACGCTGGAGAATGTTTCCAGTCCAACCAGGCCGAAAAAGACTGTGAAGAAAACAGCTGGTATTGGCCCTTGGTATCTGCCATCTATAAGATAATCAGACATTTCCCTCTGCCAGGATGGCTACCTGTTGGCATAACTGTGTTCTTAAAAATCTCTACCTCATTTTTCTTTTTAAGCTGGTATTATAAAAGACCATCTTCTATTATCCTGGGTTAGTATGTGCTGAGCCCCGAAAAGAAAAGGAAGGATATACTCTGCCCCAGGAAGAGGATGAGAGAGGAGGAAAAATGTCCTGGCTCATCTGATTGCCCAATTGGATTCTGTCCAACTCTTAACGTTTAATAATCCCATCCATTTTTAGGGTCTTTGTCATCATATACTATTCCAGTGACAGCAAAATAGTCTCTAGCTGTATTAGGCTGAGTATGAGGATGATGGAGACCTCAAGCATGATTTTTCAAATCATAGAACTACTAGTCAGTAAACATCTGTTAAATCTTCCTAAATTCAAGAAAAGATCATTGAATTTAACCTAGCATTTGGATAAAATCCTTGAAAAAGTTGGACATTGGTTATAACACAATAAAAGAAACCAGAACTTTTCCTACTTTCCCTAGTGCAACTATTTTAAGGATTTGTTTAGATCAGAAATGGCCAACTCAAATGCACAAAAATGAGTGAAGTTGGCTGGGTATAACATAATCCAGAATAATGGGGACTGATGTGAATTGGAGAGTACGTGAATGTTGAGGTGGTGGGTGAGTTTCTAAATAATGATAAATAAATTAGTATATTTTTATTTTATTTTTTTTAATGTAGCAAAGCTGGGATTTTTTTTTTATTTAGTGTATTTTTATTTTAGAAGCCCATATTGTGAAAGATGGATTTATAGTAATTATAGAAATAAGACATTTGATAGAAGAAGTGTAGTTGTGCTTGCAGGCATAAGCCAGTGTTTCTCAAAATTTAGTTCATACACAGCTTTTACCAGAATAATTTGGGGGAAGGGGTACAATTTCAAAACTTATTATAGGCATACGTCAGAGATATTATAGGTTCAGTTCCAGACTACTGCAATAAACAAATATTGCAGCAAAGTGAATTAAATGAATTTTTTGGTCTCTGAGTGCATAGAAAAGTTATGTTTACATAATACTATAGTCTATTAAGTGTGCAGTAGCATTATGTCATTTAAAAAATTCATACCTTAATTAAAAATGCTTTATTGGTAAAAATGCTAACCATTATCTAAACTTCCAGTAAGTCGTAATCACTGATTACAGATCACCATACAAATATAATAATATACTGTATGAAAAGCTTGAAATACCGTGAGAATTACTAAGATGTGACATAGAGACAAAGTGAGCAAATGCTGTTGGAAAAATGGTACCAATATACTTGCTCTACACAGGTTTACCACAGACCTTCGAATTATAAAAAACACAGTGTCTGCAAAATGCAATAAAACAAAGCACAGTATAAGGTATGCAGAGGTATGCCTGTATAAAGCTGTGGTGATCAAAACTGTATGGCACTGGCATGGGTATGGATATATAGATTAATGGATTGGAATTGAAAGTTCAGGAATATACATTTGTGAGCAATTAATTGACTTTTGACAAGGGCACCAAGACAATTCAATAAGGAAAGAATATTCTGTCCAACAAAGTGGCTGGGATAACTGGATTTTAACATATAAAAGAATGAAGCTATATTCTACTTTGTACTATATATAAGAACTCAAAATGGATTATAGGCCTAACTGTAAGAGCTAAAACTATAAAACCCTTAGTAGAAAACCTGACTAAATTTTTAGGACCTTAGGTTAGGCAGTGGTTTCTTACATATAACAAAGCACAAGCAGCAAAAGCATAAATAGATGAGTTGGATTTCATAAAAATAAGAAACTTGTATTTCAAAGGACACTATCAAGAAAGTGAGAAAAACCTACAGAATGAGAGAAAGTGTTTGCAAATCAAATATCTGTTAAAGATTTTGTATCTAGAATATATGAGGAATTCTCACAACCTAGCAATAAAAAGACAGATAACCCAATTTAAAAGTGAGTAAAGGATCTTGAATAGACATTTCTCCAAAGAAGATGTACAAATGGCCAATAAGCACAAGAAAAGATGTTTAACATCATGAGCCATTAGGAAAATGCGAATTCAAACCATGGATAGCACTTCACACTTACTAGGATAAATATAATGCAAAATATGGACAAAAACTAGCGTTGTTGAGAATGTGAAAGAATTGGAACCCTCAAATTGCTGATGATGGTGTAAAGTGGTATAGTCACTTTGAAAAATAGTTTGGAAGTTCCTCAAGAAGTTAAAAATAGAGTTGCTGTATGACCCAACAATTCAGTTCCTGTGTATATACCCAAGAGAACTAAAATCACAGGTTTACCAAAACCAGAACAAAAAAAATCCTTGTATATGAATGATCATACAAACATTTTTCATAATAACTAAAAAGTGGAAACAATTAGAATGTCTAACAATTGATGAATGAATAAGCAAAATGTGGTATGCCCATATAATGGAATATTATTTAGCCATAAAAAGGAATGGTGTTCTAATACATGATACAAGATGGATGAACTGTAAAAACATTTTGCTAAGTGAAAGAACCCAGACAAAAAGGCCACATATTATATTATTCAATTTATATGAAATTTACAGGCAAATCCATAGAATCAGAAAGTAGATGAGTGGTTGCCAGGAGCTGGGGGGAGGAGGGATTGGGGAATATGCTAATGAGTACAAGGATTCTTTTGAGGGTGATTAAATGTTCTGGAATTAGATAGTGGGGATGGTTGTAAAATCTTAGGAATATAACTAAAAACCACTGAATTGTACAAAGTGTGAATTTTATGGTATTTGAGTTCTATCTTAATTTTAAGAATAACTTGGTGGAAGAGAGAGAAAAAGATGGCAACAGAGTAGGAAGACCCTAGGCTCACTTCATTCCATGAATACAACTTGGTAACTATTACATCATCCTAAATACCCCAGAAATCGATCAGAAGACTGGCAGAATAAACTGCACAACTAAATGGAGAGAAGAGGCCACATCAAAGAAAGCAGGAAGTGCAGAGACACAGCTTGGGAGAGAAATGGATCTTGGCTGCTGTGATGGGGAAAGAGCTGCAGTCACCAAGAAGGGCAAGAAACAGACTAACACATAGGGAAATACACAGGGAAGACAGTTCCCCATAGTAGTTGGCTGGGAAAGCAAGAGGGCCCAAATCTCATGAGTTCTCACAACCAGCAGGGCTTAAAGACTGGAGTTTTAAAGGTCAGTTGATGTGATGTATATATATAGTAGAATATTACTCAGCCATTAAAAAGAATGAAATCTTGTCATTTGCAACAACATGGATGGAGTTAGAGTTAGAAAGTATAATGCTAAGAGAAGTCAGTCAGAGAAAGACAAACACCATATGATTTCAGTCATATGTGGAATTGAAGAAACAGAACAAATGAGCACAGGGGAAAAAAAGAGAGAGAAAAACCAAGAAACAGACTCAACTTTAGAGAACAAACTGATGGTTACCAGAGGGGAGGCTGGTGTGGGGTGGGGTGAAATAGGTGATGGGGATTAAGGAGTACATTTGTCATAATGAGCACTGGGTAATTAAAATAAAAACTTAAAAAAAAAATAAAAAAACGGGCGCCTGGGTAGCACAGTTGTTAGGCGTCTGCCTTTGGCTCAGGGTGTGATCTTGGCATTCCAGGATCGAGTCCCACATCAGGCTCCTCCTCTGGGAGCCTGCTTCTTCCTCTCCCACTCCCCCTGCTTGTGTTCCCTCTCTTGCTGGCTATCTCTGTCAAATAAATAAATAAATAAACAAACAAACAAATAAATAAATAAATAATCTTTAAAAAACAACAACAAATGCTGGCCCTTCTACTTGGGGAAAAAAAAAAAAAACTTGGGAGGATTGAGAAGTGCTTGTTAAACATGCAAATTCTGTAGACCCGTCTTAGTCTCCAGATTCTTTGAAGATATGACCCTAGAAATCTGCATGTTTAACAAATGTTCCCAAGTTTTAAAATTTTTTAAATTTTAAGAAATGCTGATGTCACAGTTTCATGTACTTACTGAAATGTGTTTGGGCTAAAGGCTATATGCTTTTTGGCAGTTTTTATCCTCAACAGCAGCAGTCGCCACAAGTTATTGGGGGAAGCACTTTCATTCCATATGGGAGCTAGTGAACGGTACAGACCCCGTCCTTTCTCTGGAGGATTGCGAGGCGTGAGCTGGACAGGCATGAGATAGTACACTTTTTCATTTCTTAGAATTCATGACTTTGGCAAATTCTAGGAAGTAAAATAATAGTCCAAGGTAATGAATTCAGAGAAACACAAATCTTAAGGGAAATATCTAGCAGTGTTTCTGTGGTTGCTGCATTTTTAGTGTTTGATTCTGGGGTAAAAACCTTGGTCTGTTGATTTCTTCAAGGCTATTTTGAGCAGATGTTACTGTTGGCCCATCAACAAAGCCAAGTTGACAAAGAACAGATGAGTGTTTTAACAGCTAAACTCCCTTGGCACTGGTATCTGGACCAGATTTGTTTCACAGCAGTGCTGCAGCAGACCAATTATGATTAAAAATGGGCAGATATTTTATTTCATGAAGATTGAGGCAGAGAGCAGCGTGGACCCTTTTTAGAGTTAGTGGTTACCAAGTAGGTGGGAAACGAAGATGAATCTACGTTGTCCCGATACAGACTACTTGGGGTCTTATCAGAGTTTTACTTTTCTAGGGCAGAAAATCATATATGATTAATAGTATTCCATGTATATATTAAGCTTAAAATCTCTTTTTCTCCTTTTAAAATGTAGTTATTTTTAGGAAGACAGAATCAACGGTAGTGCAGACGGTACTAGAATATTAAAAAATTGTGCTGCTGAAACCTCCCAGACAGGAGTTTGGGAAACAGGTAGTCACCTCAGGCAGAGTCTGCACAGCCCCCAGTGACCTCTGCTCCCCTTTACTTCCTCCCTTACCTAAGGGCCTCCACTGCTTGCTGCCTGCAGTTCCTCCCGGACCCCAATTCTAGCTCTCTCTCTGCACTTCCAGTCATATCAATACTGACTGGATCTTGGAGCTACCTTTTCTAAAGGAATCTATGTTGGGGTGTTAATGGGTGTCACCTGTTCGATTAAAAAAAATTGGAGTATAGTTGACACACAATGTTACATTAATTTCAGGCGTACAACAGAATGATTCGACATCGTTATATGTTATGCTGTGCTCACCACCGGTGTAACTACCATCTGTATGTACTGTGCTATTACAGTGTCATTGCCCGCTTTGCCAATGCTGTGCCTTGTATTCCCAGGACTTACTCATTTTATAACCGGAAGGCTGTATCTCCCACTCCCCTTCACGCATTTTGCCCATCCCCCACCCCTCTCCCCTCTGGCAACCATCAATTCATTCTCTGTATTTTTAGGTCTGATTCTGCTTTTTTGTTTGTTCATTTGTTTGGTTTTTTAGATTCCACATATGATTGAAATCCTGTGACATTTGTTTTTCTCCGTCTGACTTATTTCACTTAGCAAAGTGCCCTGTGGGTCCATCCCTGTTCTCACAGAGGCATGATCTTATCCTTTTTATGACTGTATACTATCCCTCTGTGTGTGTGTGTGTATGTCTATTTCACTGTCCATTTGTCTATCAGTAGACACTTAGGTGGCTTCTATGTCTTTACTATTGTAAGTAATGTTGTAGTAAACATAGGAGTGCATATATCTTTTTAAATTAGTGTCTAAAAATCTCTTTTAAAAATCTAAAACTTAAGGGCACCTGGTTGGCTGAGGTGGTGGAGTGTGCGACTCTTGATCTCAGGGTTTTAAGTTTGAGCCCCACGTTGGTTGTAGAGATTCCATAAAAATAAAATCTTTTAAAAAAAATCTAAAACTTCTTTTCTCGAAGCATCAAAGCTTTTTAAAGCTCAGATTCACAAATACCCTTTTTTTAAAATAAGAGAATTGTGGCTTCTTTGGCACAAATTCTTTACGGTTGATGTCAGGCACTCTTACTAAGCCTGTTTCTTTCTTTGGCAATAAAAATAGATGATCAAGCTTAAAAATTCTACGCTTACATGAATGGTTGACAATAATGGTTTTGTTCCATGTAAGCTCCATCGTATTGCAGTAGGACAAATACTTTATTTGGGGTGTAGGAACATGAATGTGATTGGTTTTCCCACTTCTCTTTATGTCATGCCATTTAACAGATGGCCAGCAGGAGTCTTTAGTACTTCAACCTGAAGGAGAAGGGGGTTCCCTCACCAGTGTTTCTTCCAAAATATGGAGCTTCGGATGCTCGCTTATGCTTACCGTGTTACAAACTGACCCAGGCAGGCTGAGCCCTAAGTCAATGTTTATTGTGTTTTATTTTAGGCTAGTTACAGTACTTGATAGAGACAAAGCACAAATTTTTTCAAAGGACGCAGGTTGGGGTGATCAGATACGAATTGATAGAAAGCCTCTTACATGTTGATCTATAGGAATTTGCCATTTGTGTAAATCAAAAATGTTGAATATTGGCAATTTCCTATGATTCAACCTAGTGTTATACTCTGAGTAGTGATATATGGGAGAGATCGGTTCATAAGAATAAGGAACACCTGATCCAAACTGGGGGAAGCCCCACTGTCCAATCCCAGCATTACTGGGCTGTAGGAGTCACTATATGGTAAATGAATGAAGTCCTATGTGATATCTTTTTTTTAAAGATTTATTTATTTTAGAGAGTGCACGTGCACGAGCAGAGAGTAAGGGAGCGAGAGAGAATCCTCAAGCAGACTCCCCACTGAGTAGGGAGACCCATGTGGTGCTCAGTCTCAGGACCCTGAGATCATGACCTGAGCCAAAATCAAAAGTCGGCTGTTTAACCGACTGAGCCACCCAGGCGTGCCTCTCTGTGATGTCTTTTTGACACATTTGTTGGGTGTCTCTTATGTGTTCAGCAGTCTCCCACACTCGAAGCTTCTGTAAAGTGGCATATCATATATTAAAATTTCATTTTTAGGGGCACTGGGGTGGCACAGTTGGTTAAACACTCTTGGTTTCGGCTCAGGTTGTGATCTCAGAGTTGTGGGATCAAGCCCCTTGTGGGGTTCCGCGCTCAGCGTGGAGTTTCCTTAAGATTCTCTCTCCCTCTCCTGCCCATTCCCCCCCCACACTCTCTGTCTCTGTCTCTGTCAAATAAACAAATCTTTTTAAAAAATAAATAAAATTTCATTTTTGAATTTTGCATCTTGTTCCATGGTAGAGCCAGAACTGTTTTAATATAAATATTTTTTTTTCAAATGTTCAAGTAAAAATTGTTTATCTAAAAAAAAATTTGTCCTAGGAAATGTAGCATATTTGCTTTGGCTGTTCCTCTTCTGACACATAGCTCTCTGTACCTTGGCTTTGGCATACCATAGTTTGGAAAGCACAGTTACATAAATGGGAAGCTGCTGAAAGTTTAAATCAGGGTAACGGCATGATAAAATAGATGTTTTAGAAAGGTAATTCTGGAAGAGCCAAACTAGTTGTGTAATATCAATTGATATATATTTAATGAGAAACATTAAGAATAGCTGCTAATGTTCTGAATTGTGGCTTCCGCCTCTGTCCTCTAGCACGTGTGCTTTTATCTTTTGCAGTAAGTATACGTTGAAAAGTATGTGGTATAATGCCAAATTGTCTAACAGTTCTACATTTTTGTGGAATTATGGGGGAGGGAACACATTATACAGTGTATATAAAATTTTTAGATTAGATTTTCTTTTATAGCCTTTTCTTTGAAGTAGTTTTTTTTTTTTTAAGATTTTATTTTATTTATTTGACAGAGACAGCCAGCGAGAGAGGGAACACAAGCAGGGGGAGTGAGAGGGGAGGAAGCAGGCTCCCAGCAGAGGAGCCCGATGTGGGGCTCGATCCCAGAACACTGGGATCACGCCCTGAGCCCAAGGCAGACACTTAACGACTGCGCCACCCAGGCGCCCCTGAAGTGGTTTCTTATACTTGGGGAAAAAAGAATTTATAGAACACATTATATGTGTTGTGTTCTAGGCAGGATAACTAGATTTTTAAAGGTCAGGTTATTAAATGTTTATATGGCAATCTGAAAGGACTCCTAAGTCATTTATTTTCAAAGTCACTGAAAAGGAATGAAAAGTGGATGACGGATGACTGCCTAATTCCAGATATGAATGTGAGACAGACTAGTACATATAGCTGTTAGGATTCCAGGAAAGCCAAAAATGGAGCAGAGTATGCTTCCGAGTTGTTCCAAAGTGAGGCTTTGTCTTTTGTCTCTAGAAAAATAATAACTAATAGTTCATCATTTCAACGTCTAGGAAACCATTGATACTCACTGAAGGGAATGTCTTACTCATTCATCCAATCACTCATTTATTTAGTAAATATCAAACACCTGACACTGAGCCAGACCTGATAGATCTCATGATTAATTGAATAGGCATTGTCTTTGTGTCCATGGAGCTAATAGGCTGATGGGCAGAGAGATAATAAATAAATACAAAAACATGATTTTACAGTATAATGCTGTGAAAGGAAAGTTCAAGCTGCCTCAAGATTTTGTAATAAGTAATCCTATTTTAGATTAAGGTTTCAAGAATGGTCTCTCTGAGTAAGTGACATTTAGAGCTGAGAGCTGAGATCTGAGTGGGAGAATTCCCATTTAAGGGGGGGGGGAGTAGTGCATGTGTAAGACTTTTGGGTGGGAGGAACTAAAAGAAAGCCAAAACTTCTAGAACACAGAGAACAGTTGGCCAAGAGGTAGGAGGACCCAAATAATACCAGGGCTTGGCAGCCATATTGAGGAGGACATAGGATTTCATTCCAAGTGATGCAAGAAGCTACTGATGATCTTTAAGCATGGAATTGCGTGGTCTGATTTAAATGTGTGAGAGATGATTGTGGCTGTTGTAAATGCATTAAAGGGGGGTACGGAAATCAGGGAGACCAGTTAGGAACTCCTGCCCACAGAAGAGCTGATGGTGGCTAGTTGAAAGTTTCAGCAGAGGATGAAGAGTGGTAGATGAATTCATACTTCCGAATACGGGCCATGGTTGTTAAGCACTGGCGGGAGCTCTTCGAAGGATTTTGACAGCTCAGTGAGGAAAGATGAGGGTAGAACAGGATTGAATTGGAAAAGAGTGCCTACCTAGGGCGAAAAAGCATTTTGTTAAGTGGATTTTCTTTATTCTTTTATTTGTTTGGACCTAAAATGAACTTGCGTAATTGAAGGTCAAAGCTAACTCTAAGTTAAACTCTTAAGAAGTATTATTGCTGTATTTTACTCAGAAAAAATACCTGACTTGGGACAGTGGAAACATTGCCATCTTCTGAAGGTACCACATACATAGTTTAAAGGTTGAGAAAGAGAAATAAATTGCAGGAAATTTTTTGAAGACTTTTTTCTTCTTCTTCCTCTTTCTCCCCCTCCTCCCCCCTCCTCCTCCTCTTCCATTCCCTCCTCCTCTTCCATCTCCTCCTCCTTCTCTCCCCTCCCCTCTCCTTCTCCTTCTCCTAACATGATCTCGTCTTTTCTCCCCCACGAGCTTTCTGTTTGGAAAAAGAGATTTAGTGGCATTTAGACTTCTACGTCAGAAGCATCAATAGCCCATAACCTTTTATATCACTTCACGTTTTATATCTGTCTTTCAACCTTCCATTTTCCTTCTGTAACTTTTATGAAAATCGTGCCTATGGAATCTCTCTTCTCTCTGTAAGAAAGCTAGTCCAGGTGCTTAATGTTTCCAGGAATGCAGTAGCCTCCGAAGTCCTGTCTGCTTGCTTGCTGGCTTGCTTCGTCGGAGAAGGGGAAGGCTCACTTATGCTAACGGTGTTTCCAAGTAGCTTGCCTGCACCATCTGGCTGTATCCTGGGACAGTGCCTGGGAGCGTTTGGAGTCAAAAAAACAGTTGTTTGGTGGCAAAACATTTACTTCTGCTTGAGCTGCAGTTGAGAGTACCACACATTATTGTTATTGATTGAAATCAGTTTTGAAGATGTAGTTATTTTATGCCCTTACTTGTTTATCTAACAGTTTGGCACTTTGAATTTCCCCTTTGAATTTTCTTCTTCCAGAAATCTTTCCTGGGTTGGAGTTCTCATGTTAGGACTTACGTTAAGATTAATAGAGGTTACTGCCTCAATTAATAGCTTTGTTTATAAATTTATTTGCAGCCGACTTATAAATTAAGATAGCTTTCTTTTATTTCCGCACAGCTGGATCAAAAGTAGTTTCTGCATCTAAAGTGAATTTTCAAAATGAAGTCTTTTAAATTATCTGTCACTATTAGAAAGCTAATTAGAAAATTTGAGTAATTGTCAAAAAGATACCAGTTTTGACAGCTTGAACTTTGATTTTTTTTGGGGGGGGGTCGTTCTTTCACTGATGCTTGGCGCCATCTGCTGTTTGTGAGAAGTAGATTATATTTTGATCCACGAAGCGGAATAGATCTGTAACATGAAACATGCAAAAACAGATGAAATGGAAAAATGCAGAAGTGTGGCCTGTTCGAGACTTTGTGGTCTGTGTGTATTTGCTTATTTTTTTATGTAAAATCATTTTTAAAATCTGGGTTGTCTTTAGTATTTTCATGAATCACAAGATTTTTACTCATTTTATTCTGTCTTAATTTTGGCTTTTTTTTTTTCATATATTTAACCTTTTTTCTTAGAGGAGCTCAGTTCTCAGCCCAGAGTAAGTAATCAGTAAAAGTTTGCTGGTCGTTTGAGTCTCACTTGGTTTTTTGTGACTACACTGGGCATCTTTTCTGAAATCCCTCTCCCGGTCATTGGTATAGACGCAGCATGGGATTTGGAGTGAGAAAGACTTGACTTTCCAGCCAGGCCCTGTGGCTTACGGGCCGCACAGCCTCGGCAAATCATTTCTCCTCTTATCACCTCTGTTTCCTCCTCTGTAAAAGAAGATAGTAATATCCATCTCTTAGGGTTGTTGTGAGAATGAAATGAGATCATATTTGTCATATGCCTAGTACAGCCCTTTCCTTTCATTAAAATGATACCATGTACAGGTTCAGGTGAGTTTCCTTTCTACCTTATTTCAAAGACACCTTTGTCAGGAGTCACCTTTGGTTATTATATAATCATAAACTCTTTGAACTGGAAGGAACCTTAGCAAGTGGGTCTCAAATTTTAATATGCATTTGAATCACTTGGTGATGCTACTTAAATGCCATTTCAGATTCCAGTTCATGGTTCTGGGATGGGGAACCCGAGAGTCTGCACGTCTCACCCACGCTTACGTGATGCTGATGTGGCCTCCACAGAGCACTCGTTCTATAGCGATGCCTTAGAGAACAACAATTAAACAGCAACAACAACAACACACAGCTAGTGAAGACTCTGGTTTTCCTTTTCACACAGTTAATCTCTCATGCCAAGCATCAGAACTGCATTCTGTTCTATAGGAGAAAAGGAATCCAGAGTCTCTCATCAGAAGACATTGCAGACTAATTGCTTATTCTTTACTGTCAGCAGTAACATTGTTTAGAGAATTATATCCAAGAGTCGGTCATTTATTGCCCGAGCTCTGTAACCTTCAAAGACTTAACTAGAACCAATTCCAAATTCAACTACAACTTTCATTTCTATCTGTAATTTGTTACCCATCGATTTCCCTTTATATTGTCTTTAAATTTTTACAACATTAAAAAAGGAAAAGCTAAACAAATTAGTTCCAATAACTCAATGTAAATTTTAGAGCAATTACTTGACTCAAATAAGACCTTTTTGGTGCGTTCCCTATACAGTGCTTTTCTCTGGGATTTTTCCCTGTGCTGGTTGATTGTATTTCCAGTGTAGCGGTGTGAGTTCACCAGGATGTAGCGTCTGTCCACATATTCTCTGAGAAGGAATACCTTTGATTTTACCCGAGGGGTCACCTGGTCCAGTCACACAATTTCAGAGTCCTAAAGGAAATTAAAACAGGCATAAAATAAATTTGGCTTGGGGACTTATGAATTTGATTACAAAAGTCAAAATTATGGCCTAGAGAAAAATTTAATGGACAGAACCCCTTTTTCAAATTCAATCTTAAGTGAAAGAACAACACTGTCCTTCCTTCCTTCCTTCCTTCCTTCCTTCCTTCCTTCCTTCCTTCCTTCCTTCCTTCCTTCCTTCCTTCATTCCTTCCCTGAAGTAGCCCTAAGAACATCCTTCTGTTACCTAGTGTAGCTCACTGTCCTCAGAAGTATTGCTGTGAGGGGCGCCTCGGTGGCGCAGTCGTTAAGCTGGCGCAGTCGTTAAGCGTCTGCTTTCGGCTCAGGGCGTGATCCTGGCATTCTGGGATCGAGCCCCACATCAGGCTCCTCTGCTGGGAGCCTGCTTCTTCCTCTCCCACTCCCCCTGCTTGCATTCCCTCTCTGACTGGCTGCCTCTCTCTCTGTCAAATAAATAAAATAAAATCTTAAAAAAAAAAAAGTATTGCTGTGAGACAAATACAAGGTCACGGGGGCCACTAGGAATTATATAGGCAGGTTCTCTGTCATTCTGTTTGCAGACATTTAGATATCGCTCTAACATGAATGGTTATCCTGTTGTTTAAGATGTCTAGAGAAGGAATTTCTACTTTGGTAACCTTTTCAGGATTTTTAATTCTACAAATTTCTCAACATTTGTGAAAAATAGATGAGAATGCTTTTTGACAAATATTTTTTCCAATCCAGAAAACAAAGCAAAACCAAGCAAAGACCTCTATACCCTAGATCTTGAACTTGAAAATGTTCTTTTCCATACTGTCCCTGGCCATCCATCTTTACTTTTAGTCATAAGCTCACCCTCATTTAAGTTTGTAAGATGCCTGGAAACTCCTCCAGTCTTAAAAAGGCTAGGTTCTATTTGCATATTCTATAAATGAGCCTTGGTTTCCAGACTCTGCCATGGTAATGTCATTGTCTTCCTTGTTAAACCTTCTGGTGAACTAGAACTTAAAGGTAGCCATATCTCTGTGAATCTGTCCAGTCCGTTCTTAATTTGAAAACAGAAAATCAAGTATTTCTATTATAATTAAATCGTAAATGATCATGAATTTTTACACTTGGAAAGTGCCCTACAGGGAGTTCAAACCAATAGCCCTTACTTAAAGAAGAGGACTGGGGCACCTGGCTGGCTCAGTCCGAAGAGCACGCCACTCTTGATGTTGGGGGTGTGAGTTGGAGCCTCACATTGGGTGTTGAGATTACTTAAATAAATAAAAAGTTAAAAAAAAAAATAAAGGAAGAGGACTTGTATAAGTAAGGCAGGAAAGGTTGTTAGACCCATGGCTTATCTAAAGCCCAAAGCAGAAGTAGGCAGTTTAGGATGAGGGCTTAAATTAGAACTCTGAGGATAATGTAATTTTTCAGCATACTATCTAGTTTTATTTTGTATTAGGAGATTTATGAAGGCCTCGAAAAGAATTCATAGGTGAACAACAAAAGAATTTAAAATTAGTAAAAATGAGGATAGATTAAAGGAATTAAGACTGTTTAACTTTGGAAAGGGTACCTTCAAAAGTATCTTCGATGACATGGAAAAATTGTGACCAGGTGTTCCCCATTTCCTTTGAGGACAGAACAAAAGGAAGTAAATTTATACTATAGCAAAGGGAACAGCAGTTAGATGTAAGGCAGATCCACACGGTGAAGCCAGTAAACATTGGAACAGGAGGGATGTTTGGCTTCCTGGTTATCTTCTTCAGATTCTCTGGTTATCATCAGTGTCTGTTTCTCGTGGTTGGGATTTGACATCTCCAGGCCTGAGTGGACGCACCTCCAGAGATCCTGTCCAGCTCAGTGATCTGCACAGATCTGTCTGATGTGACTGGTAGAGAGGCAAGGTGGCCAGGCGATAGCAAACTTCCTACATGGTCAGCACAACTAAGCTCTGTTTTATTGAAGTAACTTTTTAAAACTCCAACTAACGGTGAAGGAACAAATACCAAAGACTAAATTAGTCAGCTTCCATCATTTCCTAGAAGCAGAAACTATAAACACCTCTTCTCTATCAGCTTTTAAAGGTTATTAATCCTTTGGTCTTTTTCTCCTCAAGTACTAACTACTTCCATTTTTTAGTGACTTAAGTTTTTCCTTGTCTTTGATATGATCAGGTTGATGAGGAGAAAGAGAATTTTTTCGAGAAGTTATAGAAGAAATATATAGGTCAACTTCTATCAAAATATGTAGCAAATTTGTTGAGATCTTGAATAACTGAAGTTCCTTATAAAACTTCTAGAAAGTTCGGGACTTTACCATAATAATGTGCTCAGACATCCAGTGCTTATCTATACGTCTGGCATGGTTTGTAAGTGCTTTGCATATCCTAACTCAGTCCTCACAACAGCCTTGTGAGGCAGGTGCTGTTTATAAAGACACTGAGGCAGAGTTAAGTAATTGCTCTGAGTCATAAAGTTAATAGGAGGTGAAAGATCAATTCAGACCTAGGAAAGCTGTCTCAAATCTGTCTCATAACCCCCCCAACCCCGCACCCCCCACCACACACACCCTCTACTGCCTTCTGTGTATTTTTGCTGCTGAAGTGTCTCTAGAACTGATAAGAGTGTGGACCAAGATGCGGATAGGTGCAGGGGTCAAAGGCAGCCTCCTTGAGCTTCTGTCCTCGTCCTTGCTCTCAGCCCTCCCAGATCACACGCTGCTCCTGAGAGCACCACGGTTCTTCGCTACTTTCTGCCCTGACAGATGCCAGGCTGTTGGTTTGCACTGCTTTCCTCTCAACACTTCAGTGTGACCATTTTGTGTTGATTCTTCAAAATCTTGTTCAAGCATCCACTGTTTTGTGAAGCCTTTCCCAGTTTACCCAGGAGGGACTAACCTTTCTACTTTTGGGTCCCCTCTCTGCCATGTACATACATCTTTTGTTGCGTTTTCATTCATCCGACAACTACTTAGCACTACTATGTGCCAAACACTGTTCTAGACAACGGGGAAATTAGTCCAGGTTTATGACCTCATGAAGCTGTTTAGTTAAAAGGAAAAAAAAGGGGGCACCTGGGTGACTCAGTCAGTTAGGCGACTACCTTCAGCTCGGGTCATGATCCCAGGATCCTGGGATCGAGCCCCACGTTCAGCTCTCTGCCCAGTGGCGAGTCTGCTTCTCCCTCTCTGGAGCTCTGTGATCTCTCTTGCTTTCACTGTGTCTCAAATAAATTAATAAAATCTTTAAAGAAAATAAATAAAAGGAAAAAAACCCACAAGAATAAGCAAAGAAATGATTTGATCTAATGTCTATTTTAAAGGGGTCACACTGGATGCTGTGTGGAGAATAGACCGGTCCAAGAGGTAGGAGTAGGAAGACCAGGAGACTCTTGTATTAAGCCAGGTCAACAGGTGATGGTGGCTTGGGCTAGAGTGGGAGATGATGAGAAATTATTGGGTTTCAGATATAGTTTGCAAGTATATCCTACAAGATTCCTGCTGGTAGATTGGTTGTGAATTGTGAGAGAGAGAGGATGCCTCTAAGGATTTTTGCTTGAGCAACTAGAAGAATGAAATTGCCATGTTAACTGAGGTGGCAAAGATCAGAGGAAGAGCAGGTTTGTGGGGAAAATAAAGAGTTCAGATTTAGGCATAGCTGAGATTCTTGTATGGACAACTGATCTTGAAGTAGTGGGATATATGAGTCTGAAGTTCAAACGAGATAGTGAGGCTAAAGATGTTGATTTGGAAGTGATCAACATGGTGTATTTAAAGCCACAGGATTTGACAGGGTCACCTAGAAAGCGAGAGTCAACAGAGGAGGATCAAAGACTGAATGCTTTGGCACCCAACATCAGACAAAATGTGGAGAATCCTGCAAAGGAAGACTTCAAAGTAGTGGCCAGTCAAGTAGGAGAATCTTTTCATGTGTTTAAAGCATGTAATGTTCAAGGGCAGGACTGTGATTTCTCTTTGTATCTCCTAGTACAGGTGTTGGCCTTCAGTAGTAAATGTTGGTATATATGTTTTTAAAGATTTTATTTATTAATTTGACAGAGAGAGAGACAGCCAGTGAGAGAGGGAACGCAAGGAGGGGGAGTGGGAGAGGAAGATGCAGGCTCCCAGCAGATCCGGGAGCCCGATGCAGGGCTCGATCCCAGGACCCCAGGATCACGCCCTGAGCTGAAGGCAGACACTTAACAACTGAGCCACCCAGGTGCCCCTAAATGTTTGTATATTGAAAGAAGCAGTAGCTCCTAGCTGGAACACCAAGCATGACTCTCGGGATCTCAGGAGATGGTAGGATTCAGAATGCAAGGTAGGTCCAGTAAAGCTTTCAAGCCCCAGCCAAAGGGATAGAATTTGGAAGCAGGATCTCATTTCTTAAACAGGGGACTGGCAACAGTAAAATAAGGTCCCTGTCTTAAAAAAGTCTAGAGAATCGAGCAGGCTCTCGGGACAGCAACTTAGACAAAGGTAAGAATTCAGAACCAGAACTCAATTAGAAGATAAAAACTTGTTCTTGGGAGAAAGTCAAATGTCATTTATTATAAATGAGGCATGAGATGAGATGAACTAATATCAAAGCTATCTTTATGCTTAGCCTCCTGACTACTGGATTGTAGAACTCCTTCTTTGCAACTGAGGACACGTGCCAACTACCATAGGTACACCATAGGTGAGCCTAGAAGCCAATCATGGTTGACATCTGTTTATGCTGTTCAATTAGGTACAATTATTTGTAGTACAGAGCACCTTTGCTTAATTTGTATACTTCTAAATTCTTGAACCTTTCCTACTAATTCTTCAGATGGCTTTGGATCATATATGTTTCTTTAGTCTTTAAAAAGACTAAAAAGTGGGAAAAAGTTCATTTAATTTGGAAAAGTAGTACCTTGTTCTTTTCTAACCTTCTCATTTCATTTATAAACATAAACCACAGATTTTCCTCCTTTGGATAGAAACCTTCCCAATTTCCAATAAGATCAACTCAACTAAATTAATAAAAAAAATAGTAAGTGCTTATAATATGCCCAGCTCTAGGTTGTCTGTGAAGTTACCAAGAGCAGTAAGTCATGGTCCCTGGCCTTGGAGGGTTTCCTAGCTCATGGGGAAAATGAATATGCCTAAACGACTAAGTACCATGAAGTGAATGTAGCAATAATCTTAATAGAAGACATGTAGACAGAGAATGGTCGGAACATTAAATGGACATTAGTAAATCTCCTTTGAGGGGCATGGGAGTCAGGAGACCCTTAATCACAGAGAATTTCAGGAGGTGATTACCTCAAGCTGAACTTCTTTCCCGGTCATTTGGCCATCTGAAGGAAGGAAATGGGGTCCCTGATGCAAGGAGCATGGGAAATTAAGTCCCAATTAGAGAGACAGGAAACCTTCAGGAAATAATCACAAAGACATTTTACTGCAGTGGGATGAGTTGCAGGGGCAGAAGCAGAATGACAACAGGTAGGTTGGTGACTCTGGAATAAGGAAATGAATATAAACATTTGTTGTAAAAGGCTCTTCTTAGCTTGATCTATACTTTTTCTTTTTTGGCTTCTCTTAACTCTTAAAAACAAAACATGAAAGCTGGTGGTTCCTAAAGCCAGTTTATTATTAGAATTTGTAGAGTAGGGTGGAGGTTGCTAAAATATATAATAGATATTCATGCCCATCCTGGACTTGCTGAATCAGAATCTTCCAGAGTAGGACCCAGGAAGTGAGCTTTAAACAAACCCCTCTTCATTATTCTTAATCGGTGCTCTCTGTTTTATTACTTAGAAATCTTACTCCCGGAGGTTGAGACATTTACCTAAGCCAGTCAGTAGCAGAAAGAGAACTGTGGTACGGATATTTTAACCCTGTTCTGAAACTTTTTGGTTTATATTATTTATGAATTTCTACAGTGAATTTCCAGGTTGTTTAATAGTAGGCTTAATTTACTAAGTTTAAATAGGAATGAATTTCACAGGGCTTCTAGAGTTATTCCATACAGTTATAGAGTGTTTGCAGCAACTACTATATTCCTGTTGCTCCAGCGTCCTGTGCTGATTAGGTCTCTGCTTTGTTACAGCTCTCACTTTTAACTCGGGTTTTTTGTTTTGTCAGTTAGTAGATCTCAGACCAAATTAGCCAAACGAATTCTTCCATCTTTTCTTAAGTGAGGACATCTCCTCCTCACTACGGGAGGTAGAATTGTAATTTCCAGTATAATTTCTTGATGTGAGGCCAGGATTTCTTGGAAAAGAGCTTTCATTAATGAGTGATTTAATTATCTGCCTGCTTAGGTGGATACCTTTGTCTTGGTCAGCTCCTAATTAAGGAACAAGCTCTTCCATCCGTTTTACAGCTTAACATAATTTTGAGTGAGCTGAATTATATTCTAAAGCAGTCAGATGACTAAATATACTTCATGTACCTGAAGTCCTGGGCATTTTGTTCCATGATAGCTCATTGCTAACACAAGATGGTTTACTACATAAATAATAGTACTTTATTGAAAATAGACTGGAGGGGCACCTGGGTGGCTCAGTCAGTTGAGCCTCGGACTCTTGATTTCCCCTCAGGTCATGATCTCAGGGTTATGAGATGGGGCCCTCACTCAGAGGGGAATCTGCTTGGGATTCTCTGTCTTTCTCTCTCTCTCCCTCTCCCTCTCCCTCTCTCTCCCCCCGGCCCCTCCCCCCACTTGCACGTGCACATGTGCATGCTTCTGTCTCTCTGAGTTTCTCTCGCTAAAATAACTAAATAAATAAAATCTTAAAAAAAGAAAAAAAAAATAGACTGGAAACTCATTTACTTTCTGCCTGGTCAGAGTTGTAGATTTTTACATATCCCTGATATGTGAACAGGGAAGTGAAAGTAGGGAAAGCATATTCTAAATTACTGTGATTTCTGTGCAAAAAATACCTGTGTAGACACATCATAAAGCTATAGAAAGTAGGACTTTTTACAACTTACAAAAAAATTAATTGCTCATCAGAATATTTTGTTACACTTAAAAAATTTGTCATTTCTGTTTTATAAACGTTTTTTGTTTAAGGATTAAATTTTCAGATTGCAGTTAAGAATTATTACTGTTTTTGAAAGCATGTATATTGTTGTTGCTTCTAGTAAGGAATGTGATTTCTGGTCAAGCAAGTAATACGTGTTTATGTTAAAATTTGAGGATGCATTTGTAATTGATGAGCAAATACTGGTTTTCAGTGGAATAATTTGAGGAAATAATATTGATAGCTTGTTTTCTCTGAAATCTCTTTTATGACCAGTTTCATAAAACTAATCTGCTAACTTGAAATTCTGTTGCTTAGCTTTCATTATATACTGCTCTTTTCTCATCGTTAATCTGCCAAATTTTATCACTTTCAATTCTTTCCATTTTTATACAGCTTAACTCATTTCCTTGTATTTCCTGTGTATTTTTAAACAGCCAATTTTATAGTTTACTTTTAAAATATAATACCAACCATATACAAATATATACACATATACATACAGACATAAATCCCTGAAGACATTCATGAAATTTGGTACAAGTAACATATTTTCAACAACTTTCCAAGTGACCGCTCTATTTTTTTTCTGCTGACAAATGATCTGATGGGGGTATACAGACTAACCTGCAATGTATCCCAACTTTCATGATTTTAGTCATCATTTTATCTGATTGCGTCATTATGTATTCATTTTTAAATTCATAAATATAATATGATATTTCAAATACTTGCTAAAATTTATGCATAATTCACATAAAATATGATACATTGATTTACTACTGTAGGGAAACATCAACTATCTTTTCTCGGTGGATTATTACCTATATGAATACACTTGAAAGGGGTATTCATTAGAGAATAAATGGGGTCTACCTTTTTTTAAAAATAACGTATGATCAGCATTAATAGATTCCAGAGAGATTATTTAACATCTTCATTTGTCTGACCACAAGTTCTAAAAAGATGAAACTGAGCCACAACATCAGTCTTATTTCTTAAAAATATATTAGTCACTTTTACTATTATCATCAGCATTTTCAGCTAGATTCCATAACTTTTAATTAATAGAACACACAATTGCAACACAATTCACATTATTTTTAGTGACATTTAGTTTTGATGTTTGACTTTAAAAACTTTGCACAGGTGACCTTTAGAAACATTTTCAATATTACGAAATGTCTATAAGAGGACTTTGAAGAATTTTCAGATGTGCTTGTTAGAGGCACGTACAGTGATTCCCACACTTGGCTGCATATTATAACCACCTGGCTCCACCCAGACCAATAAAATTAGACTTAGAGGTGTTATCCAAACTTCCTAGGTGATTCTAACGCATTCGGCTTGCGAACTTCAGGTAATGCTCAGTGCTCGGTCTGGATCCGTATTAGAGACTCCCAGAAAGTTCTTAAAAATACAAGCGGCCAGGCTGTACCTCCGAAAAAATTTTTATTTATTTGATCTGAGGTGGAACTCCTGCATCAGTGTGTCAGAAAAGCACCCCAGGTGATTCTAATAAACAGCCACAGTTGCGAACTACTCAGCTAATGGTAAAAGCACTGGATTAGAATCAGGAAACTTGTCATTCCAGTTCTAATGCTGTGAATTCAGATAAATCACCTAGCATACTTGAGGTTTTTTTTGTAAAATGGAGGTATTAATATCAACTTCTATAGCTGACAGATATTGTTACAGTTGAATTACACAGCGTACTCAGAAGGTCTTTGCCATAGGTGCTATAAAGATGGTTGCAGTTAAGATTTACTGTGTATGGCCACTGCGAAATGGTGTATTTTGTTTGGTGCGAAGTCCCATGTAGCCCTTGGCAGAAAGTGGCTACACCTGCCTCTGAGACAGAAAGAAACTTGGGCACCTTGGCTATCTTCAGCATATATCCTCCTAATTCTCAAAGTTTCCACTGCAATTATTATTTAGTCACTGCTAGTGACTCTAAGTGCAGGCAGCAAGAGGTGGAGAAAAAGAAAAAATCCCACCTGGTGATTAACCAAAAAATTGTGAGTTTCTAAAATTATAACATCCTTGTCATGCCTTCAAAGAGACATGGCAGGCAACTCTAGAGCTGGTCACCTGTTTTAACTCTTTAAATTCTCTTTCAGGGGCACCTGGGTGGCTCAGTCGGTTAAGTGTCTGACTCTTGATTTCGGTTCAGGTCATGATCTCAGGGTTGTGAGATGAAGCCCCACGTCAGGCTCTGCGAGATAAGCCCCACGTCAGGCTCTGCGCTGAGTATGGAACCTGCTTGAGATTCTCTCCCTCTCCCTTTGCCCCACACCCCCCTCCCTCTCTAAAAAACAAACAAAACAAAAAACCAACTGTCTTACAGTGCTTTCCTCCTATATTACTTCTGCCCCTGTTGTCCCTAGTGTTTAAGCTTCACTAACATTTACCCCTGTACTGAATGAGGACAGAAGAAAGACAGAGGGCCACCAGAGATAAATACGCTCATTAATGGTTCCCCCACGTTGTGTCACCTCAGGACTTAATCCTTAGATGGGGTAAGAGTTGACCATCCAGAGCATTCCCTGGTGTGTTAGTCTGGCTGCTGCCTTTCACTGGACTCATCACCAAGCAAATTACATACAATATGTTGAGGCTTTTAAATCCTCTCCACTGTGTATTTGACTGCAAGTTCTTGAGCTGTTTTTGGATTTTCTCCCCCATGATTCAACTTTGGGAGTACTTAAAATATCAGCTTCTGCTTATCTCTGAAGACAGTGATAAATGTGTGATTGGTCTTCTCTTCCTGAGCACATCACCTGATGCATTATACCCCCATTTTCAGGTTTGGAAAGAGGTGGTGAAGCTTCTGGGATAGAAGAAGATGAAAGATATCATGTCTGAATTTTAATGTCACTGTTCAGGAGCTCATTTTTCATATTTAAGAAAGAACTGGACGTAATTTGTTTATCTCTCCAGATAACCTGAAAATGAGGTATGCAGTTAATATCAAGAAAGGTATGCAGTTAATATCAAGAAATTACAGAAAAAACTAGTTTGAGGAACATTTCATGATTTTTTTTTTAAGATGTATTTATTCAAGAGAGAGAGAGACAGAATGGGGAGAATGGAAAGAGGGAGGAGAGAGAGAGACTGACTCCCTACTGAGCACAGAGCCTGATGCAGGGCTCAATCCCAGGACCCTGAGATCATGACCTGAGCCGAAATCAAGAGTCAGACACTTAACTAACTGAGCCACCCAGGCGCCCCATCATTTCATGATTTTTCATTCTCATTAAAACTCTGTTTCCTTGATTCCAACAATCCTATTCATTTCACCTGTTCATTCAACTGATACTGAGCTCCTACTGTGTTGCAGGTAGTGTCCTGAGTGATGGAAATACACCAGTAAAGACACAGGCATGATTCTGCCGCCTTGTAACTTACAGGGAAATAGAGACCAGTAAATGAGTAGTTACACAGCAGTGCATGAGTGCTGTGATATGGAGAGTCTGGGTGCTTTTAAAGAGCCCAGATAAGGGGTACCTAACACAGTCGTGGAACACCAAGAAAACCTCCTCAGAGGAATTAGCATCTAAACTCAGACCTAGCGAAAGAGAGGAATATCTAAGTAAAGAGAGAAGAATGTTTCAAGTAGAGAAAATATTACATAGTAAGGTCCAGAGACTCAGGGCATGGTCTAATATGGGGGAGTTCCTTGAGAAGAACCTAGTTTTCATTTCCCCACGGCTCTGAAATCACTAAGAAGGGTGGGGTTTGTGGGGATTGGGTACCGCCATCAAAATCCCTGGATTTAGCATTGCAAAGGGAAAACCTTATTTCTTGTTGTCATCTTCTTTGAGTTCATCAATTGTAGTTAGGTCAAGTTCCAAAGAAGACTTCGCACTGCTCTTACTCAAGTTATTCCTGAACATTTTGATTGCCTGTTGCATTTTTCTGCAGTTGTGTAATCATGGGGAGTCCCCGCAAAATAACTGGACACCTTGTACCGAATACTGGTCTATTCTCTAACCTTTGCATGTGACTTGCCTCCCCAATTGTATTGATTTTTTTAAAATGTATTTCTTTAAAATTTTCAGAACACCTCTGTGCCATGTTGAATACATAGTTGGTGTTCTGTAAATATTTGTTGAATTTAGATTAAGGTTTAGGGATTTTTAAAGATCATTTTTTTTTTTTTTAGAAGAGTATAAGGAGGCACTTGGGTGGCGACTGAATGTCTGCTCAGGTCATGATTCCAGGGTCCTGGGATTGAGCCCTATGTTGGGTTCCCAGCTTGGTGGGGAGCTTGCTTCTGCCTGTCCCTCTCCCCCCTGCTCATTCTCTCTCTTTCTTTCTCTCTCTCAAATAAATATTTTTTTTAAAATAAAAGAAAAATTAAAGAAGAGTATGGGTATAAAATTTTAATAAAAAGGCTTCCGTACCTTCTGGCTTCTGAGTGAATTGGGTAAATGGAAGCTCTAGCAGGAGATTGGAGGAAAGGGAGAATCAAGATCAGCTGGTAGTTGGGAATTGGTGGAAGTCTCTGTCTTTAAGAAAGGGCATCAGAAACATCCCCGCAGTGGTTGACTGATGACTGTAGCTGGAAGACAGTATAATCCAAGGCTCATCATGACATAAGGCATTGAGAACAGAAGGGTGATTGCCAGTGTTCATCACCAATAAGGCACCTTCATAGGAACTATAAAGTGCTTTCCAGGTCACACCTCTCCTTTGTTAGCCAGAGGTAATGTGTTACTATTTATATGTTTATCTCCAATCCTAGTGTGGCATTCCCTTGGTGGAGAAATGACTACCCATCTTCGTGAACATACAAGTGTTCGTATGTACTAGGTAGCCTTCAGAATGCCTGGCACACAGATTTGATAAATATTTGTCAAAACCTGGAATTTGACTTCGTTCTCTTATTTTATCTCCTTTGTTTCTAAAAGGTTTATTTAATTCAGATTTCACGAACCATCAAGTGTTTTTCCCAGGGTCACTCATAATTAAGGAACCAGACTTTGTAGATATACCTTTATTTAGTACTTCACTAATAAAAACAAATGTCAGTCAAGCAAAGACTTTAAAAAAAAAAAAACGTACAACTAGACAGATGCATTCATGTTTACATCTATCCCTTCACGTCTTGAACTCCTACTCACGAGAAAACTAACAAATGTATCTATAATAAAAATGGGAAACATTAATAAAGCTGGGGCAAAGGGAAGGTTGGAATCATGCAAGTTTTGTTATATTTTATATATATTAGTAAAAGGGTAGTAGACATAAGGGACGACTTAGCTGTAAGGGTTTTAAAAATTAGGCCTTAAATGAATTTATATGCAGGGCTGTTGTAAAAGTCCCTGAAATCTTCTAAGCTTCTGCTTGGTTTTCAGTGCTGCAATCCTGACCTCTAGTGGGCATCCAGAAACAAAAACCCAAACCTAAAATACCACATCATTTTGCTGGATACTCTCTCAAACCCCGTTAATCAGTTAACCTAAAAGATGGACTTTTTAAAGAGCTTACAATATGAGAATAGAATAAAGTAAAATGCCTTTTGGCTAATGTGTTACAGTATTCTTGCAATTAGGCTTCAGTGTTTAAGAGAAACCGGTATTTCTTCATATTTGCATAGTAATTATCTGTCACTATCTTCTTTCCATGGAAAAACGCATTATTTTTCAGATCACAGAAGTAAGAAACTTTCTTTGCCCAAAGAGGAGCCCAAAGGGATTCTGTTCTGATTACCTGATGAGCGTCAGAAGCTGTACCAAACCTGAGTGGCTTTAAAACAATGATTTTGGAGACATATTATGTAGCGTCCTGATAGGATGCCCTGACACACCATTGATTCTGTGTTATTTGTGCCAAGAATACATAATCTAAAGTTAATCCTAAGGAAACATGAGACAAATCACATTGAGGGACAGTCTACCAAATAACTGTCTTATATTCTTCAAAAGTATCAAATTCATCAAAGACAAAGACTTTCATCTGCCATCTGTTGTCAATGAAAGAAGACTAAGGAGACATGACAGCGTAATGTAATATATGATCCAGGATTGGATCCTGGACCAGAAAAGCACATTAGTGGGACATTTGACCAAATTCGAGTACTATTTTTTGGTCTCGATAGTTGTGCTGTGGTTATGTAAGATAACGTTTGATGAAGCCGAGTAAAAGGTATGCAGAAATTCTTGGCACTGCTTTTGCAAATTTTTTCTAGATCTGAAATTATTTCAAAATGGAAGGTTTTAAAAAATTAAAACAGCCATTTATTTTATTCACAATTTCCTAAGTCGGGAATTTCAGAAGGATTCAGCTGTGTGGTCTATCTCTGATCCACATGGTAACAACTGGGGCACCTGAGAGTGGAGGATTCACTTTCAAGGTGACTTATTCATTCTCGTATCTGGCACCTGGGTGATCCTGGCCTGAGTTTCTTATGGATGGCATCTTGTCCTGCAGGTCATTCCTTTCTGTTTGGCTTCTTAGAGCGTGGGGTCTAAGTGTAACTGTACTTAGATGGTGGCTGGCCTTCCAGAGGGAGCACTCCAAGAGATGGCCATGGATGCTTGTACTCTTAAGGGTTGGTCCCAGAATGTGGCCATAACTTCACTTCTACCATATTCTATTGGTCAAAGCAGTAGCATAGTCTGCCCAGATTCAAGAGGAGAGGACAAAGACCCTTCCTGTTAATGGGAGAAACATCAAAGAATTATGACCATCCTTAATTCATCACAGATAGCTAACCAAAAGTTCACTGCAGTAGAGATGGAATTAGCGAAAAAGCTATGGAGTTGTTGTTGTTTTTTGTCTGATAGACATAAGTTCTAGACTTAGCTTTACCATTTACTAACAGAGTGATGTCTCTGGGCTTCAGTTTCCTCATCTCTAAAATTATTGAGAGAATTAAGTGAAAAATATATATAAAGGGGCGCCTTGGTGACTCAGTTGGTTAAGCATCCAACTCTCTTCCATTTTTTTAACTTTATTTTTTTTTTTTTAATTATTTGAGATAAAAGAGAGCATGAGTGGGAGGATGGGCAGAGGGAGAGGAAGAGAGAGAATCCTCAAGCATATTCCACGCTGAGTGCAGAGCCCGACAAGGGGCTCAATGCCAGGACCCTGAGATCATGACCCGAGCTGAAATCAAGAGCCAGCCACTCAACCGACTGAGCCACCCAGATGCCCCAAAGGTCAGACTTTTGATTTTGGCTCAGGTTGTGATCTCAGGGTTGTGAGATCGAACCCTGCCTCAGGCTCTGCATTGGGCGTTGAGCCTGCTTGAGATTCTCTCTCTTGCTTTCCAAACTCTGCCCCTCCTCTCTCTCTCTCTCTCTCTCAAAAAAAAGAATATGATAAGCAGATATGATAAGCAATAAATATGCAAACCTAATAATATATGCTAGCATTTATTAAATACTTAGCAAGTGCTCAATACCTTTGATATGCTTTTTATATGCTATTTCATGTAGTCATTACCCCTTCCTAGGATGGTAGGTGCCATGTTGGTCGGGTCAGAAAGGGCAGCGCACATCCCCTCTAGCTTTAGCTGTGCCTGTGGGCCTGCTGCATTTACCTTGGCCACTTCTGGTTTGATCATTTCTCACTGCCTTGTTGTTAGGATTTCCATTTCCACCTACTCTTTACTTCCCTTTTGTTTGGATCCCGAAGGACCCAGGCGCTGACGTGCACGTGGCACCGTGTGGTGCTACCTTTTCAGCGTTCGCTCTCGGTGCTGTCAGCGTGGTTGCTGACGGCTTCTCACGCAATCTGTCAGCCCCCTCTGATCCCACAATTGCCTGCTCATCAGAGCCGAATGTTCAGTGTCTTTGTTTCAGTCAGTGCTCTGCTGTCAGCCTTCCTTCAGGCGGGATTGTGGGTGCTCGATTGTTGGCCTACCCGGGAACACAACGATCTGCACTTTGGAGCAATTACTTAATTTGGGGCAATTACTTGTAGGTGTTCTTCAAAGTGAAGATTTTGCCAGGCTGTGATTGAATTTTGAAATGACAGCTTCCCGATCAGTGAAGGAGCCACTTCTTCATGCACACAAGACTGATCTCAGTCTGCTGTCGCTGGAGGAAGGTGGTGACCCTTTCCTGCCACAGCATGCTGAGTTTGTATGGCCTCACACCCTGCAAGCAGTCACTGCATTTTGTGAGTGCTTTTGATACGGGGCAAAGAGTAAGATTTGGTTCCGGTAGACGTCACCTATTTGTTATCTTTCTACGCTCTGCATTCAAAATTTACTTTAAATGGAAGGAATCACTTTAATCCTTTAGGAATTAGAGGGCTCATTAAACCCCAACTAAGGGATTTATTCATTCGTTCACTTCTTCATTGGGCTATCTTCTCTAACTTGGAGGTTAAGAGAATGACTTCTGGAATTGCACTGCTTAGTTTAAAATCCACTTAGTAGCTGTGTGACTTTGGGAAATTTACTTTGACTAAGTCTTTTTTTTTTTTTTAAGATTTTATTTATTTATTTGACACAGAGAGAGACAGCCAGCGAGAGAGGGAACACAAGCAGGGGGAGTGGGAGAGGAAGAAGCAGGCTCCCAGCAGAGCAGCCTGATGTGGGGCTTGATCCCAGAATGCCCGGATAACGCCCTGAGCCGAAGGCAGGCACTTAACGACTGCACCACCCAGGTGCCCCTACTTTGACTAAGTCTTAATTTGAATGAATTGAAATGGAATTTAGGGTTGTGGGATTAAATAAGGGCATGTTTTCATTGTGGTTAATTCTGCTCTTAGAAGATATTCAGTGGATGTTGGCTCTTATTTATTATCTCGCTCTTGGAATTAGACCTTGTACCATAAATAATAAGTAGCCGTAACAATACATTCACTTGTTATTTTTATTCTTAATAGTTCTCCAAATGTTTTACTCTTTGAGTATTATTAGGAATGCTTGTTTATCCCCCAGTACCCAACAAATTGCTACAGATTACATATTCCTGGAAAGGGGAGGCATCTTGAGAATGTATGACAGCTTTTTCTTTTTAAAATGTATTTCAGCAGGGGTACCTGGGTGGCACAGTTGGTTAAGCGCCTGATTCTTGGTTTCAGCTTAGGTCATGATCTCAGGGTCATGGGATTAAGCCCTGCCTTGGGCTCCACAGAGGGCGGAGTCTGCTTAGGACTCTCTCCCACTCTGCCCCTACCCCCGCTCTCTCTCTCTTACAAATAAATAATCTTTAAAAAATGTGTTTCAACAAATATATTTCAATTTAGTTAGTCAAAGTTTGGATCATGTAAGAGTGGATGGACAATAAAGTAACAAATAGAGGATTTAGTTCATGGTAGCTTGAAAGAGTGAGGAGTTGTTCCCTAGTAATTCACTCCATTGTTGGCTGAGGACCCAAATTTAGATTAGGAAAGCAAATTTTGGGGGCACCTGGCTGACTCAGTCAGTGGAACTTGCCACTGTTGGTCTCAGGGTTGTAAATTCGAGACCCACATTGGGTATAGAGATTACTTAAAAATAAAATCTTAAAAAAAAAAAAGGAAAGAAAATTTTGCTTAACTATAACCCAAGTGTTTTGATCTACAATAGTCTTCTTTTTTCTAATTGGTAAATTGTGGTCAAAACCAGTATAGACTCATTGTGTGGTGTGGTAATGAACTGTGTTGATTTGGTTTTGTCTTCTGGCCTTGTTATACTTCCTGCTGCTTTTGGTTTCTTAAAAAATTAACTGAATAAACTCTGAGCCTCCAACGAAATATTTTGTGTTTATCATTCATCCCTTCTACCATTAAATCATATTTTAGGTAGTTGATTATGAAAGATCGCAAATTATAACAGGAATTCACTCTGAGTACCTAGTCTTATTCCTCACTTCTGATTTTGGAGACAGGAAAAAGATGGTTTATTAGAAGTTCTTTGTATGATACACCTGGTACAGCTCCGTATCCAAAAGGCAGATAGATTGTATTTGTGCCTGAGATGAAGAGGGCACATGTATAGACCTTGGACATATGGGAGATGTCAACTTATACTTGAAAGATCTTTCTTCTCATGTATGATGACTTGCATGGCAACGAAACAGCATATTTCATGGCAACTTTGTTTCTGATTCTGTCGTCTTGAGCACTTAAGATTTGCTATATTTTGAATTTAACATCTCAACAGCTCTTCAGAGTCACGGGGCTGAACTCAGAGCTCAAAATTCAGTTCCAGTGTATCTTCTCGAAAAGCTGTTTAATTTGTTTATTCCCAAGGAGATACTGCTTTGGTTTTCAGAGGGAAAAAAAGGAAAAGAAAGCCTAGCAGATAGCCCCTAATTACACCTCTAGTTGTACAGATACTACTTGAAAGCAAACACTAAAATACTAAGAACAGTAGTGGAAATCCAGTGTGATGTTTATAACTCCCCTCATACAATAGTCCCAGTTATCAGCACCACTGTTTTGTTTTGTTTTGTCTATTGCCGGCCATTTAACCACGATGTACATACTTGGACTTGGAAATTTCAATTAATAATTTTAGACTTCTGCATCACTCCCATCTTGATAAAAAGTACTTGACTTTCACAAGCCTTAGACCCATGAAGATATTCCAGAAATTGAAGGAATACTAGTTGATTGAATAATTTATTGAACGATTGAGGGAAAATAGTTTATTGTAAAAACAATTTTATGTGAACATTAATTAAGTAGCACCAAAAATTTGTAGTAAGTCACTCAGAGAAGGAAAATACCTTTCAAAAAAAAGTCTCACGGTTTAATTATTACTGTATGTGAAGGTGAAAGCAACTAAGGATTTTATTAAAAATGTATGGGAAAGTACTTAATAAAATAATGATAGATGTGGCAGTATTGATTTGGACTCTTTTTCTATTTCAGGGTCTGAATATAATCTTTCATGTAGCCTTGGCTCTCCTAAAGGTAAGTCTGTTTTTATCTTTAAATTGGGAAATATTCAAATTAGCTTTTGACTCATTCTAGATTCTTGAACACAGAAAAAGACTTCTGTGAGCAACTCTGATTCTTCTCCCATCCTTTGTTGTTGTTGTGTCTTTAGAGTTTGTTTCTTTACTTTTCTTACAGTCAATTTTGCTATCATAGCACTCCTTCCAGTAATACAAAGTTGTTTTCATTCATACGAGTTGGATGATGTAAGAGAAAAAGTTAAAACCTGTTTTCTGTCAAAATGATACCAGCCTTTTTCTTAAAATACTTCTTACCACAGTAACATCCCCGGAGGTACCTAAACATAGAATTGAATTATTAGAAAGCTTTTGTAATATACTGACTAAAAAAGAAACTGCTGCATTTCCATTTGCACTTCTTTGAGAGCTAGAAATTTACAAGACACTTTAGAATTCAATTATAATTACCTTGTTGAGTTTTATATCAACGTATCAATGGAGCTTTAACAGCGTGGTGATAGCAAGATGTTTCCTGCGAAGTTGGTGGAAGTAACCCAGTCAGTCAGCTTTTGTCCTTCAGTCAGAGATGACATTCTGTTACTGAAGGCGATAATAGCCTTATTTATTTAAAAAAAAAAAAAAAAAGCAGGCCCTCCCTTTTCCAGTAAAACATAGTTGTTAAAATTGCAGACACTCGACTTAGACAGATTTGGTACTAATTTCAGCTCTGGTGTATGACTTTGGACAAATTACTCTAAAGGCCCAGACCCTGAGTTTTGAAATAATAATAGAAACTAATTTATGGGATTGTTGTAAGAATTCAGTATGATACATACATAATACTTAACATACTGTGTAGAAACTTTTACTGCCTAATAGATGTTGGCTATCATCATTGTGACTACTGTTGTATTCACAAGGTAACTCACTTTCTGGATTCCCCATCATTCTTCCAAAATTCCCAAAAGATAATGACTTGATGTCTTCGGAGTGCCGCTTGGTATTTTGGGAGGGTTTCTGTATGTACATACCCTGATCCAAAACCAAGACATGACATACTTGGGTCCTATGTACATCAGGAAGTAGGGGGTACGCAGCACTTCTAATTCTGTTAAACATTTGTGTTTTGTGACGTTCATAAATTGTACTTTAAATTGTTCATTAAGTCATTTGGAGTTTAGATATGAACAATTCTTATACCAAAGTTATTTTGGAAGTTAGGAAGATATTTAAAATAGTTTCATTAAAATAATAAAAACATATATGCATGTATCTTTTAGTGGAGTCATGGGCCTCTACCTCCAATTTTTTTTTTCGTTAGGACAAATCAAAACCAAAAACTTTCTAAGATGCTTTTTGGTATAGGGCTGGGATAAGACTTTTAGAATGCCTAAGTAGTGACAGCATTACATAATTCAGACTAAAAACAATAGTCATAAAGTAAGTGTAAGGAGGAATTCCAACAAAGTTCTGATGAAGTTATGCTTTTTCCTATCCTGTCTAATTGGTTTTTTAGCCTCAGATATGATCCTTCCCACAATGCCCTTCCTCATTGTTTTGGTGACTTTTCTTTACTGGTGCTCTCGCACACTGAGTCTGTCTTTGGGGTAACCCAGGATTTCCTGTCTGGATATTGGAACTGTACGCTGTGTCAGCCTGATACTGTATCCGTCTGGTAAATTATCTTCCTGAATGACAGATTTTTTTGGTTTGATTGCATTATTTTTATTTATTTTCATTCATGTTAACCCAGATATGGTCTGTGCAGAGGACATTCTCTGGCCACTGGGCAGAAAGACTTTTGAATCTTCTCTAGAAATACATAGATCCTCACGTGGTATCTTGCAGAATTTGCCTAGTTAGAGACGTTGAAAGGAGGCTTTCTCACTACTAGTGGGATATTTCTGTCTCTTCCTTGTATGAATCCTGGAGCTGACCCCACTAGAGGTAGTTTATATAGGCTGAATTGAAGTGTACCAAATTGATCTGATTGCCCCCACCCGGAAAAAGAATATCCCAAACGTGACAGTAACTAGCATTTAGCTTCTCATCTAATAAGCCATATAAAGGAATGTATATTTGTTTACATAAAAATAACAAACTTGGGGATAGTTCAGAGTGCTTCTGAAGCCAGCATAAGTTATCCATTAGCATACATTAAATGTCCAGGTGTCACTTGTAAGACAATTGTGAATTTTGTTAACCAGAGAAAACTATTTGATTCTCTCCCGCAGTTGATAATTGAGGGAGCCAAGGCCCCAGGTTGCCCAAAGCCTTCTGGCTTAGTAATGGCAAAGCTGGATTTACTGTATTTTTAGGCAGCACAAATATAGGTGAAGGTCTCTGTTGCTCAGTATAATTTATAGACACCTATTTCTGAGTGGGAGCTACTTTCTTTGGGGTTAGAAATAGTCTGCCAAGGAGCTAGAAAACCATTGAGCTAAAGGAATGGTTCATTATAGTAGGTGGCATCATCAAATCATCCAGGATGTTTGCAGTACCATTCGTTTCCCCCCAATCTAGTTCATTTGTTACGTGAAATATTCAATAGTCACTGCATATAGTACATTATAATAGATTAGAGATGACCAGTCAGATTTAATCTTAGCCACTTCATGTTTCCAGAGAATTTTTGATCAGAATAGGTTCTTTACATTCAAACAATGGTTAAAAGTAAATGATAGGGGTGGGGGCACCTGGGTGGCTTAGTCGGTTAAGTGTCTGTATATGTACATATATATTTTTAATATGAGTTTGAGGATTATAATTAAGATGGGAGAGAAGAGATAAATCCAGAGGAACAGTTTACGAGGATGAACATATATTTATTTTCTTTCAAAAAATGTTCATGAACAAGACTCTTTTTCATTTAATAATATGTTATGACTATCTTCCGTATCACTACAGACATTACAAGTGGTTAATGTACTGGTTAAAAGCATGGATGCTGGAGCCAGACTACTTGAGTTCAAATCCCAACTCCCAGAGTTTATCCTGTAATCTTAGATAAATTACGATGTCCCTATCTTTAAAATGGGGATATTAGTAACACCTATCTCATGGGATTATTAGGGTTTAATGAGTTAATATATGATTGGTGCCTGGAAATTTGTAAGTATGAAAATGCACCCAGGTACAATTATTACATATAATTGTATGTATAAATACAATCAGCTTTTTAAATCACTGATTAGTATCTTACTGTGTGTACCATAATTTTACTTAACCAATTTTGTATTTAATTTTTATGGACATTTGTTTCCAGACTTTTCCAGTTAAACAAACATCCTTAAATTTCCATCTTTGCATATTTATTTAATGATGTCATTTGGATAAACTTTGAGGAATGTAATTGCTGGGTCAGACTATAATCACGTTTGAATTTTTTATGCATATTGCAAAATTGCTTTCTCTTAGTAATATGAGAGTACATTTTCTCCATACTCTTGAAAAAGCAGAATTTCTAAATATGTGCTTTTATGGACAGTGGAAACAAGTTGTAAAAGAAAGCAGCTTAAAAAATAAATTATTATACTAGTTTGTGTCATTGTAAACAAAACTCTTCAGTTTTGAAAAGTCCCGTGTTCTTTCATTTGGGAACATCTACTTGTTTTTTGGGGGGAAGCCATTTAATCATGGCTAAATTTTAGAAGAATGATCCCTAGCTTGGATGGGCTTTTATATTATGTAAAGGTTCTGAAGCATATCTTTGATGATCTTGGCTTTTCAACCTCTCCACTATAGTCTTGTTCCTTACTGTTCTGTTGAAGCTTTTTTTTTTTTTTTGAGGTGGGCAGGGAAGAGCAGAGGGAGAGAGAGAAAATGTTAAGTAGGCTCCACGCCCAGCGCAGAGCCAACATGAGGCTCAGTCTCATGACCCTGAGATCATGACCTGGGCCAAAATCAAGAGGCAGACACCTAACTGACTGAGCCACCCAGGAGCCCCATACTGAAGCTTTTTTAATGAAGTCGCTAACAACATCAGTGGACGTGGGTTCCATTTTTATCTTACTTGATTTCTCAACAGTTATCCAAACAGCATAAAGACATAACACTTCCCTTGTTCTGAAACGTTCTGTCTTGGTTTCTGTCTTATTTTTTATCTCCTTCTCATCTTCTCATTTTTTTTTGCTTACTTCTTTTTTCTCCTAGTCATTAACTTGGAGTTCCACAGAGCTCCAGCCTCTGGGAACTCACTCGATGCTTCTTCTTTGCTGATCTTGTTCATTCCCCTGCTTTCCTCTATAACTGTTCACTCTCATCTTTATATTTAGCCCAGATCCAAATATTTGGCTATGGACTTACATGTCTGCTTGGACATTTCAGAGGCACATCAAATCCAAAAGCCAAAGCTGAACTGATACACCTGCCCAGACCTTTGCCTCCTCCAGTAACCTTCACCTCAGTGAAGGCACTACCCAGCTACTCACAGAAGAAACCTGGAAGTTATCCTTAATGCTTTTCTTTTCTTCATCCCCAACATCTACTGAGTCATCAACTCCTGTTGATTCTACTTCTTAAGAATTTTTAGAATCCTCCCACTTTGGTAGTTAGGCTACCATACCCTTTAACCTGGACTGTTGCAGTGACCTCTTTCAGTAATAAGTATTGAACACCTACCAAGTGCTAGGCACTCTTCTAGGCACTGGAGAAAAAGCATTGCTAAGGAAAGACCCTGCATTCTTGGAGCTTGTGTTCCGATGAAGGAAAGATAGTACTTAAACAAACGTAGTTATGTTAGCACATGCTGAGATTTATGAAGGAGAATTATGTTGATGCAGAGTGAAGGGAGCTCCCTTCTTTCAGTTGTCAATGAAAGTGCTGTAAGGGATGGTATTTGAACTGAAATTGGAATGAAAGGAAGTAGCTAGCATGCCAAAATCTGGGGAATGAGGCTTCTAGGCAGAAGAAGCAAGTATGAAGGCATTAAAGAAGATTTTTATATGCTTAAGAAAGTGAAAGAAAGTCTGTGTCTGAAGTGTGGTAAGTAAGAGAAAATGGCGGCTTAGATTTGGGTGTTAGCAGTGGAGCTGAGAGAAATGGATGTCTACTCTTCCTTCAGCTGCTCATGACTACTTTCTTGGGGGTTTTTATCATGAATGGATGTTGTACTTTGTCAAATGTTTTCTCTGCATCTATTGAAATAATCATATAGATCTTATCTTTTCTCTTATTGGTGTGATGTATCATGTTGATTGGTTTGTGAATATTGAACCCCCCTGGCAACCCAGGAATAAATCCACTTGATCGTGGTGAATGATTTTTTTTAATGTATTGTTGATTTCAGTTTGCTAGTATTTTGTTGAAAATTTTTGTATATATTCATCAGGGATATTGGCCTGTGGTTCTCTTTTCTGGTGTGTTTATCTGGTTTTGATATCAGGTTAGTGCTAGCCTCGTAGAATGAATTTGGAAGTTTTCCTTCCTTTTCTATTTTTTGGAATAGTTTAAGAAGAATAGGTATTAATTCTTCATTAAATGTTTGATAAAATTTGCCTGTAAAGCCACCTGGTCCTAGACTTTTGCTTGTTGGAAGTTTTCTGATTACTGACTCAATTTCTTTGCTGGTTATCGGGGTGTTCAAATTTTGTTTCTTCCTGTTTCAGTGTTTGTAGGTATGTGTTTCTAGGAATTGATCCATTTCTTCTAGGTTTTCCAATTTTTGGCATATCGTTTTTCAGAATATTCTCTTATAGTTGTTTATATTTCTGTGGTATTGGTTGTTATTTCTCCTCTCTCATTTGTGATTTTATTTATTTGGATCCTTCCTCTTTTCTGTTTGATAAGTCTGGCTAGAGGTTTATCAATTTTATTAATTTTTTTCAGAGAACCAGCTCCTGATTTCATTTGGTATTTTCTGTTGGTTTTTTTAGTATCTATATCATTTATTTCTGCGATGTTATTATTTCCTACCTTCTGGTTTTAGGCTTCGTTTGTTCTTTCTCTAGCTCCTTTAAGGTGTAAGGTTAGATTGTTTATTTGAGATTTTTCCTGCTTCTTGAGATAGGCCTATATGGCTATATACTACCCTCTTATGACCAATTTTGCTGCATCCCAGAGGTTTTGGACTGTTTTCATTTTGTTTCCATGTATTTTTAAATTTATTCTTTGATTTCCTGGTTGACCCATTCATTGTTTAGTAGTAGCATGTTATTTAACCTTCATATGTTTGTGGTCTTTCCAGGTTTTTTCTTCTGGTTGGCTTTTAGATTCATAACATTGTGTTCAGAAAAGGTGCATGGTATGACTTCAGTCTTTTTGTATTTGTTGAGGCCTGTTTTGTAACCTAATATGTGATCTCTTCTAGAGAATGTGCCATGTGCACCTGAAAAGAATGTCTATTCTGCTCTTTCAGTATGGAATGTTCTGAATATATGTTAAATCCATCTGGTCCAGTGTGTCATTCCAAGTCATTGTTTCCTTGTTTATTTTCTGTTGAGATGATTTGTCCATTGATGTAACTGGGATGTTAAAGGCCCCTACTATTATTGTATTATTATCCACTAGTTCCTTTTATTTGTTATTAACTGTTTTATATATTTGGGTGCTGCCGTTTTGGGTACATAAATATTTACAATTGTTACATCTTTTTGTTGAATTGTTACCTTTATCATTATATAGTAACCTTCTTTGTCTCTTGTTACAGTCTTTGTTTTAAAATCTAGTTTGGTTGGGGCGCCTGGGTGGCTCAGTTGTTAAGCGTCTGCCTTCGGCTCAGGGCGTGATCCCAGAGTCCTGGGATCGAGCCTCACATCAGGCTCCTCCACTGGAAGCCTGCTTCTTCCTCTCCCACTCCCCCTGCTTGTGTTCCCTCTCTCTCTGTGTCAAATAAATAAGTAAAATCTTTTTAAAAAAAATAAATAAAATCTAGTTTGGGTGATGTAAGTGTTGCTACTCTGGCCTTCTTTTGACATCCTTTTTTTGTGAATTTGTTGACTGACTTTTTTACAGAAATACTCATTTTTACTGCTTTTGTGTTTCCTGCTTTTGTACTGTCACTTTAGATTTCTCCTTTCCACTCAAAGTGTCCCTTTTAATATTGCTTGTAGAGCTGATTTAGTGGTCATGGATTCCTTCAGTTTTTGTTTGCCTAGGAACTCTTTATTTCTCCTTCTGTTTTGAGTCCTAGCCTTACTGGATAGCCTATTCTTGGCTGCACATTTTTCCCATTCAGCACTTTGCATATGTCATGCCATTCCCTTCTGGCTTGCAGAGTTCCTGTTGAAAAACCTACAGCTAGCCTTATGGGTTTTCCCTTGTAAGTTAATGACTTCTTTTGTCTTGCTGCTTTTAAAAGTTTTTCTTTATCACTATATATTGCAAATTTAATTTCAGAATGTTTGGTGTGGGTCGGCTTTTGTAGATTTTGTTGGGGGTTCTCTGTGCCTCCTGGATCTGGATGTCTGTTTCCTTCCCAGATTAAGGAAGTTTTCAGCTATTATTTCTTCAAATAAATTTTCTGCCCCCTTTTCTCTCTTCTTGTTCTGGGACTTCTATAATATGAATTTTATTACGTTTGATGTTGTCACGGAGTTCTCTAAGTTTATTCTCGTTTTGCCTAATTCTTGTCTCTCTTTTTTGTTCAGCTTGATTACTTTCCATTACTCTTTTAGGTTATTGATTCATTTGTCTGCTTCTTTCAGCCTGTTGTTCATTCCGTCAAGCGTGTTTCTCATTTAGCTTATTGTGTCTTTTATCTCTGCTATGTTATTCCTTATCTCTGTGTTAAGGGTCTCTCATGTCTTCCACTCTTTTCTCAGTCCCAGGGACTATATCCTTATGATCGTTGTTTTGAATTCTCTATCAGGCATGTTACTTATATCTGTTTCTCTTAGATCTCTGGTTGTGGCCTTGGCCTACGAGATAAATTTCTCTTCCTTCCTTTTGCATGCCTCTGTGTCTGTTTCTGTGTTAAGAAGTCAGCTATGTCTTCTGCTCTTGAAAGTAGTAACTTTATGAAGATGAGGTCCTGGAGTGCCCTGCAGTGCAGTGTCCTCTGTCACCAGAACCTGGCACTTCAGAATCTGGAGTATCCTATGTGTGTTGCTTACACCCTGCTGTTGTGTCTGAGTCACTTTTGCTTTCAGTGCAGACAACTTCCCGTTCTAAGCTGTGCCTTTCTCTGTAGTGTTACTGGGACCCAGGCAGGCCAGTTCTGAGGAGATGTGCCCTCTGGGGAACTTAGGAGCAGGCCAGCAGTGTTAGCAAAATTTACACTGGGCTACTAGTTCTATGCTGGATCCCCAGAAGTGTTGTGGCCACTGGGGGCTGCATGCAGGGGTGGCCAGGGGCACAAGGCTGTGCGTGGTGTGCAATGATGGCTGGGCACAGCTGGTTCAGTGCACGAAGGTGGCTGGGGTTGCACTGCTGGGTGTGATGCAGGACAGCAGCTGGGGGGACTCAGCTAGGTGCATCACACAACAGTGACTGGGGACACAAGGCTGGCACCACAGTGGATGTGCACCCAGCAACTGGGCAGGACACATGTGTGGCTTTAACAAAATTTGCTCTGAGCCTAGGGCTGAGGCTAGCAGGCTTGGAGTGGTGAGTCCTCAGGAGAACTTGTGGGCATGGCACACTGCTGGGGGGGGGTTGGTAGCAAGCGTCTGTGCAGCTCTACTTCCCACAGGTGGCTCTGTGTTTATGCTGGGGAGCAGGGGAAAAATGGCATCTGCCAGCTCCCTCGTTTTCAGAGAAGTCCTCCAACATGCCCTGAGGTCAGTGTGAACAGATCTGTCTCCTGTTTGCCCCCAGCATCGTATAAACTGCCACTTTTATGTTGCCTTTCTGTACAGGCTGCTGTTTCTTTAAGGGTGGCAGCCCTGCTGTCACTCACCCTCTCAGCTCACCCAGTGCCGAATCAGCTGACTTTTAAAGCTCCAAGTCCCACTGGTTTTAAAAACTCACAGAATTCAGCCCCCCTGGTTTCTAAAGCCAAACGTTATGGGGATTGGTCTTCCTGGGGTGAGCTCCCTGGTGTGAGGGCCTGTTTGTTTCTCTGCTCTCTCGGCAGGCACAGCTCCCTCCCTCTTGCAAGCAGCCTCCTTCCACCTTTCTGACCTTTCTAACCTTTCAGATGCAGTTTTTTCTCCATATTTAGTTGTGGAGTTTGTTCTGCCAACTCCGGTTTATTGACTTGGATGTGAGTGAGATCTAGTTGAAAATGTGGGATGGGGTGAGCTCAGGGTCGTCCTACTCCTCCCTCTTCCCAACTTCCTGAGATTTCTTCATCTAAGGTATTATAGTTTTAGCTATTACATTCAGGTCTGTGGTCCACTTTGAATTTATTTTGTATCTGAAGTAAGACGGTGTGTTATGGACGGGATGGTCATCCTCCCCCTGCCCGTCCAAAATTCTTGTGTCGAAATCTTAACCCCTAGTGCCTCAGACTGCCTGTATTTGGAAATAGGGTTTTTAAAGAAGTAATGAGGTTAGAACAAGATCTTTAGTATGGGCCCTCATCCAGTAGGACTGGTGTCCTACAGGTCAAGGAAAGAGGCCTCCGAGGAAACCAACAGTGCTGAGACATTGGACTTCGAGCCTCCAGAATTGTGAGAAAAAATTGATTTCTGCTATTTAAGGCACTGTGTCTATGGTTCTTTGTCATGGCGCCCCTAACAAGCTAATACGGTAGAAGTACGGCTTCATTGTTTAGCATGTGGACATCTAGTTGTGCTGTAACATTTGTTGAGAAGACTGTTCTGTCCCCATTGAATTATCTTGGTATCATTGTCAAAAATTAGTTGACTCTCACACATGGTTTTATTTGTAGACTCTCTGTTCTATTGGTTTTTATCTATCCTTATGCCGATACCACGCTGTCTTGATTACCATAGTTTTATAGTAAGTTTTGAGATAGGAAGTGTGAGTCCTCCAGCTTTGTTCTCCTTCTTCAAGATTGTTTGGCTGTTGTGGGTCCTTGCATTTCCACATGAATTTTATAATCAGTTTGTCAATTTCTGGAAAAAAAAAACCAAAAACAAACGTGGGAGTTTGATAGGAATTGCTTTGAGTCTTTAGATCAGTTGACGAGTAATGCGATCTTAGCAGTATTAAGTCTTCCAATCTATGAACACAGGGTGTTTTTCCATTTGTTTAGGTTTTCTTTCATTTCTTGAAACAATGTTTTGTAGTTGTCAGCGTACGAAGTCTTGCACTTCTTTAAATATATTTCTAAGCATTCTGTTTGATGCTATTGTAAATGGAATTATTTTCTGAATTCTATTTTAGATTCTTCATTACTATTATCTAAAATTCTGGTGGTTTTTCTATACTGATCTTGTATCCTCAGACCTTGCTGAAGTCATTTTCATCTCTCATGTGTATGTCTGTGCGTATTTCTTAGGTATTGCTGTATATAAGATCATATCATCTGTTAAGTAGGGCTGGTTTTACTTCTTTTCCAATCTGGATGCCTTTTATTTCTTTTTCTTGCCTAACTGCAAGAACAATTTCCCTTCCCTTTCTGCTGGCATTGGGAAGAAGGGTCAATTCTTGGTCCAGCAGCTCTCCCTGAAGGACCTTACAGGGTTAAAGAACAAGGAGTGAAGAGCAAAACACCTTGAAAATGGAAGATGGGTTTCTGTTCTCCCTAGTCTTTGATTCACCAACTTGGATTAAAGGTTCTTGTTTCCGTGCTTGAAGATGGTGACGTAAGGATGGGCTGACTTTGGGACTATTGTTTCTGTGGCTGCTATTCAGGTTACAAAATCAGAAGTCTAAGGACCTGGAAAAAAATGGAGCAACTGTAAACCTTCTTTTGGATTTGCAGTGATTTTTGCACATTCAGTTTTTTAATTTCCATGAAGGAATGACTGTTGTCCTGTTGGTGGCAGTAAAACACTACTGCTGGGGAAATAGACGCTAAGCGTCTAGGGCTTCCAAGTCTTCCCTTCCCATTGGCATTCCTTTATCCTGGTTTCTTCCCCTTCCAACGTAATTTGTTGTTAGAATGTTTAGTCTCTTTTTCACTTTTCTCTAGTGTATCCTCAGCTTGATGATAGGGGTTTTAGGGTGCTATCTAATAAATGCTAAAACAACCAACACAATTGGGGGTGCGAGATAATCGAGGAATTTTATTTTTTTAAATTCTATTTTTTTTAAAGATTTTATTTATTTGACAGAGAGAGAGAACACAAGCAGGGGGAACGGCAGGCACAGGGAGAGGGAGAAGCAAGTTCCCCACTGAGCAAGGAGCCCGATGTGGGTCTCCATTGCAGGACCCTGGGATCATGACCTGAGTCGAATGCAGCTGCCCAACTGACTGAGCCACCCAGGCACCCCAAGATACTCAAGGAATTTTAAAGTTCCAGAAATAATGCATTTTATGGTTAGGGATCCAAATCAGAAAAAAAAAAAAAGTATATCATCACAGTACAGTGCATGTATTATATAACACCTTAAATTTGTGAAAGTAATTCTCATTATTTATTTCTCATGAGACAATCCAAAATGCCAGGGAAGAAGGATAGTTGACTAATCATGCCATGTCTGCATTGTTGGTAATTCATTTGGACTTAACGAACGAAATATGAGGTCACTTCACAGAGATAAAAACAAAAGACTCCAGTGTCCCCCTTGTCCTATTTCTGTGAGAAAACTAAGTAATTTTAGCACAAGCACATTCAAGCTTTTCTCTCTTTCACTTAAAAGTTTCTCTTCATTTGTGTCCTCCTCTGCTGGGCTCCTGTCTTTAATGAAGGTAGGCTCTGCCTTCATTTCAAGGTTATTTCCCACCTTGGTCCTTGATCCCAGCTTTCTTGCCTCCCTTTGGAGAAGCCTGTGATGGTTGGTTCGTTCACTTGGCCTACAGACATTCAGGTACTCGCTGAATGCCTGTTATCAGCAGGTCATGGGTCAGGTGTGACAGCTTGCAGAGGTGATAGTCTGGGTCCTCCAGCTGTTTGAGTCTGAGGGAGGAAGCAAGCAAGTAGACAGTTACAATTCAGTGTGATTGCTCCCGAATTTTTAAAGGAGTCTTCAGATGCTAAAAGGCTGGATGCCAAATCCATTCTGGGAGAACCAGGAAAGATCATTCCCGAGGTGGCAACTTACCCTAGAAGAGGGCATTACAGGCCGAGTGAATAGCGTGCAGAAGAGGCATGAGGAGGAATGGCCGAGGCAAGTCCTTTGCTATGCTCCATTTGAGGCTGGTGTATGGAGAGAGGTTCTGTTAAGGGGCTTTAATTACATTTTTGCCACCAATTTACTATGGGATTTTCATCAAATCATCTAACCTTTTAACCCTTAATGTCTTCACTTATGAAATAAGGGGACAGGAAAATATGGTTTCTAAGGCTCTAAATTTGTCTTGTTGACGGTCAGTCTATGCCGTGTATGTGTGTATTTATGTGTGTATATGTACGTATGTATGTATACACACTGTATATGCTACATACAGCCACCTCGGTCCTTTATGAGTAGATAGTAATCATCTTATAATTAGCACAATTATTATTTGAATGCTTGAGTCAAGTTTATTTTTGTGTCTCTTACAAAAAAGTTTGCAGAACAATATAGTAAAATTTGAAGGAAAAGAATATTCAGTCTATTATAGTTCTAAATGAATACCAGCAAGTTGTCTTCAGTCCCACTTAAAAACCCCTTTATCAAGATCCTTGAATCGCAACAACTCATTTGTTCCAAATTAATGAAATATTAGCGTGTGCGTGTGTGTGTGAGGATGTGTGTATCATCTGACAACTATCACCAATAACTGTATAATTGTGTAGCATTTATCATTTGTGATAAACTCTCAAATGCATTTCAAAAATAATTAATAAAATTAATAGCAATACACCTATCATTTGTTGAGCACTTAAAATATGCCTCGTGCTGTGCTAAGCACTTTTTAAAATTTATTTATTTATCTTTTTTTTTTTTTTTTAAGATTTTATTTATTTATTTGACAGAGATAGAGACAGCCAGGGAGAGAGGGAACACAAGCAGGGGGAGTGGGAGAGGAAGAAGCAGGCTCCTAACGGAGGAGCCTGATATGGGGCTCGATCCCAGAACGCCGGGATCATGCCCTGAGCCGAAGGCAGATGCTTAACCACTAAGCCACCGAGGCGCCCCTGTGCTAAGCACTTTTAAACTAATCTTCATGATCTTTAATGTTCTTCTTTTTTTAAAAATTACGGTAAAATATACATAACAAAAAAGTTACCATTTTAGCTGTTTCTAAGCATATAGTTCAGTGACACCAAGTACATCCATATTGTTGTGCAGTCTTCACTGTCATCCACCTCCAGGGCTTTTTCAGCTTCCCACCTTGTAACTCTGAGCCCACTAAACAATTATATCCCCTTTCTCCCCTCACCCCCAGCCCTTAGCAGCCACCATTACACTTTCTGTCTCTATGAATTTGACTGCTTTAGATACTTCATGTAACTACAATCATACAGTATTTGCCCTTTTGTAACTGGCTTATTCCGCTTAGCATGATGTATGACCTTTAACTTTAAAGATTATATAGAGAAACTAGGATACTTGGTGGTGGGGGGGAGTAAACTGAACAAAACAAAGATGTCATGACAAACAAAATCTTTATATAACACAGGCAAGATTTGGTGATTATAACACAAAGTCCTTTTTTTTTTTAGAGAGAGAGAGAGAGTGTGTGCTAGTGGGGCAGGGGAGGGGCAGAGAGAGAATCCTAAGCAGGCTCCGCATGGAGCCCAACAGGGAGCTTGACATCCCAACCCGGAGATCATGACCTGAGCTAAAATCAAGAGTCCGATGCTTAACCCACTGAGCCACTCAGGTGCCCCTATAACACAAAGTCTTGAATTTCCTCAAAAGCTCTTAAATCAAATCCTCCTAACTTGGAGTAGCCTTTTATTCCAATGCCTTAACAAAAAAGGACAATGTGTGTTTACATGCTTCACAAGTTAATACAGTTGAGTCACTAGTGACTTTATCCAAACATCTGAAAAAACAATTGTCTCTTCAAGAGGGGAAAGGTCTCTTGAATCTTTAAACATCAGTCAGTAAACATAATACTTTGTACCTACTCTGCTCAAGGCATTAACCAAGACCCAGTGATTTGTATCCTCAAGCATCCATAACCTGACAGTTTATAGACAGCTCCCTAATTTATGAACTGGGGGTGTTAGTTAATATCTCCAATTTACAGATAAGGAAACAAAAGCTTTGACTAAAGTCATTCAGTTAGGAGAATGACACACCAGACCCCCAACTGGGCCTGTCTTACCATAGAATCCGTGTTCTTAACCACTAAACTGTGGCAGGTGTGTATGTTTTAAAGCCTCCAATTACCCTGTGAAGAAGAGATTATTATTCCTACTCGATACTCAATTCTAGAGCGCTTAGTCGAAATATCATGCTTTTGTATATTGTACCTAGTTGGAGACACTCAAATTGTAGCGAAATCAGCTTGCATTTAAAAAATCCATGTTAACATCATACTATGAATGAAAAGAAAAGTTTTTTTTTATCTAAGTTGTTTGAAGGTTGTATAGGGAAGGAAAAAATTTCATCAGCGTTCTTAGGGTCTCTGGCTAGACCTGAAAATTAAACTGACAAAGACAAATTAACAGGAGAAAAGCATACAATTTCATTTAATATGTTTTACTTGACATGGGAGCCTTTATAAGGAAACGAAGACCTTAAGAACTGATTAAACTTGAGTGTTTTTATGCAGGGTTTGAGAAGAGTGAACGGTTGTGGAGAAATGTGTAGGATGAAGGGAGTAGGAGCTAAGTGTAACAAACCGGGGGAAATTTCACAAGGCCTGCTTGCTTGGATTCTTAGTATCCCTCTATCTTGGATGCTCCTTTTCTCCAGGTTTAGGGAGGGCAGTTCTCACATGAGGGTATTATGACCTGCTTCAGGGGAGAAAGGCAGGGGAAGGTCAGAGAAACCTTCCTGCTTCTGCTATTTTCTCTCTCAGCTTAAAATATGCCGAGGTGCCATATTTGGGGAGAGTGTGTTCCAAACCCCATCAACTGTATGCTCAAAGATAATTGTCCCAGTTTTAAAATGTCACTGGTTTAACAGGACAGAAGCAGGGCCAGAGCAATTAGGAGCCATTGTTACATCAACAAATAACTGAATTTAGGCTAATGAGAACAAACTCACTATCAAGTGTGATCGTGGAATTAAAATATTCTCTCCTCCTGACTGGCTAGAATAATATTTGATTTCTGAGTTCTGCCTATCCATTTCTTCTTTCATAGCTTCTTCTTTCCTAGCCTGTAAGATGTATGAAGTCATCCCTGAATCCTGCTTAAGGCCCTATTGAAACTCTCTTTCACTCTGACCAATCACTATGTATGAGCTGATCATAGGGAGATATTATCAGGAGACTTTTGTCAGAGGATGTCCCTGCCCAATAAGTTTTTATGACCCTTTTTATCTGCAAGAGTTGCTAGTACTGCTTTTCAGCATGAAATAGACTAATTTTGTTCATTAAAGTGCTGACAGGGTTGATGACTCACTGTAGGAATCGATTGATACTATCACAATAATATAACCAGTTGGAGGAAATTCAACTGAAGCCTATAAAAATGTGATAGTTGGTTTATGCAGGTTGAGAAAAGGTTGAGATATGCTTTTACTGAAAATACAATAACCAAAACCCTCGTAGGCTTGGTCTTTTTTTTTTTTTTTCTCCTTTGTTGTTTTCTTTTGACTAAGGAAATTTGGTTTTGGCAAAGCCAAGCGAATGTAGAGCAAAATCTTTTATTTGTGGCATATGTAACCTTAATTAACTAGAGTATAAGCTAAGCTGCTGTTAAAAAAGAGAAAGAACCATAAGAAATACAGTGGCTTAACTGAAATAGTTTATTTCGTTCACACATACCATTCCAGAAAGAGGAGTCCTGGTCCAAAAAGGTAGGCAGGTCAGCTAGCTCCATGAGGTCACTCGGGGCCTCAGGCTCCCTATGTTTTTGCACCTCCAGTTCCTAGGATGTTGTCTTCATGTATCTGGTTAAAATTAAATCAATGCCTCATCCAAATTCCAATTCAGAGAAAGAGGGAAATTTTAAGCAAAAGTGGAAGGCAAGCAATTGTCTTTTAAGCAGATTGTAAAGAAGTTGAATATGTTACTTTTGCTGACATTCCATTGACATATGTTTCGTCCATGTCCACACTTAGCACACGGAACTAGGAAATACAGTCTAGCTCAGCAGCCATGTGACCTGTTAAATTCTTAACGTCTATGGAGGAAAGGGGAAATTTTTTAGAGAATAATTAGAAGTATGTCACAGTTTGCTCCTCTGGCCATTCACCATATCTGTGATCACCTTTATTCTTACACATAAATACTATCTCCTTCCCAAGGGAGACATTCAGAAAGCTCATTCAGTGAATTCGTCTGCTCAAAGTCAAGGGATCCGGTATGAAGCACAGTTCTGTGTCCCCGGTCCAGAATGGTTCCTCGAAGTCCCGTGACAAGGTATCCGCTCGTCTCACATCCAGCCACAGAAGTCGTAGGGAAAAGTGTAACTGCAACAGAAGTTCTCCTGTGGAAAGGGGAGAATGGGAAGCATAGCGTCATCACTGGTCTGTTGGACTTTACTGCTCTAGGAGTAGAGGAATGCTCTTGGGTAGCCCATTTGGCTGCCTCCTTGTTCTTATCTCTAGGAGCTATTTCATTATCTATTGTCCTCTGTGGTGACACCTAAAGTTAGTGTTAAGAGAGTAATTATTTAGGAGGGGTGCCTCCGTGGCTCAGTCAGTTAAGCATCTGCCTTCAGCTCAGGTCATGATCCAGGAGCCTCTGCTGCCCACCTCGCCCACGTCTGCCCAGCGTCTCCGTTTCATCCCGGCCACGTGAGTGACTGGCTTCTGTACCTCGTCCTGTGGCTTGTCCCGTATAGTTTAACATCCACTACGACACAGTGTGCAGGCCTCCCACCGCGCCACCCAGAAAAGCCGGGCTCCGCGGGCTGAGCCTTCCCTGTCCTGCTCTCTCCCAGCACATCTTTGGTCATGAGGGAACAATTAGGAAAAACTACCTCCAGGTTATATTTAGAAAGGGGTGAAGGGGAACATGCTTCCTCTAGTAATTCTCATTCAGTTGCACAGGACCGACTGTCCCCACCTACCCCCAGGCCCGCACCACAGGGCAGGCTTCAGGCTCCCTGCTAGGGGGGAGTCTGTCACTCTCTGCCCCTTACCCTGCTCTTGCACTCTCTCTTTCTCTCTCAAATATATCAATAAAATCTTGAAAAAAAAAAAAAAAAGGAAGAGTAAGTATGAATATGACCTCCTTGGAAACTGTATATTTTTCAAAGCATGCTTTCTATTTGTGGAGATTTGGAAGCCTGAGAGTTGTTTTAGTGATCAAACAAATATAAGCTTTTTTTTAAGCCAGCTTTTGCACTCTTAAGGGAATTGATTAATTAATTAATATTTTTGTGGGCTTTTGGTCTTTTTGCTTCTAGGTAGTTTGTGATAAATAATAAACAGAGCCAATTTTTTTTTCTAGACATAGTTCTTAAGTCTTCTTATTCTATTTGTCTGTTTGCTTTTAGTGGGCCATTCTCTTCTTCCTCCATTTTAGTAGGGGTTACTCTGAGGCCAGCTAAAACCACAAGCTTGGGTAGGAAGGCAACACCCTTAATTTGGTCTTTGACTCTTGGCTGGATCTATATTTTGGCTGAGGAGTCTTAATGAGAGATACTTATGAAAAAATAAAGAGCTTATTTATCCTTCCACTTGGGGGACAATTTAGATTTTCTAACCCTGAGGCCTCAAACCAAGGTACTTGATCAGTTTAAGCTATAGACCACTTAACAACCACTTTCTCTAGAGTGACAGGTATCATAGACCCACACGGTCTACCTTTTAGTTTTTACACTTTTACCATTATTGTGACATAGAAAGGTTCACCAATTTTCCATTCTGCAATATCTGTTTTCTTGCCTTATCTTTCACTCAACCACAGAGCCAAGAAACTTATTTTAAGTTTCAATTTTGCTAGCACCTTACTTCTGGGTACCAATTTTTGTATTAGAGTATAGGCTAAACTGCCATACCAATCCAAAATATAGTGCCTTAAATAAGAAAGGAGTTTTTTTCCTTTTTAATGTGACAGTCTGTGAAGATAGGCCTGTGGTCCAGGTCAGTATGCAGCTCGGCACCATGAGATCATCCAGGAACCCAAGTTCCTTTCATTCTGTTGTTCTACATCAGGGTTTCTCTAACTCAGTAATATTTTTTTTTTAGAAAAAGATTTTATTTGAGAAAAAGAGCAAGAGAGTGAGCACAAGTGGGGAGGGGCAGAGGGACAAGCAGACTCCCTGCAGAGCAGGGAGCCTGACACAGGGCTCAGTCCCAGGACCCTGGGACCATGACCCGAGCCAAAGGCAGACGCTCAACCAACTGAGCCACCCAGGTGCCCCTCAAACTCAGTACTATTGACATATCGGGGCAGCTAATGGTTTGTTGTGGATGGTTGCCCTGTTGCAGTACATATAGGATGGTTAGCAGTGTGTCTGACCTCTACTTGCTGGATGCCAATGGCACTTCACTAGTTAGGACAAACAAAAATGTCTCCAGACATTACCAGATGTCCCCTGGGAGGCAATATCATTCCTGGTTGTGAAACATTGCCTTATAATCTCTTGGAATCATCGTCATCTATGTGGTCAAAGCAGATTTTGATCCATACTGAAGAGGAAAACCAACCAATCAAAACAGTCTCAGATGGTATAGTTAGCAATGACATTAATATAGTAATTATAACTTTATTCCATATGTTCAAAAGCTAAGATATGGAAGATATAAAAAAGACCCAAACTGCAGTTCAAGACATAAAATTACAATGTTTGGTAGAACTAAGAAATATATTAAATGGGGAGGTTGGCTGGGAAGATAGCAGAATGGGAGGACCCTAAGATTGCCTCATTCCACAGATACAACTAGGTTACACTCACATCAGCATTAATAATGTGGAAGATGACCCAAAGACTGGCAGAACGAACTCCACAACTAAAGATAGCGAAGAGGCCGTATGAAGAAGGTAGGAAGGGCGAAGACACAGTTTGGGAGTGAAACATTCATGGTAGGGAGGGAGCTGGTGGTGCAAAAAAACAGAATTTCACAAGAGGGAGCCCATGAATAAGGAGGATGAATCCCCATAACATTTGTCTTTGAAAGCAAGAGGGGCAGAATTTTATAAGTTCTTACAACCAGTGAGACTTAAAGCCTGGAATTTTAAAAACTCGCAGGCTCAGCTCTGGGAGAGCCCTAAGGGCATCAGGAAGGGAGTTCCTGCCCTTAAAAAGACAACTAGACAAATAGCCCATACAGATGCAGCATAGCACCAGCAGTTTGAAAAACACAAAGAACAGACGGGAGGGAGAGTGATTGGCTCATCTCAGAGCATGGCTTGGAGAGACAGGGATCATGGAGAGACCCCTCTAGGAACAAGGTTGGCAGGCACCATCTCCCTCCGCTGTCCCCAGCATAAACAGTGGCCACCTGTGGGAACCAGTAGCACTTGTTACCGAACTTGTTGCCCCCATTCAAGCCCCCATGCTTCAGCAATCTGCCCTTCCAAGTCATGCTTCTGGCACTACAGGCCTCCTCCTGCAGACTGGCACAAATCCTGCCAACACCATATCTCCTGACCTGTGCATTTTGCAGAACCTCAGTTCCAGCTATGGAAGGGGGCAGGTCTCATTTCACAAGCAAACCACCGTGCACCTTGTTAAAATGTACCCCCATCCCTACTGGGGACCAAACACTGCCCATAATAGGCAAAGAGGGCCTCTGCAGACAACTGGACTGAAAGAACAAGAGGCCAAGACTCAACAGCAGAGCACATGCAACACACATAGGAGACATTCCCTGAAGGGCCAGGCCCTGGGGAACAGGGGACACTACACTGTGGGGCACTGCAGGACCTTGTCTTCATTAGGCTTTGTCATTAAGAGCAAGAGAAGTAGCTGACTTTCCTAACACATGGAAACAGACACAGAGAGTTAGACAAAATGAGGAGACAGAGAAATATATCCCAAATGAAGGACCAAACCCCAGCAAGAGACCTAGGTGAAAAGGATGTAAGTAATATGTCTGATAGAAAATTTGAAGTAACTATCCTAGGAGTACTTGGTTGGCTCAGTCAGAAGAACATGTGACTTTTGATCTTGGGGTTTTGAGTTCGAGCCCCACATGGGGTGCAGAGATTACTAAAAAAATAAAAATAAATAAATAATGATCATAAATATACTCACTGGATCTGAGGAAAGAGTAGAAGACGTCAGTGAGATTCTTAGCACACAGATAAAAAAGAACCAATCAGAGATCAAGAACACAATAAATAAAATTTAAAATACACTTGATTGAATAAATAGCAAGCAAGATGCAGTAGGGGAACAAATTAATGATCTGGAAGACAAAGTAGTGGAAAGTAACCAACCTGAGCAAAGTAAAGAGAAGAAAATTATGCATATTGAGAATAGTCTCACAGAAGTCAGTGACTCCATCAAGCAAAATAACACTGGAATTACAGGAATCTCAGAAGAAGAAGAGAGAGAAGAGGGGACAGAAAATTTATTTGAGGAATAATAGCTGAAAACTTCCCTAATCTGGATAAGGAAATAGATATCTAGATCCAGGAGGCACAGATTTCCCCAAAAATTCAACCCATGGAGGTTCTACTCCAAGACACATGATCATTTAAATGGCAAAAATTAGTGATAAAAATTTTTTTAAGGCAGCAAGAGAAAAGAAGACAGTTACATATAAGGGAAACACCATAAGACTTTCAGCTGATTTTCAGGAGAAACTTTGCAGGACAGAAGGGAGGGCATGGTTTGTTCAAAGCGCTGAATGGGGAGAACCTGCATCCAAGAGAACTCTATCCAGCAAGGCTATAACATTCAGAATAGAAAGAGAGATAAAGAGTTTCCTGGACAAACAAAAACTAAAGAAGTTCATGACCGCTAAACCAGCCCTACAAGAAATATTAAAGGAGATCCTTTGAGTAGAAAGGAAAGACCATAAGTGAAAATATGGAAAGTAAAAACACAAAAGCAGTAAAAATTAATATTTCTATAAAAAATCAGTCAAGGGATTCATAAAATAAAAGGATATAAAATATGACACCATACACCTAAAACATAGGGGGAAAAGGAGTAAAAACTGGGTTCAAACTTAAGCAACCATTAACTTAATATAGACTGCTATATGCAGATGTTATTGACAAACCTAATGGTAACCACAAATCAAAAACCAATAATATGGGGCACCTGGGTGGCTCAGTCATTTAAGTGTCTGCCTTTGGCTCGGGGCGTGATCCCGGGGTCCTGGTATTGAGCCCCGCATTGGGCTCCCTGCTCCACTGGGAGCCTGCTTCTTCCTCTCCCACTCCCCCTGCTTTTGTTCCCTCACTCGCTGGCTATCTCTCTGTCAAATAAATAAATAAAATCTTAAAAAAAAAAAAAAACAAAAACAAAAGAAACCAATAAGAGATATGCAAAGAAAAAAGAGAAAGGAATCCGAGTATATCACTAAAGAAAGCCAACAAACCATGAAAGAGAGCAAGAGAAGAGAGAGAACATCTATAGGAACAACCACAAAGCAAGTAGAATATCTTTCAGTAATTACTTTGAATGTAAATGGACTGAACGCTCCAGTCAAAAGACATAGGATGACAGAGCGAATAAAAAAGTAAGACCCATCTGTATGCTACATACAAGAGACTCATTTTAGACCAAAAGATACCTGCAGATTGAAAGTCAAGGGATAGAGAAACATTTATCATGCAAATAGATGTCAAAAGAAAGCTGAGGTAGCAATACTTATGTCAGACAAACTAGATTTTAAAACAAAGACTATAAAAAGAGACAAAGAAGGACGTTGTATAATAATACAGGTGACAATCCAATAAGAAGATACAACAATTGTAAGTATTTATGCACCCAACATGGGAGCACCCAAATACAGAAAACAATTAATAACAAACATAAAGGGAATGATCAATAGTAATACAATAATAGTAGGGGACTTTAACACCTCACTTTACACTGATGGATAGATCATTCAGAGAGAAAATCAACAAGGAAACAGTGGCTTTGAATGACAATGGAGTTAATAGACATATTCAGAACATTCCATACTAAAAGAGCAAAACACACATTCTTTTCAAGTTCACATGGAACATTTTCCAAAGAAATCACTATCAGGCCACAAAACAAGTCTTAACAAATTCAAAAAAAATGGAAGTCATATCATGCATCTTCTCTGACCACAATGCTCTGATGCTAGGAATCAACCACAAGGAAAATCTGGAAAGAACACAAATACATGGAGGTTAAATAACATGCTACTAAAGAATGAATGGGTCAACCAAGAAATCAAAGAAGAAATCAAAAAGCACATGGAAACAAATGAAAATGAAAACACAGTGGTCCAAAACCTTTGGGATGCAGCAGAAACGGTTCTAAAAGGGAAATTCATAGCAAGACAGGCTTAACTGAGGAAGCGAGAAAAATTCTCAAATAACCAACCTAATTTTATACCTAAAGGAGCTAGAAGAAGAACAAATAGGGGTGCTGGGTGGCTTAGTCAGTTAAGTGTCCAACTCTTGATTTTGGCTCAGGTCATGATCTCAGGGTCAAGAGATCAAGCCTTCGTGGGGCTCCTCCCTCAGCATGAAAGGTGCTTGAGATTCTTTCTCTCCCTTTGCCCCTCCCCTGGTCATGTGTGCTCTCTCTCTCTCTCTCTCAAAATAAATAAAATCTTTAAAAATAGAAGAAGAACAAATAAAACCTGAGCCTAGCAAGATGAAGGAAACAATACAGATGAGAGCAGAAATAAATGATATAGAAACTAAAAAACAGTTGAACAGATCAGTGAAACCAGGAGCTAGTTCTTTGAAAAGGCCAACAAAATTAATAAACCTCTAGCCAGACTCATGGAAAAAAAAAGAGAAAGAGGACACAAATAAAATCACTAATGAAAGAGGAGAAATAACAACCAATGCCACAGAAATACCAACAATTGTAACAGAATACTATGAAACCCTATATACCAACAAATTGGAAAATTTAGAAGAAATGGATCAATTCCTAGAAACATGTGACCTACCAAAACTAGAGCAGGAAGAAATAGAAAATTTGAACAGACCAATCACCAGCAATGACATTGAATCAATAATGAAAAAACTCCCAAAAAACAAAAGTCCAGGACCAGATGGTTTCACAGGTGAATTCTACCAAACATTTTAAAGAGTTAATACCTATTCTTCTTAAACCATTCCAAAAAATACAGGAGGAAGGAAAACTCCCAAATTCATTCTGTGAGGCCAGTATCACCCTGATAACAAAACCAGATAAAGACACCACAGGAGTACCTGGCTGGCTCAGTCAGAAGAGCATGCGACTCTTGATGTCAGGGTCATGAGTTCATGCTCCTGAGTTCATGCTCCTCGCTGGGTATGGAGATTACTAAAAAACAAAGAAACAAAAAACCTTAAAAAAAGGACACCACAAAAAAAGAGAACTATAGGCCACTATCTCTCGTGAATATTATGCAAAATATTAGCAAACCCAATCTAGCAGTACATTAAAAACATACACCATGATGAAGTGGGATTTATTCCTGGGATGCAAGGGTGGTTCAATATTCACAAAAACAATCAACATGATACGTCACATCAATAAAAGAAAGGATAAAGACCATATGATCATTTCAATACATGCATAAAAAGCATTTGACAAAGTACAACATCCATTCATGATAAAAATCCTGTGCAAAATAGGTCTAGAGGGAACATACTTCAACATAATGAAGGCCTTATATGAAAAACCCACAGCCAACAACATACTCAGTGATGAAACTGAAAGCTTTTCCCCTAAGGTCAGGAACAAGACTAGGATGTCCACTCTCACCACTTTTATCAACATGGTACTGGAGTCCTCACCACAGCAATTAGACATCATAAAGAAATAAAAGGCATCCACATTGGTAAGGAAGAAGAAAAACTCTCACTATTTGCAGATAACATGATACTCTATATAGAACTCTAAAGACTCCACCAAAAAAAACCTACTAGAACTGAGAAATGAATACAGTAAAGTCACAGGATACAAAATCAATATATAGAAACCTGTTGCATTCTTATACACTAATAATGAAGCAGCAGAGAGTGAAATTAAAGGAACAATCCCATTTACAATTGCACCAAAAACAATAAAGTATCTAGGAATAAACATAACCAAAGAGGTGAAAGACTTGTACTCTGAAAATTATAAAACACAGAGGAAAGAAATTAAAGACGACACAAAGAAATGGAAAGACATTCCATACTCATGGGTTGGAAGAACAAATATTGTTAAAATGTCTGTATTACTAAAAAACAATCTACAGATTTAATTCAATCCCTATCAAAATGCCAGCAGCATTTTTCACAGAACTAGAACAAACAATCCTAAAGTTTATATGGAACCACAAAAATCTCAATAGCCAAAGCAATCTTGAAAATGAAAAACAAAACTGGTGGTATTGTAATTCCAGATTTCAAGTTATATTAGAAAGCAGTAGTAATTAAAACTGTATGGTATTGGGGGGCGCCTGGGTGGCACAGCGGTTAAGCGTCTGCCTTCGGCTCAGGGCGTGATCCCGGCGTTATGGGATCGAGCCCCACATCAGGCTCCTCCACTGTGAGCCTGCTTCTTCCTCTCCCACTCCCCCTGCTTCTGTTCCCTCTCTCGCTGGCTGTCTCTCTCTCTGTCAAATAAATAAATAAAAAAAATCTTTAAAAAAAAAAAAAAAAAAAACTGTATGGTATTGGAATAAAAATAGACACATAGATCAATGGAACAGAATAGAAAACCCCTAAATAGGCCAACAATGAAATGGTGAATTAATATTTGACAAGGTAGGAAAGAATAGCCAGTGGAAAAAAGAATATTCTCTTCAACAAATGGTGTTGGGAAAACTGGACAGCCACATGCAAAAGAATGAAATTGGACCACTTTCTTCCACCATACACAAAAATAAAATGGATTAAAGACCTAAATGTAAGACCTGAAACACAGAAATCCTCAAAGAGAACCTGGGTTCTCTCTCTCTGACATTGGCTGTAGCCACATTTTTCTAGATATGTCTCCTGAGGCAAGGGAAATGAAAGTAAAACTTAACTATTGGGGAACACCTGGGTGACTCAGTCAGTTAAGCATCTGCCTTCGGCTCAGGTCATGATCTCAGGGTCTTGGGATTAAGCCCTGTGTTAGGCTCTCTGCTCAGTAGGGAGTCTGCTTCTCTCTCTCCATCTGTCCCTCCCCCTGCTCATGCTGTCTCTCATTCTCTCTCTCTCTCTCAAATAAATGAATAGGATCATTAAAAGAAAATTTTAAAAAACGCCTAAACTATTGGGATTACATCAAAATTAAAAGTTTCTGCACAGCAAAGGAAATAATCAACAAAACTAAAAAGCAATCTCAGGGGTGCCTGGGTGGCTCAGTTGTTAAGCACCTGCCTTTAGCTCAGGTCATGATCCCAGAGTCCTGGGATTGAGCCCCACATCAGGCTCCCTGCAGGGGGCCTGCTTCTCCCTCTCCCTCTGCCCACTGCTCCCCATGCTTATACTCTCTCTCTCTGCCAAATAAATAAATAAAATCTTAAAAAAGAAAAAAAGCAACCTACTGAATTGGAGAAGATATTTGCAAATGACATGTCCAATAAAGGGTTAGTATCCAAAATAAATAAAGAACGTATAAAACTCAACACCCAAAAAATGAATAGTCTAATTAAAGAATGGGCAGAAGACATGAACAGACATTTCTCCAAAGAACACATATAGATGGGGGCACCTGGGTGGCTCAGTCAGTTGAGTGTCTGACTTTTAATTTCGGCTTAGATTGTGATCTTAGGGTTGTGAGATCAAGCCCCGCATTTGCATCAGGCTCCATGCTCAGCAACAGACCTTGCTTGAGATTCTCTCCCTCTGCCCCTCCTCCCTCCTTAAGCACGCGTCTCTCCCTCTCTCTCTGTGTCTAAAATAAATAAAATCTTTATTAAAAAAAAAAAGATGACATACAGATGGCCAACAGACATATGAGAAGATTCTCATCATCACTTATCATCAGGGAAATGCAAGTCAAAACTACAATGAGATATCACCTCACACCTATCAAAATGGCTCAAATCAAAAAACAAAAAACAAATGTCAGCAAGGATGTGGAGAAAAAGGAACTCTCTTGCACTGTGGTGGTAATGCAAAGTGGTATAGCCACTGTGGAAAACAGTATGGAGGTCCCTGAAAAGTAGAAAATATAACTATCCTATGAACCAGTAATCACACTGCTGGGTATTTATCCAAAGAATACAGAAACACTAATTCAGAGAACACATGCACCCCTGCATTTATCGTGGCATTATCTACAGTAGCCACGATATGGAAGCAGGCCAAGTGTCCATCAATTGATAAAGGATAAAGAAGATGTGATATATATATGATGTGATTTCACTCATATGTGGAATTTAAGAAACAAAGAAAGGAGCAAGGGGGAAAAAAAGAAAGAAAGACTAACCAAGAAACAGACTCTTAACTGTAGAGAACAACCTGATGGTTACCAGAGGAGAGGTGAGTGGGGGGAATGGGTGAAATAGGGGGTGGAGATTAAAGAGTACGCTTATTGTGATGACAGACAAAATATATTGAATGGGATTAATGTCAGATGAGAATTGCAGAAGAAAAAATTAGTGAACTTGCAGACACAGCAATTGAAACCATTCAAAATTAAATGCAAAGAGAAAAAAGAATTTTAAAAAAGAAAGGAGTAACAAGTTTTATAATACTTCAAATGGCCTCCTGCATATGTAATTGGGGTCCCTGAAGAAGAGGCAAGAGGAAGAGGGCAGAAAAAACATTTGAAGAAATAGTAGCTGATGTTTTCCCAAATTTGATGAAAACTGTAAAGCCACAGACCCCAGAAATTCAGTGAATTCCAAGCAAAAAACATATGAAGAAAACTATACCCAGACATGTCATAATCAAGCTATTCAAAAACAGTGATAAAAAGAAAATCTTAAAAGTAGTCAAAGAAAAAAAGACGCAATATTTATAGCAGAACAAGGTATTACAGATTTCTCCTTAAAAACAGTGCAAGCAATAAGATAGTAGAACAGAAAAAAAAATCACAAAAATGTCTTCACGAAAGTAAGGCCAAATACTTACAGACATACAAAACCTGAGAGAGTTCATCACTGGCAGATATGAATTACTAAAAATGTTAAAGGAAAGCTTCTGGCTGAAGGAAAATGATCCTTGATAGAAACAGCAATCTGTTCCACACAAAGGACTATAGAACTCTGCAAATGGTAACTGTATGGGTAAATGAATAAGACTTTTTTCTTGTTGTTTAAATTTCTCTAAAATATAATTCACTGTTTAAACAAAAATAATAACAATGTGTTATGGAGCGTATAACATATGTAAAATAGAAATGCGTGACAATAATAAAATATAACCCAGGAGGGAAGACATGGTGGTATACCATTGTAAAGCACTTAAACTAGGCGTGAAGTGTGTAATACCATTTCAAGGCAGACCGTGATAAGTTAAAGCAACAGTAATGCAACCGCTGAATTAGCAAAACAGAGTTACAGCTAATGAGTCAACAAAGGAGATAAAATAGAACCATAAAAAATATTCAACCTGAAAGAAGCAGAAAAAAAGAAAGAGGAGAAAAGGTAGATCAAACAAATAAAAAACACTTCAAGATGATAAACATTTATGTACCTAATAAGACTTCTAAACAGACTGACCAGGAAAGCAAAAGAAAAGACACAAATTACTAGCAACAGGTTCTACAGACACTACAAAGAATAATAAGAGAGCATTCTGAACAACATTATGGCAATAAATTTGGCAATTTTGATGAAATGGACAAATCTCTTGAAAACCACAAACTGCCAAATCTCACTCAAGAAGAAGGAGATCATCCAGTTAACACTTTATCTGTTAAAGAGTGCTCTTTTCACAATACATTTTATTTGCAACTTGAAATTTTTATTAACTAGAGGAAATTGAAACATGGTCACATGGGTACTAAATTCCAACATTTGGACAAAGTGGTATGTCTTGTGTCTTAAGACATGGAAGCTGCTGGGAAAAACAGCATAAGATTGATATAAGGGGGGGCGCCTGGGTGGCACAGCGGTTAAGCGTCTGCCTTCGGCTCAGGGCATGATCCTGACGTTATGGGATCGAGCCCCACATCAGGCTCCTCTGCTATGAGCCTGCTTCTTCCTCTCCCACTCCCCCTGCTTGTGTTCCCTCTCTCACTGGCTGTCTCTATCTCTGTCGAATAAATAAATAAAATCTTTAAAAAAAAAAAAAGATTGATATAAGGGGGCGCTGGGTGGCTCAGTCATTAAACGTCTGCCTTCGGCTCAGGGGGTGATCCCGGGATCGAGCCCCACATCACGCTCCTCTGCTGGGAGCCTGCTTCTTCCTCTCCCACTCCCCCTGCTTGTGTTCCCTCTCTCACTGGCTGTCTCTCTCTCTGTCAAATAAATAAATAAAATCTTAAAAAAAAAAAAGATTGATATAAGAACAGATGTTTTTACAATTTACCCTCCACCTAGTCATAATTCTGTAGTTTAGACTGATCAGGAAAAAAAAAGGTATTCTGTGATGTGGTGTCATTCTGTTCTTCCACCATTAGGGACTCTTGAGGTCCCTTGCTTCTCCACCCATCCCTTTGGTGGTTTCCTCTTCCTCCTCAGGTTTTAGTAGGAGATAAGTCTTTGGGCCTTCTACATTATTGCATTGTGTACATTCACTTTCCAAAGAAAATAATTCCAAAATTTTGTCCTATAGCTCAAGCTCCCGTTTTATTTTTTTAGCCACCTTATACAAAATCCTCCGCAGCCTTTGATATTTCTTTTTTACTGTCATTATCGCTATGTGCATGAGGCAGCTTACATACAGCACAAGTTACCGGGGTGCCACTTACGGATCTGTACATCACGTTCTTGATGATTACACTGTGTTCATTTTTTTCGTTCTTCCATCAAAGTCTTTGAGCTAAACTATAGCACCATATCCTGAAAGCATCTTAAATTTTGTATATCATGCCTGCTTTTCTTTATTTATACAGTCTTCCCAGCCCCTATGTTCTGGCTCAAACCCTGCCCTCTTTAAAGGGTGGTTCCTGACTCCTTCCACCTGAAATGAACATCTGCTGCAATTACAAAATGTATCATGCACTCTGTCACTAACATACTGTTTCATTTTATTTAGATGTTTCATATATGGATGTCCGGCATTCTCCCATTAGACTATTTCTCAAAGACAAGTCTGAAGCTTTCTTTTTAGCTGCCAGGGTGGCAGGTGCATTTCTGCGTGTTCAGCAAGCGTCCCTAATTCCAGGATTGAAGCAGAGTCACAAAAGGCCAAAGGACTAACCTCATCCTTTTTCTAGTTGTTGTATTTAAGTAGATTGCACTTCATCTAAAGCAATATTTGCAGTAGTTTTGATTTTTCCCTGATGATCTATGCTTTGTTTTCATGTTTTATATCGGAGAGAAAGAAGCCACACTAATCCTTGCTTCTTTAGATTGGATTTGTTAATTGTTTACATAGTAAACATAGATCTTTTCACATCGATTATATATGCCAAAAACTCCTTTCTTCTGAGTACAAAAGTCCTATGTCCCAAATTTAAAATTTTTTCAATTTAAATAGTCACACACAGAAAGAAATTTCCCTCAAAACTAACAATGTTGAGTACAGCTTCAGACACTGTTTCCGTCCCTTTTCTCCTGTACTTAATAGAGCTTTACTAACCCCTAATGACTGGAATGGAATCCATACCCTAGTCTTTTCCTGAAAACTGTCCATACTATATTCACATGGATGGCTCTGACTGCATAACGGATCTCTACTCCAGCTAAACTGGCAGTGGACTCAGTATCAGCCATGCACATCTGGGGTTTGTCTGCTTTCTGTCTGGGAATAGCCTTTCAGTCTTTCTAAATCGACATATTTTTTCAAATCCAGTCACATCTAATCTCTGGTCATCACTTATACCTTCCTGTGTTACAGTCCTAAATAGAGAGAATTCTCAGGAAATACTGTTGCATTATAGCTTACATGCTAAAGTAAGTGCTTTTAAATATCTGCTTTATTTTACTTAAATGCCATTAAAGAATTTAAGGGAAGCTCTTTGAAACTAATTTGTTCATTTGTTACTGTCCCCTGGGTCAGCTTACAACTCTGCATGGGCGGCACTTCGCATCATAGGAGAGATTAGACTTTTGGGGGGTATAGTATATTGGAGTGGGGTGTGAGGGAAAACCAGCTAAGGAGTCTAAACACATTGCCCCCTCTTCTGAGTCAGTTCTTCACTGAATGACTTCAGTGAAGTCATTAAATTTATTTAAGTTTATTCCTGATACATGAGATATTCACATAGAATTACAATACACGTTCAAATCTGTTAGCCCTCAGTTTGAAATTAGTGCCACCATTCTCTGTCGATAAATTGAGAGGTGAGTGAACATCTTTGCATCTTTGGTATTCTTTTCTCTTTTATTTGAATAATTATAGACTGACTGCTTTTACTCTCTTATCCTTTCTCTTTAGCTCTCTTCAGCAATTTACTGTAGGTACCTAATCCCAGGTTTCTTTTCTTTCTTTGACATCACCAGTCTGAGATCTCTCCCTGTTGTGACAGGAAATGGGAGAGGCGGACCCCAGCAGGTGTGGGACTGGTCGTGGATCATCTGCACAAGACGGTAACACACCGTCAAGGTTGAGAGTTGAGCAGACGAACTGAAGGAGGTCACGGGCCATCAAGTAAGGCTGGCCTGAGATGAGTTTTTAAGAACCTGAGTACAAAGCCAAGAGTAGACAGAACTGTCAGGAAGCAAATGAAAAAAAGTGTAAAGAGGGGCAGCCTGGAGATGGAAGGGGGGAAGGGCAGTTGCGGGCAGTGAGGGAGTGGGGAGTAGAGTAGGTGCTTATCTGCAGCTCGCTTTTACTTGTTCCGCAAACTCTTGTGAGGTTGGGCCAGACCATTTTAAATGATCAGCCTTGGAAAGGAAGCCACCAGTCAATCTATTCTTTTTTTTTTTTAATCTGTTCTTAATTATTAAATTATAAATGCCTCCTCCTTAATTATAAAATAATGGGAGGTGGTGTGTTTCAAATAGGACCCATTTTGTTCTTGGTGATATTTAAATAGACTCTTGGAAAGTTTTTCCTCTTCCTCTCCTCCTCCTCCTTCCTTTTTGTATAGAACATACTGCAGTATTTCCAAATATACTGTTAATAGAGAAGTGATTTTAAAACAGAGAATTAAGTCTTTAGATTAAGGTTAGTTCTTCATTCAGCTACCACTTTAATAAAATCAGCAATTTCAGTTTAAAATATATATATATATATATGAATAAATCTAAGTAATAAATATAGTTATGTATATATAAATTGTAGTTATCATGACTTGGCGTTTTATGCTAGGTTTGGGCAATTATAGGGTAAATAAAAGAAATCAAAGAAATTCCTGTGGAGCACGGTTGTAGTTGGTGCATTCCTATTGGAAAATAATGTGTTTTCATTTCAGAGCAAAGACAACAAAGCTGACATTGGTATTTAATGAGCTAAAGGAATAATGCCTCTTTTAAGCACATGACCATTTGGGTCCTGCAGGAGCTTTTGAGCGTGTTTATTCAAGGGCTGACCATACAGACTATATTACTTCTCCACTATTATGTGCAGACCACAAGCTGTAGTGGCGACACCTGCTCTCGGGCCCCACTGTCTTGCATAAAGTGAAATACTTATGTATTAGACTTTTAGTTCTTGAAGTTTGGCTAGATTTATCAACGTTCATTCAGAGGAAAGAAAGAAATAAAAACCATATGTAAATGTAAAACAAATGAAAACTGGAATGTAATTCTTTGGTTAATTTATGTAGCCTAGCTAATTTCTTTTCAAACATCTTATCCATTTACTTGTAGTTTTTCTCTTATCTAAATGTAATAGCTTATAGGGGGACATGTGGAAGTGTCTGCCATCTGCCACAGGCGATTTCCATGTCATTTTCTTGAATGTACTTTTAATCCTGTTATTAGTAAATTCTGTATCTGCCCTCTTGGGCAAATAAACTCACCAATCAGATCTTTTCTGAAAGGTGCGTTTTATGTTAATATGAGTTTGGGCACATGATGGCATTGTTTAGAAACCTTTGTTTGAGAACTTTAATGATTGGATTTTGCAGTACCGATTACTTATAGCCAAGTAAGTTGCTATTTCCATCAACACTATACTTTGTTTCCGTGTGAAATGAAAAATATTTTTTAATTTAACACTCCCCTCCCCCATTTTTTGACACACTGAAGTCCGAGCTAAAACGATGACTTCTGGACTTGCGTTTGTGTCCATCCTGCAAAGTGTCTGTCCATTTGTCCATTGATCCACCTCCAGAGAGCTAGCCTGTCTCATGATGAGAGCCCCCACACTCCTCAAGTCAAATGCATTTGTTTCTGAAGGGAACTACCAAGTGATACTGAGCATATTGCTAAATAACTTGAGTTTTATTTATTTTCTTACGGCTTTTACACTGTTTTGCTATGTGTTAGCATTTTCCCTCTTTTCTTTTAGAAATCCATAAATATTGCACTTGCTTTCATTTTCACCTTTCTTCTTACTAATTTAGACATTAAATAAAACAGACACTTACCGTCCCCTAGTGTAATTCTTGTCTTTTTAAAAATTAAGCTCCTGTTTTAATTGTTTTTAACTCACTTCTTCATTTGGGCATCAGTTATTCATTTATTTACTCAGTATTTATTTAATTAATCTGTGACCACAGTGACCAGGAGCTGTTGGGTAGTGGACATGCCAAGATGCACATGTTGTAGTTAAGTCAAGGGCTTCACAGATAAGTAGGGAAGATAGACAAATACAAAAATGATTGCCATAGAATGCTCGTTACTGTGTGTCATGAAGAAACAGGACAGGATGCAAAGGCAGAGGAGGGAGGTAATGATAGGGATGACTTGAAAGAGAAAGTGACATTTGAGTCTTGATAGCAAGGAGGGGCGCCTCACTGGCTCAGTCAGAAGAGCATCCGACTCTTGATCTTGGGGTCATGAGTTCAAGCTCCACATTGAGTGTAGAGATTACTTAAATAAGTAAAACTTAAAAAGATTAACAAGGGAAGACAAGGAATGATATTTTGGGCAATGAGAACAGCATATGTGAGAACCAGGAGTATCATAAAATAACAGCATGTTGGGGAAGAAGCTTCATGAGAACATTGGGCTTAGGTGTCAAGGTGACAGATGTAATTGGAAAGGCAGGAGAGGTCTAGATTGTCTGAAGGGTGTCTTACAGTTAGGGTTGTGTGCTAACCTTTGAACCTGTGGGCCAGAGACTACCTTCAAATAGTTATGTAATTAAGTGTGGTGTTTTAGGAAGAAAATTTTGGAGACAGCGAGAAATAAAGGGAAATGTGGAGAGACTGGCAATAAATATGGAGAGTAGTTAAACTATTAGGGTAGTCCAGGGGAGAAATAATAGAGCTTTTTTTTTTTTTTTAAAGATTTTATTTGACAGAGAGAGAGAGACAGCCAGCGAGAGAGGGAACCCAAGCAGGGGGAGCGGGAGAGGAAGAAGCAGGCTCCCAGTGGAGCAGGGAGCCCAGTGTGGGACTTGATCCCAGGACCCTGGGATCACACCCTGGGCCAAAGGCAGACGCATAACGACTGAGCCACCCAGGTGCCCCCAATAATGAGAGCTTTTTGAACCAAGGCTGTGACAGCAGGGACGGAAAGGGCTGGGTATGGGGAACACTGAGCATATCATTTTCCAGGTGCCTTCAGGGAGACATGGGAGTGATTTGATGTGCTTGATGATAAATGCTAAGTCATTGCTCTTCTCATTGCTATTCTCTCCTTTCTCTCTCTCTTGTCCCCTTCACAACTTCCCAGTCCCGTCCTCTCTTTAATTTTAAGGGAAGGAGCTGCATATAAAACGTTTTTTGTAGAGAAGGCCGCTTATTAGACCTTAATATTCTCACTGACTGCTCCTTTAGTGATAACCAGTCTGTCCCTTACCGCTGAGTCGTGCTGTCCGATCAGCTTCTGCTAGGTTCCGTCGAAGGTGTTAGGGTTTGAACTCCGTTAACAATTAGACTCTCAGAGAAAGTGACCAAACCAATTGGCATTTTAGCCAAATTTAGTGCCTCAAAATCAGCAACTTTGAGGGAGGATTCATATGTCAGGGGGCATTTCACTTCCTCTGTGGTGTGCCCTTCCCTGATTTGGTAAAGAATATTGTCTCTGGCAATTTTGTATCAATAAGTTATATAAAAGAGGACATAATAAGCCACATGTACTTGGAAAGTTACACGAATATAATGAAGAGCTATTTTTCCTTTATGATGCTTCTCAGATTTAAGCATTGCTCTGTGTCCATGGCAACCACACCGGTCCAGGCTTTCTTCTTCTTACATTTGGCTCACTGCAAGAGCTTTATGACTTGTCTACCTTCAGTCTCTTCCTCTCTTAGACTCCCTTGCCCTCTGCTACCAGATTCATCTTTCCAAAGATTTTTCTCCATTATATGGTTCACCTGTCTGTTGTCTGATATAAGCCCATCATCTGCATTCCCTTTTCATTATAATCTGGCCTCAGAGATGCCTACTAGGCACATTATTGCACAGTCATAAGGATCCCCTAATGTCCTAGTCATGGGTCTTGTTTCTGCTATAAGTCTATAATGCCCTTGAGGATAGAGCCCATATTAGGCACTAGTTGTATACTCCACTAGCACCAAGCACAGCTCTGGGCTCACGGTGTGTACATAGAGAATTGAATATTTCCTCTTTCACCTTTTGCCCCTGGCCTCATTTAGTCCTCTCTATTCCCACTTGGTCTAAGGCGTGTTTCTGGTTATTTTGTGTTGTTAATTTCCTTCTCCTTCCTAAAGTAGTTGACAGTTTTATAGCATATATTATCCAAAGTTTGCAGGGTATTTTAAAAACCAGTATTATGATATCTTTGTTTTTAAATATAGAAACCTCTCTCTACCAGAAACCACAATGACTCAGCTGCTTGCAAGTGTAAAATGGTTTCTGCAGTTTTACGTGGCTAGTCTTTATGATGGTTATAGATTCATAGTAGCCTATTTTGGAAGCATAACATTTAGTATCAATCATGGCATTATTGCAGTTAACCAGGCAGACCTTTTGTACAAAGACGTGTATAGACATAGGTTCAGGGGGAAAAAAACAACTTGACACTCATGAAAGATATATTCTACAATGCTTTTAAATTTTTTAATACCACTATGATATTTTTATTCAGTGTCTTTTTTTTTTATAAAATTGAGATAAAATAACTGCCTTGTCATAAGAACGTAGAATAACTGTGAAGAACAAAGACTATAAGGTACGCTTACTTACCATCTGCTACACGGAAGTAACTAAATTCATTCTTCAGCAAACCCACAAGTTGCTGTGTTGTGGCGTTGTGGGGTCTCTCCGGGAGAGCTGAAACCATAAATACTGAATCTATAAATGTCAGGGGGTCACTTTAGTTGACTCTTAGTGGCTAAAGGAAAGAGAGATTCAGAAGGACCTGTAAAATAATAATCCTTTAAAGTAAAGATGAATGATGAATGAGTGAAAAAAAGAAGTTGAAACCAGAATCTTATTTTATATTCATGTTTTTCTCTAATAACTTGTCAGTAAAGATTATTTAAAACTTTCCCTCCTCTCCCCTGTGAGCCTCGCCCTGACATTTCCTAGTTGGAGAAAAAGATCATACACGAGAAAGAAGTAAACAGTTTCAAGTAGTGATGAATGTTGTGAAAGAAAGAATACTAGAGAATCCAGCGTGTTACTGCTCTCCATTAGATAAGATGGTAAGAGAAGGCCTCTGTGAGCAAAATAACATTTGAGTTGAATGGTGTGGTGGACCCAGCCACATGACAACCAGAGGTAAAAGCAAGTACAAAGGCCGTAAGGCAGGAGAAGTTTTGTGTGTTCAAAACAGAGAGGGGGCCAGCGCGAGTGGAGGGCAGTGAGTAAGTGAGATGTAGAGAGGAAGAAGAGATGTGGTCAGGGAGCTAGACAGGGGCCAGATCAGTAGAGACATATAAACGGTAGCAAAATGTTGGCATTTGAGTTTAAGGGGAAGGCAGTATAAGTTTTAAGCAGGGAGAAATTGTATCTGATTTATGGTTTTAAGACATTTGAATTGAGGGATTCTGGCGTGTGGAATGTGAATTGAAAAAGAAGCGAGAATGGAGACGAGTCAGATGTTATTTCCGAAGGCCGAGTCAGGACGTGATTGTTGCTTGGACTAAGGTGGTGACAGTGAGGATGGAAAAAGACAGATTCAGATAATGTTGTATTATATAGAGCTGACAGGACTTGTAGATAAATTGGGCTTGGAAGGCTGAGGGGAAGTGGGAAATCAAGGATGTTGTAGAAATCGGGCAGACGTGGCTGGCTCAGTCAAAAGAGCACACAACTCTTGATCTCAGGGTTGTGAGTTTGAGCCCCACGTTGGGTGTAGCAATTACTTACAATAAAAACTTAAAAAATACTGACTTGCAAAACATGAACAAATCATGTCTTTTAGCGGTGATCTCATTACCACGTATTATAGGAGTGGAGTAAGACTGTGTGTGGACGTGGATGGTGCAGTGTCTGGCCCACAACAGGCACTTGGGAGATTTTTATTCCTACCTCTACCTCAGCATGTTTTTATTAGGAATTTGTATTCTCACATTACTAATTATTTAGGTCACCAAATTTCAAGCAAATGACTAGAAATTCCATCAGTGAATATTATATGAGATTCAATCATTCATCAACTCAGTAATTATTTCCTGAGCTCTTTGTGTATGTAGTCAGTCTGCTGGGTGCTAGGAACATGTTGGTGAGTGAAGCAAATGCAAAATGTTCCCTTAAGGAGCATTCTGTCTGGTAGGGTCAGTTATTTCCCTAATAAAATATAACTAGTTATTAAATCACACCTGGCATAATTGGGAAGAATATCATGACATAATAGGAGAACATCTCTTCATGGCGTTCATATTCTCCCTCCTTTACTGCATTCATTCCCATATTTCTCCAGTGCTTTCTAAACCCATCTCTTGGCTCCAGATTCATCTTTCCCATGGTCTGTGGAACATCTCCAACAGATTACCACATATTTCTTGCTAACTCCATTCACCCTGCACCCTTTCCTGGCCCCCGTGCTTTCCCTATCAGTTATTACTTATACTATCATCCCAGTTTACCAACCTAGAAATGTCACAGTCATTCGTAATGTTAGCAACTTCATGAGATTACTGCTTTAAACCTTATTTCCTTAATAAAAAATGAGACTCAAAGAGGTTAGCTTTCCTCAAGTCACACAGTTACTGGACATTAAATGTTGGTTTTAAATCCAGGTCTGTCTGACATCTCAGTTTTTGTTCTTTCAAAAACATTTTGAAGATAGTTAAAATTTTTAAAAGAAAAAATGATGGAGAAAAAAACATTCCAGAAAGAGGGAAGAGCATCTTAAAAGGCTCAGAAATATTAAAGTACCAATGTCTTTAATCAGAGAAATGCTTATCTGCCGTTCTCCTACTCATATTTTATCCATTTTGAATACTGAACCATTTTGACAATTATGGGGTAGCCGTTACGTGTCAAGTAACTGCCCCTGCTCAGTTTTTAGGACAAGGAGGATGGGACATGATACCTATCTCTAATTGCCTTAGCAGGGGAGAGGGCCGCTAACCATTGATTTCCATGTAACTCATTAAAGTATAAGTCTGCAAGTGCTGTGTGAGAGAGAGCACACAGGCGCTCTCACGGGGTGAGGTAGAAACATGGAGCAAACAGTGGGCCAGCTGTCCCAACGTGGGATTGAAGGGTGGTTCCTGCAGAAGGTAATATCAGAGTTGAATTTTGACAGATTAAGAAAAGGTAAGTGAATTAGAGGGGAAGCACTGTTCAAGAAAAGGAGAAAGGAAGAACAAAGACCTGGAGACATGGAGTTACCAGGCATATGCAGGGAACTCCAAGTAGCTTGGGTATTGTAGACAGTGGAGATCCCAGCATCTCATACTAAGGGTTGATCTGAAATCAGAAGAGCTGGGAGTGGAGAAGAGGGAATAGTTTTGAGAGATGGTGAGGAGGTTGAATCCACTAGACTTGAATGATGGGATAGAGGTACTCTGGGATGACACCTTGGTGCCTACTATATAATTGGGCAGATGGGGAACCCATTAGCCAGGATAGGAAATGTCAGAGGAGGATCTGCACTGGGGAAGAAATGGTGACTTTGGATGCTGAGATCAAGTTACATGTGAGGCTGCATATATCCTGTAAGGAGACAGATAGACAGGTTGGGAGCTCTGGAGAGAGGGCAGATCGTGTGATGTGTTGTTCAGTAGTGATTAACAAGAAGGGTACGGGTAGGATCAGCAGGGTACAGGTGCTGCTCTTTGAGCACAAGTTTTTGCTCCGTTTTTGTTTCCCATTTCTTTTAGAACCCAAGACACCCTAGTCCATCAGTATATTCATAGTGACATGACTGTGTAAATCCTGTTGTTTGCACTGGACTAATTTGATTAGCCTGTTGGATCCAGCCTGTTTAAGTCTACTTCCTTCAGTGCTTAATAACTCAAGTTAGATTTTAAACATTTGGGAGCTCCCTGCTCCACGGGGAGCCTGCTTTTCCCTCTGCCAATCTCTCTCTCTCTGGGTCTCTCGTGAATAAATAAATAAAATCTTTTAAAAAATAGATTTTCAACATTCGGTAGTTATCCAGACACTATAGTTGTAGTTACCACTTACTAACAACTTGATCTTGGACAAGTCACTTCACTGTTCTAAGCTCAGGTGCCTCCAACATGAAAAGGTCATAATTGGTTGTTAGGATTAAATGCAGTAATGCTTACACTCAGGGCTTGCAAAGTTCATAGCCTTTATAGATACTGAATAAATAACTGTTATTATTCATACTGTTGGTTACTCACATATCTATCAGAGTTTGTGATGTAGAAGTGACGTCGTTAGGCCCTGCTTGGAACAAATATGAGTATGAGATAGGTAAAGGAACCCGCTATGCAGGAAGACCCCTGTGTACGTGTTCTGCTACCATCACGTAAGTCAGCCTGGGGCAATACTGAGTATATGCAGGAACTGACCTCCCACGGGAGGTGAAGACGGAGCAGAGCACCTCCAGTAAAAGGAGAGGAAAAATCACCTCCATTCTCAGCATTTCGCTACCTCTGAAATTCTACTGAATTCATCTGAAGTTCTGAGGCAAGGGGCAGGGGCAGGGAAGTAGTACAGCTGGACTACCTCTTACCATCGTTATTCCAGAACATGGACTTGTCTATGCAAAAAATCCCTGACTGTCCCCATCTCGACATATTCATTTTATAGAAACAAATTCACTTGCTAATACATGGGCTGGCCCATATAACTACTCCAATGAAAATATTATTTTTCACAGTGACAGCTATTAAACCACACTTAACATTCTACGTAACATGCAGATGCCAGAGAGAGCAAATGGAGTAGAGAACTGGAGGTGGACCATGGGAAGAAGTAGAGGCGGTTCACAACTTATCAAGATGACTAGAGCACCTCGTTATTTTTAACAGCCATGACAAACAATACACACGTACACTCATACACACATACAACAACGAAAAGTAAAATGCTGATCCAGCATGAGAAAATCAAGGAACAGTCTGGATTTTATAGATCATTATTTTAATCTGATCAATTTAACCTAAAAAACAGGCCCCTGCTAACATTTATTTATGCTTCTGCTTACCTTGAAAATAAACGTGAGCCTTACATAAACCGCCGGGGAAGGGGATGAGTGACCTGAGACAGCCTCCATTTTCAAGGCTCAAGAAGGCTGCTCTTCCACAGACACTGTGGCTGACCTGCCAGGGAGGTGGCCTCTCTGACTGTGCGATTGAAGAAGAGTGCTCCTCGCTTCAAAATTGAGAAGGCAGTTGTCCTTGCTTATCATAAGTGTGTTCAGAAGTGATTCTTCAGGGAGGCTTATGGACGCCCCACTCAACTCAAATCTCTGAATCCTAGGTTCTTTCACAGCAGAGCGCAGGCACAGGCTCTGGATCAAATCCATATGAAATAAAAGGGTGAAGCACAGTTTTCCTAATAAGATAGTTGTTTCTTTGTTTGTTTGCTTGTTTAATGGGCTACATTAGTTGAAAGACAACAACAGTGTGGGAAATGCAAGGCTCCCTGCCATTCAGCTGGGCTCTGGGATCTTGGCTTCCTGGCTCTGCCTCAAGTTACGTTTTGTGATCCTAAACCTGTCACTTACCTGCTGCCTCCGTCTTATCATCAGTAGGATAAACACGATAGACTCTGATGCTCTCTAGGGTCTAACAACACCACATTGTCTTATGATTCTGCCGTCATATCTAGAGTATCCTTCTTAGTGTGGGTAGTGCTTTACTGAGGGACATTGTCCAAAAAAGTATGTTCTACCCAGGAGGTAGGATTGTGAACACTTTAGAATGGTCCAGAAACCAGGTTATAAGAGGCCCAGTTAGCAGCAGGGATAGTTAACTTGGAGAAAAGGAAATTAAGGCTGCCTCCAAATATTTTAATTAATGCCACATAAAAGAAGTAGACTTAATTCTATGTTGTTATAAAATATATTCCCAACCCAGTGACTAGAAGTTTCCCGTTTCTGGCTTATAGCAAGTAGTACTTTCTAAACAAATAAATGTCCAGTAATAAAATAGGCAGCCTTTTGAGATAACCGTCAATAAAGATAAGGAAGTAGAGGCAAAATGACCAACTCTTAAAGAGACTGTAGAAGTTCTTGTGTTAATAAAGGCATTAAGCTAGAATCTGACCACAAGAATCGCTACCATGACTATTCAGCATGTTATTAAATTATTGCTGGTGGGAGAAAGTTCTCTCTTCTAGTAAAAAAAAAAAAAAAAAAAAAAAAAAACTCCTTAAGATGCTTATGCCTTAAGTCTTACAAGAGGTCAGAGCATTCTTAAACAGTAGGTAAGTCTATTTTACAGGAATCTTTTTTTTCCCCTTTGAATTCCTATAAACTTGTTACCTGAACTACCCACCACGATGTCAGTTACTTACGTATTTTATTTTGTACCCCAATTCTTCAGGATATGAATTCCAGCTACAAAATAATGAGACTTATTTCCCTGTGATATAACTTAAATGCCTAGTCTCATTACGTTTCATTTTGGCCTTTTCTTCAAGTAGCGTGAATAATACATAAAGTGAAAAGCAGCATCTGGTGGTATCGTTCTGCCTCCAGAAGCCCGTAGCAGAGCTCGAGCTTGAATGGCAGAGTGTGCGTTGCGCAAGATTTTACATGGGTGCAAGATACCAGTACTACTTACTGTGTCATCTTGATTTGACCTATCTGTTGGATCTTAGGAACTTGCCGAATTATTGAGGGTTCATCTTTTAAAAAGGGGACCCTGGGTGGCTCAGTCGGTTAAGTATCTGCCTTGGGCTCAGGTCATGATCCCGGGGTCCTGGGATGGAGCCCAGAGTCAGGCTCCCTGCTCAGCGGGGAACCCTGCTTCTCCCTCTCCCTCTGCCCCTCCCCTGCTCATGTCCTGTCCCACGTGCTCACTCTCTCTCGCTCTCTCAAATAAATGAATAAAATCTTTTAAAAATTAAAATAAAAAAATAAAAAGTTGTCTATCCTACAAAAGAGAAGTAACTAGAGAATTCAGTTTTTGCCCTTTTACCTTTCCAAGTTGAGAAGAGTATAGGTCCTTTCCTACTTATTACAAAGTGTTTAAATCTTCAAGGTTAGAACTGAAAAGGCAGTTGATCTCACAGGAATGTCTTTTGTCATTTTATTTGGCTAATTCTCTTTCTAATGTTAATACATTCAGGGTCCTTTTTGTCTTTCTAACCCAAAGCCAGGTGAATACAATGCATTTACACTTGCTCTCCTCTTCTGTAGGACTTCCTGGAAACACTAGCACCCACCCTGTTCTAGGCTCTGTGAGAGATTCCTTGATATGCATTAACTTACTAAGTGTTCAGAGCAACTTGGCTAGGTACGTGACACTGACATTTTACAGAGACTCAAAGAATATTAAGTAATTTACCCATGTCATACAAGTAAATGTGACTAAAAGAGAGTATAATAAGCAATGCTCTGTTTTGCTCCTAAAGGTATGTTTAATTCTCCTTACCCTTGGATTTGGGTCCCAGCCAGTCACACTAGTAGGAGCCCACTTTAGTCTGCATCCATTGTGAATACGAAAGGTGGGGCCAGATCATGGCACAGGGCTGTTCCTCCTTTTACGGTGTCCACATTCTGCTTTATCTTTGTCTGAACGCCTCTCTGATTTCAAGTTCTTGCAGATTGGAAAACGTTTCCTTTTTCACCTTTGTAACCCCTGAAGTAACTACTTAGCATGTTTCTTTGCACTCAGTGTTCTTCATTACAATCCATAAATTGAGTCGAGTATGCTTTTCATTTTACAATGGGAGTCATTTATGTCCTGCACATGTCCAGCAGTCATGACACAGTGGAGTGGCTCAGGGAGACCACTCAAGCATGAGGCTCGAGTTAGGACTGAATCACCGTCCACCTGAATCCAGCGCTCCAGAGAGCCTTCTATTCTTTAGAGAATGGCTTAGGGACCATTGCCTGGTCCTCTTTACCTTTCTCTCACTCTGCCTCATTGCATGATTCATCCAAATTTCCCATATCATCTTCAACTTGCTGTTGAACTTCCTTTCCAGATTTTTTTTTTAATCTTCATGCAAGTGTAAGGAAATTTGAGAAATCATGTATTTTTAACTGGTTAATTTAGAAGAGTTTTTTTTTTTCTACCATTAGTTTCATCTTTGGACTACTTTATAACTCAAAAATTTATTTCTCAGAAGTGTACTGTACTGCATCTCATCAGCAATAAATAAATTACTGGGGGAGTTGGGGAGGGAGAAGAGAAAGTGCTCGCTGAGATGAGTCACTCTTCTAGGGCTTCAGAAATGCCTGAAATCCATTCTTCCATTTCACCAAGTGATATTCTAGAAGAGTTATTTTACCTGATATTGATCAATGGCTTATTCTCAAAGGACAACCCAAAAAATAAGGGAACTTTTGAAAGCAAGGATGATGCTAGGGGCGGGGGGCTGTTTATATAGGGTGCTTTATTCACCAGAATGATACATCCCGAGATGGGTTGGGCTTGGGCTGGTGTCCCCATATATACATAACTGAATAAGCAGGTGTCTGAGAAGCCTGGTTCCCCTTGATGTGGAGAGGAGGATGAGAAGATGGGGATGGACATGACAGCCTGGGATGTGTTCGTTCCTGTGTGGGTTCTGGCCTGGGGTGCGGGGAGATGAGCCCGCTCTCAGTGGTCTCATTTCCAGGCAGGGGACGCCTTCTGGGCCTGGAGGGTCTTCCGCGCCCTGTCTTCTGGCTGGAAGTTCTGTACCTTCAGCCTTTGCTCTTCCCACAGCTCGGCGTGTTCTGGGTCCGTGGGAGAGAGCTGGGGTTGCTCTGAGCTGCTGCTCCCTTTCCATCTTCCTCCTCACTCTTAACTGCACGTCTGGCCTGCGAAGCCCCAGGACCCAGGGCTTCAGCAGCGACATCGTCTCCATCCCCCACGGTGCCAGCTCTGCCGCCCCTGGTTCAGCATCTTGATTCAGGGGCTGGTAGGAGTAGCCAGCTGGGCCTCCTCCCACGTCCTCCTTCCTCCTGTTCTTCCTCAGGCTGCTCACTGCTCTAACCCCCATGCCTTCTGCGGGGCTCTGGTGTGGCCCCAGTTCCTCAGACTGGTTGGGGAAGGTAGGCTCCGGACCCAGGTCACCTCCCCATAAAAACACTGCTGCGCTCCCAGCAGGGGCCACTCAGAGCGGGCCTGAACCTGCACCTTCCCTTCCTCAAGGATAATGCATTTTTGAGGGGGAGGATGATGGAGAGATTAGGAAAACTGAAATATAGGACCACTTGTTTTAAGTGTAACTTTGTTTGCTCATTAGCATACTTTGGTTATTTCATTTAATAGAACTTCTTTTGTGAGCATCAGAGCCAAACCATAGTTGCGAAGTCCTTTGATTAATTTTGACTTCTTACCAGAATCCATTTGGGCAAGAGATTCTTTGTTTCTGGATTATATAAGAAAAAATAAATGCCTCTGCCAGTGTTCTTTGAAATTAAGTCAGTTGCATGGAAACATTTCCCCTATCTTTAAAAAAAAAATCAATCCAAAAAAAGTCGTGTAAGCAAAGGAGTCACTGAATTCTCCCTTCCTTTGCAAGTAAAAATGTCCCCTTGCTCTTAAACAGGAAGCTTCCATGGCAGTGCTTTTCACACTTACACAGCAGTAGCTGTCTTTTCAAACAGAATCTCGTGCAGAACTCCAGTATGTAAACAAGATAAAAATGGAGCTCTTCCCTCTGGGGTGTGTGTGTGTGTGTGTATAGGGGTAGGCTATGAAAGGCCCAGAACCTGTGCCCTCAACCTTACGGTCTCCCCCTTCCAGCTGAACCTGCCCAGCAGACATTTCCTCCAGAACCTTAGGGATCTGAAATATATATATGTATATTCCATATTCTAATAGTTTTGATGATTTTACATTTACATTAAAATCTCTAGTTTTTAAAGAAATCATTCTTGGAGGGGCCCCTGGGTGGCTCAGTTGGTTAAGTGTCCAAATCTTGATTTTGACCCAAGTCATAATTTCAGGGTTGTGAGACAGAGCCCTGCAACGGGCCAGTGCTGGACATGGAGCCTGCTTAAGATTCTCTCCCTCTCCCTCTCCCCCGCAGCAAACGCACACTCTTTCTCTCTTAAAAAAAAAAGAAAAAAAGAAAAAAGGAAAGCAAGCAAGAAAGAAAAGTCATTTTTAGAAAAAAAAAGAAATAAATCATTTTTGGGGTGCCTGGGTGGCTCAGTCAGTGAAGCGTCTGCCTTCGGCTCAGGTCAAGATCTCAGGGTCCTGGGATCAAGTCCCACATCCGGCTCCTTGCTCAGCGGGGAGTCTGCTTTTCTCTCTGTCTGCTACTCCCCCAGCTTTCTCTCTCTCTCTCTCTCTCTCAAATAAATACAAAAAAAAAAAGAAAGAAAAGTCATTTTTGGAAGAAATAAAAGGCTTGACAACAATATATAAATACCTCCTTAGTTAAGATTTTGTTAGTACTTGAAATGTTTAACAAAAAATGTTTTGAGTTTTGGAAAAAGGAACTAAACAGTATTCTGTAAAAGCAGGCAATATTTCCATTTAACCCTAATTCTGTAATTAACCTCTTTCTTTAACCAAGATCACAGAGATAAGCCGATGTTTCTATTTTGTTACTTGCAGAGATCTGTAATTCTCATTTGTCAGAGCAGAAAACTAAGACCCAGAAAGAACTAGCTCTAGTTCTCCTCATCCTCTTACTCTGTATCACACGACAACTTGCATGGAGAAACTGGTCTGGTATTCACTATAGAACCAAAGCACCAAGATTCGGACTATGATTAGTTAATTGTTAGCTAAAGTTTAGAACCTGCTCCCAAAAGGGATCTTGTCTTTTTGCCTTCATTTGGCTGCCACTGACTATTCGCAACAAGGAAGTTAATATAACACATACCAAGACTGTAAAATTTTACAGCATGGATAATCCTCAGTTATATTATTAGTAGAGAAGGATTAATTTGACCAGAGAGTATCAAAGTCATGTTTTGAGCTATTAACTGAGCGTTTTTCAGGGTCTCTGGCTTACAAAAGTTACTACTGCTTTGAGAATCTCAACTTCAGTGGTTCTTTAGATGTATACTCATTATTATGTGGTAGGTTTTTATGGTTTATCATACTGCATGTTTATAAAAATCTTACTTTTAATTATGGCTTCCCAGAATGCTGAAATACTTCACATTCTAGCATTGCAAAAGTCATTATTATTGCATAAACACCGCAACTTGAGGGTGTGTCGTTTCTTGGAAGCTCCGTCTTTGCTCTCTGTTCATCCTGTATCCTTTTCCCTAAACCTCTCTCCTCGGTAGAGATTTCAGTCATCTAACCAGGATTGGAGCATCCCACTTTAAATACGCAGCATAAAATCCAACTTTGATCTGTTATCCTTATTAGAAAGCAAGAGTGAAGAGAGGTCAGCCTTTTAGCCGGCAGGCTGTCTGGGTTTTCTGCGAGCATTACATGTGAAGAGAAGCTAGTTCATCTGTCTTCTGGCTTTAGGATTCAACAGCATAAGCTGTCAGACTAACACTGATTGAAGGTGGACCAGGAGGGGGAAGCACATCTGTCCAACGGCTCGCCATTGGCTTCTTATTACAGCATTCTCCCCTGAGACACACTCTGCATGCTCATTCACCTACCTCCTCCCCTGCCCTCCCCTCCCTTCCCTACCCCTTCATTACTGATTCACAGCGAGAGGCGGCAGCGGCGGCGGTAGCGGCGCTGCTTGTCACGAATCAAGGATTGCAATGAGCTCATCCTTTTCTCCTTGCAGCTTCACAACTGCCCCGGCTTCCTGGCTACTGCTGCTGCTGTCTGCTCACCCACACACACTCACGCACGCACACACACGCGCACACGCACACACACAGGAACACAGACATACGCACTCTTACATGCTAGACCCTTCTGAGCTGCTGGTACATTTTAACACATGTATCTGAACTCTCCTGCATCACTCTTGGCCATTTTCTTGCATTCGATTGCTTTTGCCGTTTTTTTATTTAGATCAGAATTTGATTTCATTTCATTTTCCAGTCTACTTTGGGGCTCTTGCACAGTGGATAATTTAGCCAAAATGTTCTTCCTGTGGAGACGTTAGCTGACAATTCCCATCACAGACTGGCTTGTGCGTGCTCCTGGGGAGACCTAAGCCTGGCTGCCCTCCCACTGCAGTTCTCAAAATTGTGGATAAGAGATCCAGCTTTCTCATTCTGGATACCTACTTACTGCTCATGGAAGAAGGGGTGCCCTGCCCAGCCCCAGCTGCTAAGCTCACACCTCCTGTCAGAAAGTCCCAGGACATGCACGACGAGAGGAGCAAGCTGGTGAATGAGTATGCATGTCGAGTGCTGGAACTTCTGGGAATGGGGCATCGTCTGTTTGTGCCTCGGCTTCTGGCGGTGAGACTGTTTTTCATTGAACTTCATTTGTAGGGAATCTGCCACCCTCTGTGAGAATTCCTGTATCCCTGAAAGAGGCTTGCAGTCTCCTGTTTTCTTCTCCTCTTCTCCACACTACCAAGCAGGAAGTGCTGAGTGGCCGCTGCCCTGGGGCTCCGGCGGAGCCTGGTCCGTGCCACTCCTTAATTGGCTAGAGGAGATAGGGCTCTTTTCTAAGAGCCCAGGGCCGCATTAGTGGCATTATCTCTGTGGCAGGGGGAAAAAAATGTTTTCTGGCTGCCGAGACTCAGCAATAAAGCAGAACACCCAAGTGCTTGCTGTGGGCGTTCTGTTATTTACATCTCCGAAGGGGTAAATTTCACAACAGACCTTATTGCGACTTATCTCGACTACTGTGGTTTGCTGTGGTTTGCGTTCTAACCTCACCGTTTGATTGCCAACTTGATTTTTTTTTTTCCTGGATAGGGAATTTTACCCCCTAAAAATCCTTGGGTAGGAAATTGAAAATTTCTCTCCTGGAATGCTTGAACTGTGTATCCATGAAGCAGCTTAAAGCTGTTGGGTCTATGCCGTGAATCTGGGAAGTCTGGCTTGCTTGTTTTTTGATTTCCTGAACAAGAGGAAAATCACCCTTCCTCCCTTCCTACCAAGGGTTAAAATTAAATACCCACAATCGCTGGTGCAGGGTTTCTTTTCAGTGGTTTGAGAACTATACCTAGCAACTGTTCTATAATGTAATTGGTCTACAGTAGTCCTATACCGTTATTTGGTAATTGAACAAGAATAATCAAGCTTTGTCTATTTTATACAATGGAGTTTAATACCATTCCAGACTGTTCTTCCGTTATGGTTCTGTCATGTTACAGTCTCTTCAAAGTACGATGTTGACTGAATTTAACACTTTTCTCTCTCTTCAGTCTAGTTCATCTCTGTTTATATTATCTTCGCAATTATCAGTTCAGTCTTCATGTATGTATTTGCATGCAGGTATCATCCCCGTTGTTTAATCATAACAACATTTCAGGTAGCTGTATATATGAGGGGTTTTTCACCCTGAAGAAAGTCTGTTTATCACTGCAAGATGAAGTTAGAAGCAATGACCACCATTCAATTATGGGGGAGGGGATATTTTTGAGAAATGCCATTTCTTTGTCATTTAAGAAAGAAATAAAAAGAGTTCAATACATATGTTTTAATGCCCAGGTGAGGTCATCAGTGCTCACTTGAATTCTGTTTCCCTGAATCTCATTTTTCTTACTAAAAGAGGAAACTGAAGGTTTATGTTCCATTAGAAAGGAGTTCTGGTTTTTTTTTTTTAAGTGAAATAAAAAAGCATTTTATTCAGGAGCTCTGACACTATTAAGTGCTAAGATATATTTCAACAAATTCTCTTCATCTCTTTGAGGAGTCCGTTTTGGGTCTCATATATTTTCATAATCTTAAAGACTACTTAACTCTGTAGCTCCAGGGCTCCCGCTGCTAACTTTCCAGTAATCTGGCGCTGTCTTCCTTTGGCACTTTATACTTTCAGTGCTTTGAAAGACAACATAAATTGATAGCTAAGACGGTCTCTCTTACTTTAATCCGCATTAGGGTTGAATTTAAACTGCCTCTAGTTTAAAGCAAATTATCAGCAATAAAACCCACAAGGAAGTGGGTTCATAAGCTTCCCGTCTTCTGGCGGTCATGGGGGTCTGTATGTTGCAACCATATGAAGGTGGCTTGGTTGCCCAATGAGGTGTTAAAAGGTAGTACCTCCCTCCAGTTGTTTTGGGCTCCCACATTCAGAGAGTCGAGGTAACGGTGCTATTCGCATTACACGTGAAAAGAATATACTGAGTTGTCGATAGGGTCGTTTGGCAGTCTCTGACTTTGCCATACAGTGTTGTACTTAACAGATTACTGATAGAACTAGGGTACTCTGCAGTTTGGGAAATCACATGCCCTTTAATTAGCAATATGGCTGTGAATTGAGATCAGCTATCCAATGAGTTACTGCTTAAAGTTTATTTAGCATGTGTACCAGGACGAAGTACAGTTGTTCAGCCTTGTGTTATCGGACTGGCTAATGATGTGGGATCGATGGCTGATCTGCACAGGGTGGTCCTGAGAGGAATCCTGCCACATGCAATATTGCGGTCTTTCCATTACCACTCAAAAGGGCGGGCACTGAAGTTTCGGTTTTTCGATAGATTTTAAACATGAATGCATGTAGGTTAAACACATATAAAATATGTTATTTTAGGGGCACCTGGGTGGCACAGCGGTTGAGTGTCTGCCTTCGGCTCAGGGCGTGATCCCGGCGTTGTGGGATCGAGCCCCACATCAGGCTCTTCCGCTATGAGCCTGCTTCTTCCTCTCCCACTCCCCCTGCTTGTGTTCCCTCTCTCGCTGGCTGTCTCTATCTCTGTCGAATAAATAAAGAAAATCTTTAAAAAAAAAAAAAAATGTTATTTTACCTTAAAGATCCCAGTAGGGTTTTTTTCTTCATGTAAGTTAATGTTCTTGATGGACTCATCAAATAAATGAAGATTTACCAAGACAGTGTTGTAGATTTGGACGTTGAGCCTTATTCATTGTTCCCTGATTCACAGAGGGACCGTCAAACTACTAGAACACCAAGCACCGTTGAAAAAAATTTTTTTAAGTTTTTATTTAAATTACATTTGAAATTTTTGCTTTTTGTCCTTCAGAGGTACACGTAGTAAATAATAATTTCCCTTTAACGGATCAGGTACAAGTACTGAGTTTTAGATATTACCCTAAGGCATAAATTCTATGTGCAGACTCACCAAACATGTTTCTTTGGTAAAATTAAAATACCAAAGCAAGAGATACAGGTATCCTAGATACCAGCTAAGTAGTGTTTCCCTCTTCTAAAGCCTGTGCTTCCAAATGATTGTCAGACTTCCAAAAATATGTCTCTACTGACTAGAAATTCTTTTAGACACTATACAGGAAGAAAAAGCCATTTGTGGTAAAAACAGTGAAGGTGAGAAAGAGAACCATACCTAGATTTAAAAAAATAATAATAATCCCCTAAAATAAGCAAACCTAGAATTTGCTGCTTATCGGAGGCCCTTGAAGAAAGATTGATCAAGAGTCGTGAGAGGTTCAGAATAGAAGCATCTAGAGCTAACACCCAAATGTTAGAACTGTTCCTTTCCACCCACCCTGCCTCTTTAAAAAAAAAAAAAAAAAAAACACACTTTAAAATATGATACTCTTGCACTGAATTTTTCAGTGGGAAAAACACACTCAAAATGGTATCAGCGGTGACACATAGCCAGAGTCCGTAATTTGAAGAACAAGGAAAAACTTTTATTCTACTCCTGTTCAAAATCTCCCTTTTCTCCCTTTAGATTTTATTAGCTGTTATATGGCAAGGGAATTGTTACCAGATCATTCTGATATGCTGGCTATAGTTTCAGTACTGATACTGTGGGCAACTGTGCGCAGTGAATCCAAAGGAGGATTGATTACTGAAATGAAAAACCAGAGAAGCAAATATGTCTCCCATTCTTACTTCTGTTTTAAATGCTGCAAGGATTGCTCATTGAAGAGAGATTACGACTCTTAAAACTTAAAGACCCAGATATAAAAATTGCCATACATGGAGCCCTGGATGGCTCAGCCGTTAAGCATCTGCCTTCTGCTCAGGTCATGATCCCAGGATCCTGGGATCGAGCCCCGCATCAGGCTCCCTGCTCGGTTGGAAGCCTGCTTCTCCCTCTCACACTCCCCTTGCTTGTGTTCCCTCTCTCGCTGTCTCTCTGTGTCAAGTAAGTAAATAAAATCTTAAAAAAAAAATTGCCATGCATACTTCTGATGCCCTTCAAAATATAAAAGTCAATTTTTATATTAAAATAAGTCCTACATCTACTTTCTAATTTTCATTTTATTAATTGTGACTTTTTAATACTGGGTGGGTTTGAAATGGAGCTTTTATGAATTCAGAGAACAAATTTATGTTGGTGTCTATTACGCGCCTGGCAATTTGCTTAATTCATTTTACTGGAGGAAGTGGGAAGGATACCTAAATTAACATCCTGCTTTAAAAAAAAAAAAACCTACTTACCCTTTCCCTCTGGATATTTCTCTTTACCTACTTGAAAGGAAATAGAAGTAGGACTGGTTGAAATGTGTTTAGTTGTTCAGGTAATCTTTATATATAATTCTATTCAAATGAAGAAAGAAGTAATAATATCCCCTTTGGAGGTGTAATTGATAAACATGTTCCATATCATCACTTAACAGGATTTGACAGCAAGTTTGGGGAGCAAAAGATGAGTGTTAATAGAACCACTAATTTTCAAAAGTTATCATTTATTCTTATTTAAAAGCTGATGGAGTGCTCTATTTTGCAAGGGAAGAAAACGTGTCTTTGCTTATTCTAATTTCCTTAACTCTTGTCTGTGTTACATTCTGGCTAATACTACTTAACAAATAATGTCAGGAAAGTAATTGCATTTTCATTATGGTGCTCTTCCCTCGTGATCATTCTGCAGGCAATATAGAGAAACTAAGAATTTCCCAGTTGAAGAACAGGCTTTCCAGCTTAAATCAGTTCTTCTGGCCTGACGAAGTTCTGTTATAGTGAGCACAGATGGCTAAAGATATCCAGAAGCTGGCCTTTCCTCTTTTGGGTACTTGGTTTGGTCCTCAAAATGTTAGTCTGCCTTTTAGGGGTGCATTTTTAAAGCTTGGGTCTTATCACAAGATCGTATGTTAAACTTCTCTTCATTGTCAGGATAGACAGCATTCGTACGTACAATTGCAAACCTAATTATAACCGTTAATTAAGTTTACATCTCCGTAGCCAGAGATGTTTTTTTTATTTTTTTCTATTTTTTATTTATTTTTTATTTATTAATAAGCTGTGTGAAGTCATGTTTTAGTTTCATAGAAAGCACTGCTACTTATATTTTGTACTAATACTGTTACATTAATGCTTGACAGTTGTGAAGCATATATATTTAACAAGAGGATATGTACAATATGATTTAAATTTCTTAAATATGTCTGTGTAGGGATAGGAAATGATTATAAGCCATGTAACAAAATGTTAATTATGTTTATCTCTGGGTAGTGAGACCTCTTGGGCTTTTAAAAAATAGTTTCCGTTTTGGGGAAAGTGAATATGTAATCAATAAAAAAATGTATGATCCCACTATGTAGACATACACGTATATGTGTACAAGTTATGATTTTTACGAAGTATTTAAAAAACCAAACAACTTTCTGATAAATTCTTAGGGAGGCATCCAAATTTTTGCAGACCAAGAGGTATCTATTTCTCAATTATAAAGGGAAAAATCTCTCAGATGCAGCTATCTGAAAATGGAGAGTTACCCCTATAAATTTATAATCTGCTTATGGCATAAAAAGGTATTTGGAGGTGATATTTAATGATTATGGAAGTCTCTTAAAAATAGAAAATTGGAGGAAAAAGCCCATCAGAATCAAAGTAGGACTGCAGATTATCTTCTGGAGCAATGACAAGCAAGGTTTTTGTTAATATACTTTTTGCTTATTGGCGTGTTTTTTTCCCAACGGGGGTGGTGTTCTGGCATATTTTTTTTAAAATCACAATTAAATTAGCTTTATTTTAGTCCATGACAGGAATATAAGTTCTGGGGAGGGGGGTGGAGGAATGGGATAGACTGGTGATGGGTAGTAAGGAGGGCACGTATTGCATGGTGCACTGGGTGTTATATGCAACTAATGAATCATCGAACTTTACATCGGAAACCGGGGATGTACTATATGGTAACTAACATAATATAATAAAAAATCATTAAAAAAAAAAGAAGGAATATAAGTTCTTTGCCTGCTTTATGGAATTAAAAATGTCAGTGGGAGCAGGATACTGTTTTTAGCTACTAAAATATCGGTACCTGAGTATATTTGAACAATAAAGAGACGACTTTTCAAACTGTCATCCCTTATATTTGTTAAATGCACTCATAGGACTTAACTTATTTCCTTCTCAAATACTTAAGGTTGAAGATGCTTTCTTTCGAAGTAGAACAGTGGAGATGTAGGCAGCACCACAACTTAGCCAGAGTTGGGATCAGAATGAATTTATTTCATCCTTTGCAGCCTTGTTCGGGTATCTTTAATTGCCAGCTGCTTTCTAGAAGCTGAGATCAGGGGACCGAATACCATGCGGTTTCCACATGTCTGTCTATCTGAGTTGTCCTGCTCTGTGATCGTTAGAACTCCTCTCTGACCAGCTTAGCCGAGTTGACCGTGGGAACAGGAGCGTCATTACCGCAAGCAGTGTCTTGGAAAGGACAATCACTTGGCACTCTGAATTCTGGTTTCCAGAGACTTAGCCCAGCTTGGGCTTCACCCCCACCCAGGTGGGAAGGTTCTAGCTGCACCTCCCCTGAGCGGATAGCCTCCTTTGAAGAGCATCTCTTTGACCTGGCCACCCCCGCCTGACCAGAGGTCCCATGTCACAGGCTGTATGAGTCCTTGTCTTTAATCCTTACCTTTCTGCTTTTGCACGAACTCAGAGGCTGGACTTGAAATTAGGCCTTGGACTGTATTAGAAAATTAGGTAATCACACTACTGCCTTTAGGCAAGAAACTGCACCACCATTGTGGGGATGTCTGTTACCAGGTAACGAGCGCTTGGCTGCACAGAAAATAGAAGCGGTGCCCTCAAAGGCTTTGGGGTGGGGAGGATAGCTGTTCATCCTGCTTCCCCACAAACTCCATAAGCAGGGTGTCTTGAGTTTTCCCCGACAGTCACCAGAGAGCCAATCATCAAAGCCAGTATCCCAGGTGAGAAGAGGAGACCGGGGATGTATGTGTCTGGTCCGTCTGGCCGCTGGATGCTTTCCCAGGAATTCAGCAGTTGATATTTTGGTCAGAGAAGCCCTCTTTTAGGCTGAGGTTAGCGATAACATTTTTTTCCGACTAAGTTAAGGTGAGTTGATAGCACTCTATCGTGCTAAACATTCTCTCTGCCACTTACCACCGTTGTGTCTAAGTATCCACAAGGGAGGAAGTCAATCTGAGATGGACCAAGGTTTGTTTTTCCACTGCTACTCTTAGCCTAGCTCTGCTTTCTGATGACTAGTTTGTGGACCTAAAGCTGAGGCAACCTGGTACTCCTGTGGAAATGCCTGCTGTATGAATTAATATATGATTTTATTTTACATGTTTCTGTTTAAAAGGGAGGGGAGATGAAAGTAGAATTCATTCATTCGGTACATTTTAACTGAGTACCTTGTATATTCCGGTTATTATTCTTGTCACTGTGGATACAGCAACGAGCAAGACAGGCAAGGCCCCTTTCCTTAGGAGGAAACAGATGTAAAATGGGAAAATGCGTTGGTGGAAAATTACTTGATGGGTTGGGGGTGGGGGAGAATTTAAGTGCTCAGGAAAGGCCTCACTCAGATTTTACATTTGAGCTAAAAATCTAAATCACAAAAAGTTGCTATCCTTATGAAGATCTGGGAGAAGACTGTCCAAGCAGAAGGAACAGCAAGGGCAGTTGCCTTCAGTTAGGAATGAACTTGGTACGTACAAAAACCAGAAACAAGGCCAGTGTGCCTGGAGCTTGAGAACAGGAGGGCGATGTGGTTCAAGACGAGGTTGGAGGGGAAGGCAGGGGTTCCAGATTGTGAAGGGTCTTGTGGACCATGGTAACAATTGGGATGTTATTCTGAGCACAGTAGGAAGCCCTGGAGGGCTTTACACAGAAGACCCTTGTGACGTAAAAGGGTATCATCTGGCTGTGATAAGGAGAGTGGACTGTGGGGAACAGAACGGAAATGGGAGACCAGTTGGCGGGTTACTGCCGTGGCTCCCCTAGGAGATGACGTGTAATGGTTTGGGGACCAGAGTGCTGAAGACAAGCCCTGCCCCGTGAAGAGCAGGAAACTCTCTGACTTTCTCATCCTCTTTCAGTATAGCCTTTAAGGTTAATCAGCTCGACATTTGAATGTAAAGAAAGTAATATTTTGAACTAGCGCAAAATTCTATGATTTCTAGCCATCCTGGTTTGTTTTGTTTTGTTTTTTCATTTTATTACTGAAGTTTTTGACAATTAATTTCTGACTCTTAAAACATCTCATTTCTCTTTGGCTTACTTCTGTGTACCCAGTCTGCTTAATCTATAATTTGTATCAGGGTGTTTGCCAAAGGTTGCTCATAGTTGTTTATTAAAATACTTAGGGCCTTTCTTCCTTTTTCTTTTTTTTAAAGTAGGCTCCACACCCAATGTGGGAGTTAAACTCACAACCCCAAGAAGATCAAGAGTTGCAGGCTCTACCCACTAGCCAGCCAGGCACCCCTTATTGTCTTTCTTATTACAAAATCTTTACGGCAGAAAATACAGCAAAATATAAGGGAAAAAACCTCCATGATCCCACTATCCCAAGAAATCTTTTATTTCCTTTCCATCTTTTTTCTATGCATGCCTATATTTATTTTTAAGTGGTTATTTCTTGAAGAAGTAAATTTTGCCAACAGTAGTTTTCATAAGAAGTTCGCTAGTTAAGTGATTTGCTTCATTGACTTTTTCATAGCATTCTTTAAGGTGGGAGCTCAATTTCATATTTTCTTGAACTGTTGTCATTAGTTGAAAAAACCTTCTCCCATTAGATGTTCATTATATAATTTTAATAAGCTTTGATTACGTTGTCTCTATCTTCAGCCAAGTTTCTAATACTATCCTTAAAATACCCACCAGCAAGCTAAAGTCATAGATTAGACCCAGAGTTAAAATTTTTTGTTTTTCTGGCATTTTTTTTTTCCTCAGAGCTGTAATTCAGTTAGCTTTGCTGGGATCCACCATTATAATCTTCAGGTTATGTAAATTGAATATGTTAGCCTATTAATTAATTCCTATACTGTGCCTAGGATTTATGGTGACTTATTTCAGCTTATAGTAAAGACGTTAGAAATCTATTCGTAAAAACTTGTAGAACTAAGCTAGATCTTAGCTACAACCATGCATTCGGGAAAATAGAAATTCTTTTTTCAATGTATTTGTCCTGAAGTCAGGCTAAAATATAATGATGATTCTTGGAATTATTTTGCAGACCTCAAAGGAAGATCTTCTGCAGGCTGATTTTGAAGGTGCTTTAAAGTTTTTCAGAGTTCAGCTTCCAAAGAGATACAGGGCAGAGGAAAATGCCAGAAGATTGATGGAGCAGGCTTGCAATATTAAGGTAAGGTACATGGATTTATATATAATAAAGACAGGATTTGAATGCAGAAAGAATGTGGCCAATTATATAAAACCTTTTCTCTATACTTGCTGGATTTTGACTATGTTTAAGGTGATGCTGTGTATGAACTAGTCTCTCCCAGACATTTTTGTGAGGCTGGTGTGTGTATAATACCTTCTAGTAAGACGTGGAGTGAAAGTTAGTAGGTTCAGATTGGAACAATAGGAAGACAAACATTTATCTTATAGGTAGGGCTCTAGAATGGACTGCTGTGATAGTGGTTTCCATGGCAGCAGACTTAGTATTTAGCTTTTGGCCATCTGTTTTAGGGTTATTTACGACAAAGCAAGACAAGCCTGCTAGGCAGTGCTTTCTCTTCTCTAAGGGACTTGGAAAGGTTTGAGCCTTGGTGTGCCCATTCCCACCCCAAGTCTGCAAAATGGTCATGGATATATTGTTCCTTATCCTATGCCACATAAAACTAAATAAGTTTTATAAAATAATTTGATATGGAAATTTCTATTCAGAAAATTATGGTATCAAGATGAGAGAGCGCATTTTTTAAAGATTTAGAACCAATTTCTTGATGTTAATTCTTGTATCTCTGGAATATACTTGGGAATCTTCTTACCTACCTATGACATAAGTATAAATTTCCCTTCTGAACAAAGAGACAAAGATCCCTTGTCTTATGGACCTTACGTTCTTGCAGAAGGGAACAGAAAATAAATGACTAACATTATAAATAATATGTTTAATGTGCTAGAGGGTGATAAATAGCTAGGAAAAAAGGAAAAGTGGCGTGAAATAATAAGCAAGACCGGATTGGTGAGAAGAGGGAAAGTTGCAGTTGTTACTAGGTAGTCAGAGTGGGTAGACCTCATTAGGGAGGTGAAGGAGATGGGTTAGTCATGGAGATGTCTAGGGGAAGAGCATTCCAACAGAGGCAACAGCTAGTTCAAAGGCCCTGAGGCTGGCTCATGCCTAGTGGGTTTGAAGAATAGCAAGAAGGCCAGTGTAGCTGGAGTGAAGTGAATGAAAATGGAAGCAATAGACAAGGAAGTTGGAGAGATCACAAGGAGCCAGAAAATGTAAGTCTTTGTAAGGATTCAGGCTTTACTTTGAGTGAAGCGGGTAGCTCTTTCAAGGTTTTGGTGAAGAGTGATATGATCTGTCTGAGGTTTTAGAAGATCACAGTGCTTACTGTATTGAGAACAGACTGCAGGAAAGTAAGGGCGGAAGTAGGGAGATCAGACAGGGGTTTTTGCAGTAATCCTGTTGAGAAATAATGATTGAGTTTACCAGGGTGATAACAATGAGATAGAGGTGGAGTGGAGACGGAGGTGGTTGGAACCTGAGTACATTTTGAAAGAGAACCAAAAGGATTTCGTGAAATATTACACATGAGTATGAGAGAAAACGAGGAGTCAAGATGACTCCATAGATTTTGGATTAGGCAATTAGAAGATAGAGTTGCCATCGAGTTACTAAGTTCATTACTTAAAATGTACTTTGACACAGACTTCATTTAAGCACCATACCCATTCTAACACTTTCTTGGTGTAACACTGTTGTTTTTTACTTTAACTTATTTTTAAGTAAATTCTGATTGTCAAAAAGTACAATTCAGTGCTGAAAGTAAATAACTGAACAGAAAAAATGTGTTGTCTTTCAAATGAATTCTATATTCAAAAAAATCATTTTCCAAAGATATTAAGCAAAACAGACCTCTGAATCTTCATCCTGAAATGCAAACTTGTAAAGCTTTCCAGATTATTTTAATTTGGCTGGGCCAAATGACTAAGCATGAGCCATATTTGTCTGTAGACTTTGAAAATGCATTTCAGTGGTCATGGTGGTTTTGATTGAATTTTGCTGGTGTAAGTTTGAAAGGTAGGCTCCAGCCTCCGATTGTTCCAGAGCCGTCAGAGAAAAGTACTATAACTACAACAGTGCTATAGGAATCTGTTAAAATAAAACATTCATTTCTAAGAATGAGATGAGAGAGTTAGAAGGTACAGGTAAGGTAGAAAGTTAAATGTCTTCAGGGGAAATTTGGTAGCATCGGACAATCACTGAGAATGAAAAACCCAGGAAAGCAATCCGAAATTGTAAGATGTACAGGGAAAGATTTTTTCCAGTATAATTTATGAAGCTCCTCAGAGGATGGAGGCAATTAACAGTGGTCAGACCAGAAACCTGAAAGATGCAGAAACTTAAAATGTTAGAAAGTAAGTTCAAAATATGATCTGAGTGGACCGTTTCTGGAATGAACATGTGCAACCAGAATGATTTATGTGAACACGAGCAGATAGACGTGAATTTTTATTTTAAGTAATTATTTGATTTTGTTTTTTGTTTTTACGTCTTGTTTTGGGTTTTGTTCTTTGTTTGCATTATCTAAGGAGAGTAACTTTTTCTTAGATCTATAAAACAGTACTCACAGGACGCCATGTTTATTAAGGTATAGTTGACATAACATTATATTAGTTTCAGTTGCAAAATTGCAAAATGATCACCACAATACGTCCAGTTAACTCCTGTCACCATCCATGATTACAAAATATTTTTTTCTTGTGGTAAGAACTTTCTAGATCCACTCTCCCAGCTACTTTGAAACAGGCAGTACGGTATTATTAACTATAGTCACCATGCTGTGTAGTATATCCCCATGACTTATTTATTTTATAATGAATAATGTCATCATTTTAAAATGAAATTTGTACCTTTTGACCCCCTTTACTCATTTTACCCACCCCTTTCCCCCCTGCCTTGGGCAATCAGTCTGTTCTCTGTCTTTCTGAACTTAGTATTTTTGTTTTGTTTTGTTTTTTTAGATTCTACATATAAGTGAGTTTTCTGTCCAGCTTATTTCACTTAGCATAATGCCATCAAGTTCCATCCATATTGTGCCTAATGGCAAGATTTCATTCTTGTTTGTGCCTGAATAATATTCCATTGTGCATGTATACCACATTTTCTTCAGCCATTCGTCCATCAGTGGCCATTTAGGTTCCCATTGCTGGCTATTGTAAATAATGCTGTAATGAACATAGGGGTGCATATTATCTTTTCAAATGAGCGTTTTTGTTTTCTTCAGATAAATACCTGCAAGTGAAATTACTAGATTGTATGGGAGTTCTGTTTTTAATTTTTTGAAGAACCTTCATTTTCCATAGTGGCTGCACCAGTTTACATTTCCACCAACAATTGCACAAGGGTTTCCTTTTCTCCACATCTTGGCCAACCCTTATTTCTTATCTTTTTGATAATAACTGTTCTAACAGATACGAAGTGATATCTCATTGTGGTTTTGATTTGCATTTCCCTGATGATAAGTAGTGTTGGGCACCTTTTCACGTACCCGTTGGTCATCTGTATGTCTTCTTTGGAAAATGTTCAGGTCCTCTGCCCATTTTTTAATCAGATTGGGGTTTTTTTGCTGTTGAGTTATATGAGTTCTTTATATATTTTGGATATTAACTCTTAATCAGACATATGATTTGCAAATATTTTCTACCATTCAATAGGTTGCCTTTTCATTTTGTTGATGGTTTTCTTTTGCTGTGCAAAAGTTGTTGTTTGGTTGGTTGGTTTTTTAAACTCTGGGGCTTGAACTCATAATCCTGAGATCAAAACCTGAGCTGAAATCAAGAGTCAGACACTTAACCGACTGAGCCACCCAGGCACCCCTGTGCAAGTTTTTTAGTATGATGGTAGTCCCACTTGGTTTATTTTTGCTCTTGTTGTGTTTATTTTAGATGTCAAATCCAAAATAGATCATCACCGAGACATGTCAAGGAGCTCACCACCTATGTTTTCTTCTAGGAGTTTTATGATTTAAGGTCTTATGTTCAAGTCTTTTATCCCTTTTAAGTTAATTTTCGTGTTTGGTGTAAGATAGTGGTCCAGTTTCATTCTTTTGTATATGGCTGTCCAGTTTTTCCATCACCATTTATTGAAGAAATTGTCCTTTCCCCATAGTATGTCTTGGCTCCTTTGTTGTAAATTAATTGACCATATGCATGGGTTTATTTCTGGCTTCTCTATTCTGTCCCATTGATCTATGTGTCTTTTTTTTTTATATACTGCTACCATACTGTTTTGAATACTTTGGCTTTGTAATATAGTTGAAGTCAGACAGCATGATGCCTCCAGCTTTGTTCTTCTTTTTTAAGATTGCTTTGGGTATTTGGGATCTTTTGTGGTTCTATACAAATTTTAAAATTGTTCCATTTCTGTGAAAGATGCCATTGGAATTTTGATAGGGACTGTATTGAATCTGTAGATTGCGTTGGGCGTATGGACCTTTTAACAATAATTTAACTTGTGAACACGGAATATCTTTGTATTTATTTGTGTCTTCTTTAGTTTCTTTCATTAATGTCTTATAGTTTTCAGTGTCTAGATCTTTCCTTGGTTAAATTCATTCCAAGGTATTTTTTGATGCAATTATAAAATGGATTATTAATTTCTCTTCCTGGTGGTTTCTTATTCATGTATTGAAATAAAACAGAATTTTGTATATTGACTTTGTATCACAGGATATCATTTTAATTTATAAAGTGATTGTGAGGCAGATGTGAGGTGAAACTCAGAGAAAGAAGATGGAAGTAGTACAATATCCAAGGATTGTGCTGGAACCGGAACATAGGTTTCCAACCTAAAGGTTTAAAATTGTTTTTTAACTGAGACCTACATTTTAAAATAGCTTTTACATCAAAACCCTGACCACACACACACCTGAAGAAATACCCTTACAATGTGTGATATACTCTGATGTTTCGTCTTCTACTACTATATTGTATTCTGTGTCATTTCAACTTCTTGAAGAAAAATCTTCAAACCAAAAAGGCAGTCATAACCCAGTAAATCGATTTCACAACAGCTTGCTGTTTGGAAAAAATACTGAGGTCTATCATACCGTTCACACCACCTCCTCTTCCCGATTCTGATATGCTGCAACTTGTGAGAAGTTGTGGAGCTTAAGGTGTGGCAATGAATAATGGAAGTAGGGGTGTGGTAAGGATGTGAATCGTCATGCCGTCCTTACAGCAGAATATGCTGGCAACTGCAAATTTTAGGGAATGATGGATTTACAGACCAAGGCTATGTGTTAGGCAAAGCATTCACAGACAGAAGTGGCTGCGTGGAATAGGCAAAAAAGTTGCCCTCACAATTTCTTATCTACAGCCTTGAGATTAAAGTCAGAATGTCAAAAGTAAAAAAAAAAAATTATTTTAATTATTTTCAAAGTTAGTATTTGTATATGATTATATCTTTTTTGAATGGACGTGTTCTCATTTAATTACCCAACAAGCTGAATCACTTTCCTCTAACTTTAAGGAACTACGTGATGAGTGATTTCAGTGAACTGACTGGTTTTAAAATAGATGCAACAGTTAGTTGTAGGTGAAAAGTAACTTATTAGTTCCATATGTGGTTTATTTCTGTGTGTGTACCAACAAGATGTATTAACAAACCACACTGGATGAGATAAATAACTTTATTCTTCTAAAATCTGTATAATATTAAATATCAAAAATGTTTTTGTGTTTATTTTTTCTGACTTAACTAACATGATTTTAGATTTTTCAGATATCTTCCTGTGCCTATGGTTTCAACTAGGTTAAAATCAGAAAATATGTTGACCTATCAGACTTGATCTGAAAAGTGATTTGCTTATTTAATATATGAATATCCTGTTCTTCCTCAGGTTTCGCTGAATATCATTATTCAGTTGTTACTTGAGTTAAAAATTCTGCTAGTGTAGACCTTCTTAAACTTGATTCTTAGCTTCATGAACTCTAAATCAGTTGAAATTTGAATTTCTTAATACAGGCATATGAGAATTTTGTTTTTCCTGGTAAGATGATCTATAGCTTTCAATAGATTCTTAAAAGGAATTCAGTAACTCAAAAAAAAATTAGCCTCTATACTGTGGGACAGTCTTAAACTTGCTAGTACATTGATATTTTTATAAAGTATAAGAATTTATGAATGGGATACCTAAGGATATTCAAGTGCTTATACATAGAACCTTTATAATTATTCTTGATCTGCCTGTTTTTTAATGTAATTTTATTCAACATCATTTATATTCTACTAGGTTGAATTGATGAAATTACCATTCTTGTAGATCAAAAATGTAAGATATTAGACATCGTATATGATTTAATTTAGTATTTCATGCCCCTCCTCATGATTCGATGCTCTGTATATAGATGATGAAATAGTAAAAATTTGAGTCTTTTAATTATAATGGAATTTGTTTAGCTGGCATTGCTCTGATAAGAACAAAAGGATAAATTAGAAGAGTAAAACACCTGTAGTAGAAGTTAGAGTACTGTGAATACCTTAGTTCTATGGACATGCAAACTTCTGAGAATTACTGTCCAAAGACTGGGAAGCAAGCCTTGTCCGTCCTTCCTTCCTTCCTTCCTCCTTTCCTTCCTTCCTTCTCCCCCACCTCTCTCTGTCTCTCTCTTTATTCTTTCTTTCTGGTTCATTTTTATTTGGAATAATGTTCCAAATGCCACATTTGTGATGCATTTCATTAGTAGCAAAGTTCATCACATCACTCAAAATATTCTGTTGGTAGATCTTCATAAAAGAATATTTAAAAATAGAAACCAGCCTATTTCATTTGATTTTATTAATGAAATAATTTGACCAAAATTATAACTTCAGAATTTGACATTAAACTAAAACAAGGTAGTTAGGAAAGGAAGTTCATTTCTTGAGTGCGTATTGTGTGCAGGAACTATGCAAGAGAACTTCTGAGAGGAATATGCCCAGGGGTAAGAAAATGTGGCGATGTCCAAGCCCTAATCATACTTGATGACTAGAGAATAGGGAATGAGGGGAGTAAATACAGAGAAGACAAAGCAAGCAGGAGCCAGACTGCTGGTGCAGAGCCATGTCTGCCATGGTAAGCAATTTGGATTTTATCCTGGGAGCAATGGGAAGCACTGAGGGGTCTTAAGTAAGAGGCAGAAATAATCAGCTGTTTGCTTTAGAAAGGTCTTTCTGGCTGCTGTGTGGAGAATGGGTTGAAAGGGGTAAGATTAGATATTGGTGCCAGACCAATTCAGGGATGGTTGCCATAATCCAGGTGAGAAGGGACCAGAATATCTATTATAGGCGACAGATTCTAGAGATATTCAAGAGATAGAATGAACAAATCTTAGTGATTAAATGTGAGCATTAGGGCAGGGAAAGAGAGCCAGTGATGACATTCGTAATTCTTAGGCAACTTGATAGTAATCACACCGCAAAGGGAACAAAGGAGAATAGATTACAAGGGTGGAAGATAATGAGTGGAGTGTTGGACATGTTAAGTTTGCAGTTATTATCCACAGTCTCATATCCAAATATATAGAAATACCAAGTAAGTGGGTGGATATGGAAGTGAGTTCTGAGCTGGAAGTAGGTATTTGGATATTACCACTATTGAAACCATGAGAGTGGGTGAATTCTCATAGGGAAGCAGAAAGGAATGTTGAGGATAGGTACATTAACATGTAAAAAATGGACTGAGAAGTAGAAGCTGGTGAGACTGAGAAGGCAGGAAAAAACCCAGAAGAGAAGTGAAATGTGACCACTAAGGGAAAAGGTATTTGTTTTCAAGAAGGAAGAAGCTGAATAAATGTCAGTAATGCTGAGAGGTCATATGAGGTAATGAGGAGTGAAAAGCAGACATTGTGCAATCGTTAATGATAAAGATGTCCTTAATGGCCTTAGTGAGAGCAGTTTCAGTGGAGTGATGAAGTATAAACCCCAACGATTCAAGGAATAAATGGGCGGGGAGGAAATGGAGAAAGGAAGATAAAACAACTCTTCTGAGAAGGTTAGAATGGGAAGAAGTTGGGGGATGGAAGAGATGGCCAACAAGCCAGAGAATAAGTACAAGAGAGATAAGAAGACATGAGATTGAGATGGATTTTTGGAGGATGGGAAAGATGAGTCTTTAAATGCTAAAAAACTTCAGTGAATCGGTGTCTTCACTGAGCACCTACTATATGCCTGGCACTGTGCTAGACCCAGGGAATACAAGGTAGATATGCTCCCTGGAATCATGGGATTTCCATACTATTGTGTGGAAAATGTTAGTTAGATAATCACCTAAATAAATATGTAATTACAAAGTGAGACAAAAGCTCAAAAGGGAATAATAAGGATATATGAGGGGAAGGAGCAAGGGAACCTGACTCTGACTCAATCAACAATTTAGGGAAAGCTTTCTTGAACTTAGATTATAAGGCATTCCAGACTGAAGGAACAGCATGTACAAACACTGTGAAGTAAGAAGGAGTAAGATATGTTTAAGAAACTGGCAGAAGGCCAAGGGGACTATAGCTCAGAGAATCATGAGGGTTGATGTGTAGGGACCAGACCACTCCGTCTTCAAATAAGAAAAGGCCCATAGAAAGAGAAATGTTGAAGATTTGGTAAAGAAAGGGGAATATATCAAGAGACAGGCTTCCAAGGAGGGTAAGGGATTAGATTTCAAAGAATAGACCTTTCTTCCATTACAGTAGAAGGGAATGAGCAAGGAATCAATGGTGATGAAGGGATGTGCAGTTTGGTGAGGAGAAGTTGAAGGTTTCTGTTATTTCAGTTAAGCAGATTTTAGAATGAAGGGAATATATAGTAAAGTAAGAGGTTTAAAGAACATGGAAAAGCTTTTAGAACAGATGTTGTAGAGACTGGAAGAACTAAATGAGAAAACACAAAAGAGTTGTTGGACCATTGTTGGAGATCATGAATTCGTAGTGGCAAAAATCTGTAGCATTTTGTGAGTCCCTCTAGAAACACTCAGCAGCCCAAATGTATACATGAAGAAAGTAGACAGTTATTCTGACCCCAAATTGAGGTTTGCCAGCATGAGGCAAAGGAAGGACAGTGGGGCCAGGGTGATGGTGCTCTAATAAACCAGATCTTGGGGGAATGAGAGGGATGAAGAGAAGGGGAATCCCTGATCCATCACTTGTGCCAATTTTCATGGTGTCAATGCTCCTATAATGGCCAATTTCAAGATGCCAGTGACTTAAGAACAAGGTCAGACATGGACGCCTGAGTGGCTCAGTCGGTTAAGCATCCAACTCCTGATTTCCACTCAGGTCAGGATCTCAGGGTCATGAGACAGAGCCCCATGTCTGGCTCTGAGCTCAGCATGGAGTCTGCCTGAGATTCTCTCTCTCCCTTGCCCTCTGCCCCTCCCCCCCAATAAATAAATAAAATCTTTAAGAAAACACTGGTTCTCACAATTTTTGAATGTTAATAGTCACTTCTCAGGAACTGGTAGTTGATGACCCCAGCACACACAGGTTGAGAGCGATAAGGCTAGAAGCCACTGTGCTTGACATGATGGAAAATGGAGTCTAACAAGTAGAAGAGAAAGTGAAGACCAATGGGGACTGAGAGTCTGCAGGAAAAGAGGGTGGGGGAGAGCTACAAAGAATTGTTGAACTCCGTAACTAGGGAGAATGGTGGAGGAGAGCATTAAATGAGTTGGTGGTGGTTACCCAAGAAAAATCATCTTTCCTCCAAAAGCTCTTACATTTGAAAGACAGTTTAGTGACACTGGAAGACAATACTGACTTGTACTTAAAATTTTTGCTTGTAGCTCAGTAGCTTAGTCAGTGGCAGCAGAACCGTGCCAGTTGCTATTTTGACATCTATGGCCGGCTCCTCTGACGTTCCTCTCTCGGTCCTAGCAACAGCGCTACCATCTCTCCCATCTTCCTGTGATTGTAGAGATGGCAGAAGCAGCAGGAGCAAGGGAGACGAGAGGGCCCATGATGGCTAAAAACAAAGGTCTGCCCTGGCATCTTCCTCACACACCAAAATTGTCTTCCTGCCTCATGCGGGAGAAGTAGGCACCGATGACTAAGGGGTTACCGTGGTAACTACTTGCCTCAGAAGCTCTGCTTCAGCTCAGTTATCTCTTTACTGAGATGGACAATTATCCGCGCTCTCAGAGGGGATTGATATAATTTGATCTTGCCTCCCACAGATCACGTTTGTAATGGGATATGGTAAATTTGTTTATCTAGAAATTTAACGTTTTTTCCCTTTTAAGACCTCCATATTTGTAACCGTGGATTTGAATTTAACTGTTTGAAAAATAACTTTCATACTAGAAGAAAACTGTAAAGAACATTTGTATTAAAAGCAATTTGCCTCTAATTTCTTCATGCTGTTTGCTATTTATTCTGACTGTTGTTGCAATATGTAAACAAGAATATAATCTCCCAAATGAAGGCTTTCTTTGAATTAGCAATGAGGCCACTTATGTGCACTGTAGAAGGGTTCATTTTTAATGGGACTACATCCAGTGTTCCTTTCCTATGAGGACCTCTATGTTGACAATCACAGTTGGGAATATTTGGTTTAAAGGGTCCTACTCTTCTGCTGCACAAGTGTTATGTTACAGGATACGGAGTTGTGATAAATAACAAACTGATAACGAGGTAGTTTCTATATCAAAACATTTACCTCTTTTTTCCTCTGAGGGTTCTTTTTTTTTTAAAGATTTTATTTAGAGAAAGCACATGTGTGTGCGAGTACTTGTGGGCACGTGCGGGGGAGGAGCAGAGGAAGAGGAAGAGAGAATCTCAAGCACTGAAGATGGAGCCCAACTCGGGGCTCACTCGGGGCACCTGAGATCATGACCTAAGCTGAAATCAAGAGTCAGATGCTTAACTGATTGAGCCACCCAGGCGCCCCTCCCTTGAGGCTTCTGTTAACATTCACAATCCTCAGTGTGCCACAGATTTGGGGCATTGTTTTGTTTTTCCCCAAAATTAATGCAATTTGATCTTGCTTCTCACAGTCGTGTACCGTGGGAATGAACAGGGAACACGTAAATGTTGGACGCGCTCTGGAACAGTTGATGACAGGTGGAGAAAATGGGCCATAGCGCCAGACGCCCAGGCATCAGGCGCCCTCCGCATTTAGAAAACTGAGCTTTTCTGGCTGTTCCTACTCAGCTAGAATGCATTTGTCCCCTTTCTTTACTTCTGCCGTTGTGTTCTACCATTACCCCTACTCTTGCCCATCATTTTCTTTCAGTTTATTAAGGAGAAAGCTATATAGATATTTTAAAAATAACTTGCTGGGTGAACCTGGGTATTGTATCATGAGCTAATCTATATAAATCACTAGGTTGTCCTACACCAAAGAGAAATAAGATAAATGGATATAAAAATTGATTTTTATATGGGCGTCTCTCTTTTTAGTAAGGGAAACAATAAATCATAGGAGTAAAGAATTATACCCTTACATGCATTCCACATTTGGTGCAATGTCCTCATGCAGAGCTTTCCACAAAGAATTAACCACGAAAAAGAATACTTCAAAACTGCTATTCCAACTAGCAGTTTCTCTTCCTTCAGACTTTAAGTATCTTTTTCTCCCCTGCGATGAATTCACTCTCAGCAGTCTTCCAAAGACTTAGTAAGACTAATGGTTATGCTCTTAAATGGGAGTTTTCATACTTCATATACCTTTCTGGAGTGTTTTGCACATTACTTTCTGTTAAAATTTATGTTTATCTGTGTTGGAGAATGAAGTTAGAACCCGTCTTCACTTTTTGGCAACATTGGTAATAAATAATTTTGCTGCAACTACTTACACTGAGATCCACCTTTCTTTGTTTTTTTTTAAACTATTTGTGTTTGTTTTTTTGAGAGAGCGAGAGTGCTCACACGCACACAAGTTCCCCGGGGGGAAGGAGCAGAGAGAGAGAGAGAGAGAGAGAGAGAGAGAGAAAATTATAAGCAGGCTCCACTCCCTGGGCAGAGCCTGACACACGGGGCTCGATCTCATGACCCTGAGATCATGACCTGAGCTGAAATCAAGAGTTGGACGCTTCATCGACTGAGCCAGCCAGGCGCCCCCCCCCACCCTTTTTTTAACTATTTGAATTCATAGTAAGATTATATATAAAGTGTGCTTCATAGTTTGTGTTTGGGGATCTGATGTAGACAAAATATATATGGTGTTCTTCCGTGCCCTTGTTGCTGCTCACTAGAAATAATTTAATTTTGTTTTTGTAGGTAGCAATAAAAATAAATTTAAATGTTGAAGGTGTTGAAAATAGGTTGGGTTAAGATCGCCGAGTCACTGGATCCTGGGGGCTTATTAGTATTCCAAACCCTCAGCCACAGCTGTTTCCCGAGCCAGTGCATCTGTAAGACTGATGAGTCACTGACCTCTCCCTCTGAAACTAATAATACATTATATGTTAATTAATTAAATTTAAATTTAAAAAAAAATTCCACTGCCTCCACTCTAGGGGTGTAAGGTAAAATTACATTATATTTACTTAGTTATTATATGCTCGTTCCACCAACCCATGGACCCATTTAGCATTTAGCTGGCAAGTAACTGAGTCTTTCTTACTTCTTTTACTATTATGCCTTTTTCTCTCCTTCTCCCCGGGGCAAAAAAAAAAAAAAAATTCTTTTACGGTGGTGGAAGTAACACGTAAATGAGAATAGCATCCCAAAAAAGAGAGTGAAAATTTTTAAGTGTTATTCACATGTCTCCAACTGTTGTCACGCTTTCCGAAGCTCCACTTAAAGGCAAACAAACTGCTGAGGGGAAAATTCTATTCCTTGCTAGAGCTGATAGCTGTGATTAAATGGGAAATGCTTTCCCATTGTCAGTTCCTCCGGCCTGGGAAAGAGAGCGTCGAACCTGTTCCCCGCCTGCACCGTTTCGCACCCAAAGGACTACAGTGTGCGGTCCCCGTGGTCTCTTTCAGACACCCGTTGCTTCTTGTTTCACTGCTTCTGTTGCTGCTGCTGTTGTTGGTATCATTCTGTGAGGGAATCTTGGAGAGCAGAGCTCATGGAGAGGTGGTAAAGCGCAGTTAAGTGGCTAGGCGAGAGGCACAGTCCGCACTCCGCACAGGTGCTCTGCCACGTTCCATTCCTTCTCTTCGCCACGCACCGCGCTGTCCCCCGTGCTCCCTCACCCTCCGGGTCGCCCGGCTTCCCACCAGCTCTTGCCCCGTGTTGGAGTTTCTTACTAGGTTGGTGCCAAAGAGGCAGTCCTTATTTTCTGGGTCTCGTGTCTGGCCCTGGGTCGTCATGTCTGTAGTCGTCAGCTAGGGTGCCATCAGAAAATACCAGACTGTGGGGCTTAAACAGCAGTTTATTTCCTCACAGTTCAGAAGCTAGAAGTCCAAGATCGGGGGTCGGCAGGTTTGGTTTCTTCTGAGGCCCCTCTCCTTGTCTTGCAGGTACCCATGCTCTCACTGTTCCTCGCATGGTTGTCCCTCTGTCTGGGTTGTCTGCGTCCTAATCTTCTCTTCTTGTAAGGATACCGGTACTGGGAGTTAGCGCTTCAACATGGGAATTTGGGGGCACACAGTTCAGTCTATAATAATGTCTTTTCTCATAATCAACAGAATGCCAGTTTCTCCCCAGTTTCTCTGAAAATACTCTCTTCTCAACATGGATCTTCCTTGGCAACCCCGAAGTGGTCTCCAACATCTGATAATACATAACAGGACATTTCCCATGTTTGTCAGCTTACCCAGGTTCTCCCATTCTATCCTAAAATCTCAGATTATTAAAAAGATTTTACAGCTCCACCCTCCACTTCCATCAGCCCACGTGGTCGGCAAGGCACGTCCACTGGCATGCATGTTAGCTTGTGAAAAGTTCTCATTTACCTTACATACCCTTGTTCTGGTGCGGTCTCACCGCATTAACTTCCTTATAGTCCTGCCTTTATATTGTATCATATTTTATATAAACCACAACCTCACTCCCTATTTCTCTTCCTTTCCTAAAAGAGAGCCGGTGAGTTGGGCAAGTAAATAAGTTACATCTTAGCACGATGTCCAGTGATAGAAGAAAGTCTATGTTCTAGTCTAATAAAATGGACACATTAAGCAGTATATAAGACGTAGGAACTTAATGTATTTTCTGAAATCATTCACATAAAATTTTTTATTCTAAAACATTTCACCAAATTTTAAGATGGCCTTTGTTTAAGAAGACAGATTGTAGACATTGCCTTGCAGGGGAAATATTCTGAAGAAAATTGTCTGGCGTAGCAAGAGCTTCTTAGACCCTTCACCTCAGACTAACTGGTCTGTCTGGCTTTAGTTTCTGACTTCTCCAGTTTCCTGTACTCACTACCACCAGAGGTGTCTGCCCGGAAAATAAACCTCTTCTTGACACTCCTCACTTCGGAGAACACTGCTGGGTCCCTGTTACCTGCAGGATAAACCCCCCACCCCTCAGCTTAGCAGAGAGCCCCTTCTTTCATACCAATGTGCCCTGCCCCTTCCTGGCCTTGTCACATGTCGTCCCTTCCTCCTGGAATACTTTCCCTCTGTGGAGTGCCTGGAAAACACAGGAGCTTTGGAGGCACTCAAGTCTAGTTTTGAGTTCTGACTCCAGTTCTTACTGACTGAGTGATCCTGAGAAATTTACTTAATCTCCTTGAGTAGTTTTCTCATCATGAAATGAGGCTAATACCTATTGCACAAGGATCTTGTAAGAATTATTAAAGCTAAGCATATGTGTGACTCACTGCTAAATTATTTATCAATTCCTTTTGCAGTTATAGGGTCAAGCAAACCCCCGTTTACCCTTTAAGACCCAGATCAGACATCACCTCCTCTAGGAGCCTAGGCTGTTGTTTACTCTGTGCTAATTCCTGCACTAGAGCCACGCAGTTGTACTTAAGAACGTGGATTTCTGAAGCCATGCTGTTGGGGTTCCAATCTTGGCTTCTCTGTGCATTACCTCTGTGATCTCAGGCAAGTTACTTGTACTCCCTATAACTCAGCTCTCTGTTGTCTAAAATAAGGATAATATTATCTACGTAATAGGATTACTGTGAAGATTAAGTGGGATCATATATACACTTGACCCTTGAACAACACAGATTTGAACTGTGTGGATTTACTTGTACGTGGATGTTTTTTGACAAATACAGTACTGTAAATGTATTTTCTCTTCCTTATGATTTTCTTAATAACTCTTTTTTGCTCTAGCTTACTTTATTGTAAGAATACAGTATATGATACGTGTAAACAAAATATGTGTTGATAAACTCTATGTTATTGGGAAGATTTCCAAGTCAACAGTTGGCTATCAGTAGTTAAATTTGGGGGAAGTCAAAGCTGCATTTGGATTTTTGACTCTGTTGGGGGTCGGTGCCTCTAACCACCTGCATTGCTCAAGGGTCAGCTGTGTAAGACATTTAGCACAGTGCGGTGCATAGTTAGTATGTCAGCCATTATCACTGTATTCATTTTGAGTCATTTTCTCTGACTGTGAGTTCCTCAAGGCTTGGACTCTACCTTGCTGTTCTCTAGATGCCTTGTGTCTGATCCAATGCCTAGCCTATGCTAGGATCAAAGGAGGCCTAGCTGGATCAAAGAAGTCACCCATTAAATATTTATTTAGTTAGCAAATCCTGTTCATTTAAGATGAAGAATATTGGGCTTTAAATCCTCTTTGAAAATACTGAAAATAAACAGGAAAATTGTCACGTATTACACTGGATAGTATTCCAGGTTTCTTCCCACAGAAAAATGAAATAGCTGAGTGTATTGGTCTAGAATTTTGCTTTTAAGCAAGGTGTCTTCACAGTATTATGTTGCCAGGTTCCCAAGAAGTCCCGACCAGGTGCACAAGCACAAATCAAGCCTCTGCTTTTGCCATACTTGTCAGGTCATGTTGACCAAAACAAATCACATGGAGAGTCAGTGTTAGAGGAGACTACACATGGGAAATGGATACCAGGAGACATGATTGGTGGGGAGCATTCCTCTAACAATCTACCACACATATGCATGGTAACTTTATGCTTAAATATATATATATATATATATATAATATATATATAAAATATATGAAATATTATATATAAAATATATAAAATTAACTTCATTTCTGAGAATTTGGTGTAGAAAGGACATTTCCTTGCCATTTTAATAATATTTACTAACTTATTAATAATTTTTATTTAAGGGGCGCCTGGTTGGGGTCTGCCTTCAGCTCAGGTCGTGATTCCAGGGTCTGGAGATCATGCCCTGCATTGGGCTCTCTCCTCAGCGGGGAGCCTGCTTCTCTCTCTCCCTCTGCCTGCCAACCCCCACCCCCACTTGTGATCTCTCTCTCAAATAAATAAATAAATCTTTTTATTAAAAAAATAATTTTATTTAATAATATCCTTTTATACATTTTGTTATTATGAGCTGATATTGCATTTTCAATTAAATTTTTTTCCACAATAAAAGTGAGTGAGTAAAGCCAGCATCAGTTTAGGTTCCCTGATAGCAGAAGCAATATTGCTTATGAATTGTTAATAAAACTTGAGTAGAGATACTCTGATTACAAAGAAAATCCAGCCTGTCATACATTTCAGCAGACCATTGGGATTTCATCATTCAGCAGACCATTGGGATTCCAGAATTCAGAGGAAGCTTAAAGATTTGTAAGTGTTCTACATTGTAGCCTACTCCATGGTGAAAGGCTAAAAGCATTTCCTCTAAAATCAGGAACAAGACAAGGATGCCCATTCTTGCCACTTTTATTCAACATAGTATTAGAAGTCTTAGCTGGAGCAGTTAGGCAAGAAAAAGAGATAAAACACATTCAGATTGGAAAGGACAAAGTAAAACTGTCACTATTTCTAGATGACATGATATTATATATAGAAAAACTTAAATACTGCATCAAAATAAAACTAATAAATTTAGTGAGGTTGCAGGATACTAAATCAATACACAAATCTGTTGTGTTTCTATATATTAATAATGAACTATCAGAAAGAGAAATTAAGAAAACAGTCCCACTATAATTGTATCAAAAAGAATAAAATACCATGGAATAAATTTAACCAAGGAGGTGAAAGACCTGTAAATTGAAAACTACAAGAAAAGACAATCTCTTCAATAAATGGTGATGAGAAGACTGGACAGCCATATGCAAAAGAATGAAACTCCACCACTGTCTTATACCATACACAAAAATTAACTCAGAATGGATTAAAGACTTGAACATAAGGCCTGAAACCTTAAAACGCCTAGAAGGAAACAGAGACAATAAGCTCCTTGGACCTAGTTAATTCTGTTTTTGTTTTAATTCATCTCGGTGTTCAGCTGTAGTCATTTTATCCCAACAGAACTTCAGACTCTTAAATATGGGTGACGTAGTTAAACTCCTCTTAATGTAAATTTTTCATGGAGGGCCATGGATAGATGGTCTCAGGATGACTAAAAAGAAATAGTTTTATATCTAGAGAAAAGAGTAATAAAACTTTCTTATAAAATAATCAGACCTATAGTCAGTGGAATATCACAAGATACAAACTCTAATGACTTTATTTTTAGATGGACCCAGGATCTGGAGGGGTGGGGAATGGATGCAAAAGAAGATATCGTATAATATGTTCTCAGTATTTAGAGAAGAATGCAATTGGAAAAAAGGAGGACCCAAAAAAATGGGAAAGATCTAGTATTTTGTTTTTTTGAAAAGTAGGATCCATGAGTAGAGTATTGCATTTGTCAGGAAAACTGCTGCATTAGACAGAATTTGCCTTTAATGCCCAGAGATACTTGCTGCTGTCAAAAGGAGCAGAACTTAATCTTGTCCTATTTGGGGGATGTTCACAGGTATTTTTGATGAATTGAGCCCAAAATCAGATCCAAAGACATCCTCCCCACAGAGAGTTGGTGATCGATCAATTGAACTAAGTGCTCTGAGCATGTTGCAGAAAAGAGACGGCAGTCCCATCCCAGGCTCTGCCCTCCTAACCACTGTGTCAGTAATGGCCGTGGGCACCCGTGCAGCCCATTCCTCCCTGCTTCCCTCATGGGTGTCTCTGTGCACTCCTGCCTCTTGCCGGTGCATCTGCAACCCAAGGGCCTTTCCGTAGCTTGCTGTTCCTGCCCATTTCTGCCTCCTGATTCTGTACAACTTGCTATCTTTTGTTTGAAGGCACCACTGGTTAATATTAAATTTGTCATGATAACAGCCACAATTATATCTTGCTTCCATAAATGCCTGGCATGCTTATCACTTAATCATTATTTTAACATCATGAAATGCCCTTATTGACCTGATTGTACAGAGTAGAAAACAGGCACAAAATGTGTAAGTCCGTAACAGGGGCCACTTGGCTAATAAGTGACTGAGCCAAAATCTGAATCCAGGCAGCCTGGTTCTAGAGTCTGTGCTTTACTACCTCTCTTATACTCACTGTTTTTTTGTATTAATCTTATACTATACCAGATAGTTTTTGAAGGCAACCAATATTTATAAGTTGTTAAGTAGTTCCAGTTCCAGTCCCTTACAGGATTTAAGACTACTCTGACTCGATATGATTACATTAAATGGTGTCTGTTCATTATTTTGCTTAAGAAGCATCTAGGGTTTCTTGCACACCTACTGTGCCCTAGCACCCCACTAGGCATTCTGTTCAGGAATAATCACATCAGACAAGATTCTAGTCCTCTTGGAGCTTACAGGATAATGGGAGGGACAGATAACACAAAAATAATGTATAATCAAAAATTGTAACAAAGGTTACAAAGGGAAAGAGAAGTTTGTTATAAAAGAGAAAATAGTAAGAAGCTAATTTAGACAGGGGAATGAGGATCGAGGAAAACTTTTCAGAGGAAGGTAACATTTTACGCTGAAATTCTAAAAGCTAAACAGGAGCTAGCCAGCTGAAGAGGAGCAGAGTATGCCATCGATCTTTTGTTTCTGGCAAAGTAGTGGACCAGATGTCCGTGTAAACCCTCCTGGTACAGAACATCTAAAACTTCTGGATAAAATAATTAAAATATATTTTTAAATGTGTGGCTGAGTGAGTGGGGAAATAAGAAAAATTTTTAGGAGCCAGAAATTAATGTGAAAACCTGAATCCTGAGATATTAGCAAATTCTACACCTGTATTTTGTTCTTTAGGCATTTGCCAGTCCCTGGTGGACTGGATCTTGGGCTTTAACTGGCCTCACGCGGAAGACAAAGACAAAGGTTTCTCTGTCAATAGGTGATTAGGGGGAAAACCCATCCCTTCCCTATACCTTTTCTTCCCAGAGTGAAACAGTTGGGTTCATTTCCTATCTTGGCCTTGCTGTTTGAGTAAATGGGGAGTCATATATCAATACATTCTTTTATATGAAAATATATTTCATGGTAAAAACAAAATATATATTATGGTTTAAAAAAAATTTTTTTTTCCTGGACAAGGGAAATACTGTGTGGTAAGGACTTTAGGAAGAAAGGCATTTGCCCTTTTCAAGGAACTGAAAGGCTGGTACAGATTGAGCAAAGTAAGTGCTGGCAAGTGAGGGTGGAGAGGAAGCCGGGGACCAGATTCTTGCAGGACCTCAGAGCCTTTCTCTGGGATTTTGGATTTTATTCTTAGTACAATGCAAATCTTTTGAAGGATTTTCAGAAGACTATCTTCCTTATGTGAGAAAGAACAGATTAAGAACATGTAAAAGTAGGGAGCTGCTCAAAGGTGTAGAGGTAGAGATTAAATACAGCAGTAATCCAGGTGAAAGGTGGATCGATTTGGATTAGGGGAAATTGGAAGAAATTAAGGAATCCAAGATATACTTTGAAAATAAAACCTGCTGATTTGGGGAGAAAGCTATAAAGGGTTATTTCCCATGATCTGGCTTGAATAATGGGCTGTCCAGAGGTCTTTTTCTAAGATGACAAAGACAGGAGGAGATATGGAGGGGACGATCACATATTTGGTTTTAGAAATGTAGAGTTTTGGAAATACTAAGTTTGACAAGTAAGAAACCCAAGTAGAGGGGCAGAATGCATGATGTTTGGTACCACTATTTGATTTAATATAAATGAAGAGACTTTAAAATATTTTTATGTAGTTGAACTCATATTTGAATAAGCCAGTATGGAATTATAATGAAAATTTTCCTTTTACGGGCAATTCATTTTACAGTAAGTTTCATCAGGAGGCAAACTTGTTAAGTAGTAGAATTTCATTGTAACAAATACACCATTTAAATTCACATCCCTAGGATGCAAGAGCTGGGTGTATTTGCAGATGAAGTATAATAATCTGGGAAAGGCATTGTGGCAGTGATTATCTAAATTGTTCACCAAACCTGTTTTCCTTTCTTCTGCTGAAACAGCTTGGACTACATTTCCCAGCCTCCTCTGCAGTTAGATGTAGCTATGTGACTGCATCTGGGCAAAGGAAGCAGAGTAAAAGTGATGCAGGTTTCTTCCTTTACTCTAGCTATTTAAAGAAAAATCTCCCATTTAGCCTCTCTGCTCTCTCTCTTGCGCCAGCTGAACATTGGCATCCAAAGGGACCACGAAAACAGTTGAAGACAATAAAATCTCCATCAGTCAGAGTTCCCAAATGATTACATAGTTCAGAAAGCCCCAACCCCTCCCTTCTGCTACCTGAACTTTGCATGATCAAAAAATAAACTTATGTTATTTTAAGTCGTCAGGATTCTATGATTTAACTATTTCAGCAGGTCACATCACATTAAAAGAAGATGTTAATTTTCTTTCAAGGTGATACCAGGAACCTAATTGCATTCCCATTCATTTCCTTTTTCATTTTCCTTCCGTGTATGTTTGCTGCCATAAGTGACAAGGCAATTTTAATAGATTAGGATGTTTGGAAGTTTATAAAGGAGTGAGGGGATTGAAGATGCTTGAGGTAAGAGAGAGGACTTGAAGGATATAATTGCTTCCCATTCTCCATATAAGATAACCATCACCCCCCCTCTGTCTGGCCCAGTCATTCCTTTCAAAGAGTCACACTCCTGCAAGCTGCTTCTTTCCACCTGCTAATGGCATCCCCATTGCAAAGCATAATCGGTGAAGACCTTGATCGCCATTCCCTTCCTTGCCTAGTTTAACGTTCACATATAATCAGACTTACACCCTGGGATGCAAACCAGCCGTAACATTAAAACTGAATAGAACACAACTGGATATCTCTTCTTTTTTATGGATCTGATAATAGATGTCAGAGGATATCTTATGGTACACACTTTTGGGGGAGATGCAAAATGTGTCAGAGGAAGTGCTTGTCTCTTGATAGGACATGTTGAAATCAGAACATGCTCCTTGGAATCTTTGGCCAATAGATTAGCCAAGTAGCGATACTCTTACATTGTTTTCTTATTACTTCTCAGTCTGTTTGCCTTGCTGGACCTTCATGATTCCTTCCCTTGAGGGCAAGTAGAGGTAAATGCACTTGCCTATGCTGAATATCCATTATAATTCCTGGTACATTGGTATTGTAAGTGCTTAGAACTTCTTGGTTGAAAACCAAATGATTGCTGAAAGTAGTATGGTATGTGTCTGACTGATACGAAGAATGTTCCTTCTAGTGTGCATCTTCTGCATTATGTCTTTTTACTCACATCAGTAATGTGCCTTTAAGATATAGATCATTATCTGGCAATTGAAAATACTTTCATGAAAAACTTATTATGATAATGTTTGTCGTATAAGGAATTTATCTAAATTTATATCCCCTTTGTTTGATGAATATATCTTCAGTTGTGTACCCGAAACAAAACAATTCGATTATTCTCATGATTGGTAGAGTTTATAATTCTGCAAGAATTAGGCAAATTGTAGACACACACAGGGACAGATTGGACAGACTACCCCCCAACCCCCACCCACCACCACCACAGGAGCTTTAAAGGAATACAGTCTGGCCCCGTGGGTGATTGTCTCCTCTTCAATCCAGTGGCATATGGCTAGGCTTGAGCAAACAGATGTCTGTACCTAATCAGGCATTTATTGTCTCAGTTCAGGTGCTAGGCCAGGCTGATGTTCACAGCTGTGCTGTGGTTGAACTTTTAAAGCCATAGCAGCTTATTCTCTGACTCCAGTGTACTTCTACTCTAAACTGTGGCATTGTTGGCTTCCGGAATTATTTTCTTTTCCAGTCTATAAGATGATAGTAAAACTTACTTTCACAGGGATTGTGATAAGCAAAGTGAAATTCAGTTCTAAATTGTCACCAGTGAAATTAAAAAAGTTTTTGTCTATGTGGTCTCAGGTGGCAGAAATAAAATTATAAGTAAGCCCCAATTTCTTCTAGGCACACGGTTGCCTAGCTGTAGGGAATGGATAGTTCCTTTATAGAAGTGGGTCTATCAATCACTTTGACCCCTTGGAAGACTAGCAGTGGGTGCTATTTGCTATAACTCTTCCCTAGCTGGCTGGACTAAATTTGCCTTTGGTGGTATAGCTTATGGACTTTTATCTTGGTAGTAATTACATTTACATATACAGGAAAAACTTGTAACACAGTAAAACAAGCATATCTGTCTTGGAAGTCACAGAGAACCTGGGGCAGAATGCATGATGTTTGGTAATCAGAACTGAGGAAAACTTAACCACTGTACCAGTCAGGCCAAATCTAGGAATATCTGCATACCCAGAGGCCTTTTTTCCCCCTAAGGGATCCTACCTCTAACACCTTCCTGAGGATATCAGCTCAAGGCACAGCTCTGGGTGGCCAGGTTCTCTATTGCTTGACCTTACCATCTGCATTTGCCCAAGGAGTCAGGCTTTTGGGAGTCTGACCCCTTAAATGGCCTGGCACAAGTACTTTACGTATCCCACCGGTGATGGTGACGTAGTAGACTGCTCAGATCCTCTCTTTTAGGAAATTTTAAATTTGAGGTAGAGAGAATTGTTTGATAGGCACGAAATCCAATACTAAGGCAGACAAAGACGGCATGAGTCACTAGAAGCCGTGAGTAAGCAAGAGTGATAAATAAGTAAGAGCCAAGTCATGAGATTTTCAAAAGGTGTGTGTGGGGGGCTGCGGAGATTTTACTTCATATCTGCAGGGGAAGAGGATGACCAACAAATTACTGCTGCCAAAGGCACGAGGAGCTGTAGCCAGATTTTTACACATCTGTCTAATCCTGGACAACTTAAAATCGCAACTTGAAATTCTCAACCTGTGTTCCTATACTTCACGTGAGGCCTGGTTAAGCTGCTTTCCGTGCGTTACCGGGAGGCCTAGCCACAGGGCATACCTTGCTCCTTATTTCCCTGTGAGGCCTATGGTAATGCCCCTCGGATACTCCTCTCACACCCACACAACCACACACAGTTACGGGGAGATAACTTGAGTGAGTCTCTGTTCTTTGTAGCCAAAGGACCGTCATTTATACAACTACCCTATGAGTTCGACTCTTACTATGTTGGCTGTGCTGCCGAGGGAAGGACTGACAAACAGTAGCAGTTTCACGCCCATGTCAAGAGGGTACAGACTTTGAACAGGAAAGGCAGTTTACCTCTAATTGTTTGAGAAAGCTGACGTGATACAGGGAGGACCCAGAGAAAGATGACATAACATGGCATTTGAGACTACATGGAAATGTTTATTTAGCAAAAAGAAAAAAAAAAGTGTAGGAACACAATTTTTCTTTTCTTTCTGCTAAATGATGAGTTCCTGGGGCATTCATCCGGGTATGCTCCCCAGTGCCCAGGAGGGGGCTTTGTACACGGTAGGTAGAAGGCTAAATGGATAATGCAATGTGGCCCAGCCATTGGTTTGTCTTGTTTAGTAGCAGCTTTGAATTGGTTGGTAAAAATATACTTTTAGGCAGACGAAATGTAAACTGAAGAGAGAGACATGAGTCAGAGACAAGAGTAGGATTTCCAGAAGCTTCTGGGGGAGGTAGATATAGTGCAGAAATAGCTTAGAAGCTACATGAGCAGGGGCGCCTGGGTAGCGCAGTCGTTAAAGCGTCTGCCTTCGGCTCAGGGCGTGATCCCGGCGTTCTGGGATCGAGTCCCACATCGGGCTCCTCCACTGGGAGCCTGCTTCTTCCTCTCCCACTCGCCTGCTGTGTTCCCTCTCTCGCTGGCTGTCTCTCTGTCACATAAATAAATAAAATCTTAAAAAAAAAAAAAAAAGAAGCTACATGAGCAAATTTCAGAAAGCTAGATAAGAAACTGCCTTCCTCACTCAGGGTACTAAGGACTAGAACATACCGTTTTCAGGAACATCTACAGCACATAGTACAGCATAGCCTTTGGCCAGAGAGCAGGGAATGGGTAGTGAAGGAGAACTGGCAAAAAGAAAATTCTAGATTCTAGTTTTAAAATGGCAGAGCATATCTGATGGCCTTATCTCCCTTCTCTCTCACAAATCATCCAACTGCACTAGGAGAACAAAAAGAAGAAACATGAGCCCCATCTTTACAGAAACTAGGAGACATGCAACCCCAAACCACAGTATGCGATGAGGAACAGACAACTGCAGTTGGAGAAAGATGTCCAACCAGTAATGCCCAGACAAACCAGTAACGCCCAGTGTAGACTAATGGGAGTAGGTGTGTGGGCTGGCAGCAAGAGCTTCCTTGGCCCTGATTAGGCAGAAAGAGGAAGCAGTGTAATGGGCTGAATGGAGAACCACACAGACAAGATTGAAAACATGGGCAAACGCTTATCGGGAAAACACAATAAAGTAGGATTGCATCTTTAATATCAGACATGATTGAATTTGGAGGAAAAAGCTTTAAATAAGGCAGAGAAGGATGATTCATAATAGCAATATACCACTACCATCTATAAAGCAAAAACTGCAGGAAATATGAAGAGAAATAGTTACATGATAGTGGTAGGAAAACATTAATTCACTTCTCTTAGTTCAAGAGATCAGGTAGGCAAGAAGTAAGAAAACCCAAATAAAAAGCATACATAAAGGGACACCTGGGTGGCTCAGTTGGTTAAGCATCTGCCTTCAGCTCACGTCATGATCCTGGGGTCCTGGGACCGAGTCCCACGCCGGGCTCCCTGCTCAGTGGGGAGGCTGCTTCTCCCTCTGCCTCTCCCCTGCTTGTGCTCGTGTTCTCGCTCTCAAAAATAAAATCTTCAAAAAAAATAATAAGAAAGCAACTATCTGCTACTTGTCACTTTGCATTCTGAAAGCTCAGAGACCTTTTTAAATGCCAAATAAAACATTCACAAAAGTAGATCCTAAAGGAAATTCATTAAATTTCAGAAGATGAAAGGAATACATATAGCATTCTCTAATTTTGTTGCAATAAAACTAACAATTAAGAAAAGAATTTTTTGATTTATCATTTGAACATTTAAAATTTTTTACTTAAACAACTCTTGGATCACAGAGGAAACCAAAGAGGTTATAGAAAATCTAGGGGGAAAAGCACAATGAAAACACTTCGTGGTGGAACCTATGGGACAGAGCTAAAGCAGAAGGCAGAAGTACCTCTCTTACTGAAGAAAGAAAGAAAATAACTGAATTAAATATCTAACTCAAAAAGTTAGAAAAATGATCAACAAAACAAATCTTAAACAGCAGAAGGTAGGAATAAAGATAGAAATTAATGAACTAGAAAAAGGAAAACTGATCAGACTAATAAATAAAAGAACTAGTTCTTAAAAAAAATAGATAAATTTTTAACTAACCTAATAAAAAATGGGTAGAGAAGAGAGCATAGATGAGAAATAATCATGGGGAAATTATAGAAACAGAAGAGAATAAAAAAATCATAAAATATTTTCTCAATCCTGTGCAAATTAATTTGGAAGAAAGGATGATTTTTCAAGGAAAATAGAACTGATCAATACGAACTTCAGATAATTAGAAAATCTAAACCATCACAGAATCACCCCCCTTCCCCGCCCAACCCCTCCAGAAAAGCCTGAGTGAGGCCCAGGTGATTGAACAAGGGACTTCCGTCACTTTTTCAGGAACAGGTAATATCAATTCTTCCCAAATATATGTGCTTTAATAAATATGTATGTCTCTGAAAAGAGACACACACTAGTAAACAGTTGTTGTTCCTAGGGAATGGAGCTGGGGCTAAGGGACAGTATTAGAAGCAAGTCTTCCTTTTTACTATCTACCTTTCAGGTCGTTGTATTTTATACTGTACACATATATTGCTTATCTAAGTGTAAGGAATTTAGAATATCTTTGGACAAATTCAAAAACCATTTGGCTTTTGTTGTTTTGTTTACTTTCTTTTTTGGGGGAGTAGGCAAAACTGTTTAAATGGCCCCCTTACCGATGTCCCACCCTTTCCTTGGAACCTGTGAATATGGTGAGGTCTGACTTCTGTGAATACGTTACGTTCTGTATCACAGTTGACCTTAACGTGGGGAAATTATCCTAGATTATCTAAGTGAACCTGACCTAATCATACGAGCCTTAAAAGTAGAGAGCTTCTTTTCGCTGCTGGCAGAAGGGTAGTCGAGGAAATAGAAGTAGGAGAAGGCATTCGCGTGCAGTTGTGGCTTTGGAGATGGAGGGGGTCACAGGGGAAGGGACGCAGTTGCTTCTGAGGAGCTGAGGGCAGCCCCCAGCTGAGAGCTGGGAAGGAACCAGGACTTCATTCCTACAACTGCAGGGAACTGCCTGCTGCCAACCACCAGAAAGAGCTTGGAAGGGGATTCTTCCTCCGAGCCTTGGGATGAGAGCCCACCCAGCCTGCCAGGCATCTTGATTTCAGCTTGTGAGACCCTGAGCAAAGACCAGCAGGGCCTACCTGGACTCCTGACTGCAGAGTTGTGGGATAACACATGGGTGTTGCTTTCAGCCATGAAGTTAATGGTAGTTTGTTACACAGCAACAGAGATATAACAGAGGGGGCGCCTGGGTGGCTCAGTCGTTAAGCGTCTGCCTTTGGCTCAGGTCATGATCCCAGGGTCCTGGGATCGAGCCCCACGTCCGGCTCCCTGCTCAGCGGGAAGCCTGCTTCTCCCTCTCCCACTAACCCTGCTTGTGTTCCGTGTCTCGCTGTGTCTCTGTCAAATAAATAAAATCTTTAAAAAAAAAAAAGAAAGAAAAAAGCTAACAGAGGAAAATGACGTTTTACACCCTCTGTACAGGGGCCGCTGGTTGGCTCAGTTGGCAGAGCATGCAACTCTTGAGCACGAGGTCGTGAGTTCAAGCCCCACATTGGGCATGGAGCCTAGTTAAAAAATAATAATGATGAATAAATAAAACCTCCATACATGTGGGGCTGTATGGGGCTCAGAGATGGGAGCCATCTCCTCTGTAGTCTGGGCGCGCTGGGATGGTGCAAATCAGCCTCCGAGCCAGTGGCAGTGGTCAGGAGCTGCATGCTTCTCATTAAGTAAAATATTCTCTGCTCAATTTTCATTATTTTCACCAGTTGTGTAGAAGCCTAATTTTATTATCTTAATGAAGAGAATAAATTTTTTTATACCTGTCTTTTTTATTTCCTGTTCAAATTATAGTATTGGAAATGATTTTTTTTTTTTTTTTTGCATTTCTGTTTTAAACAGTCTTTTCTGGTTTGAATGAAAAAGTTGAATTATTTTTTTCCTTTGGATGCCTTAGCAACTTAACTCTGTGGGTTTCTGTGACCTATGTTAAGTGTGTCATCTGAAAAATTTTTGGTCGTGATAGCACACCTAGATGATGCTGTGATTCTTTAACTACTTTAGTTTTTCTAGAGTCTTACTTACTTGGGTTGTTCCAGTTTTGTTTCAGTGCCAGTTTTACCCAAGACCAAATAAGGATAGTTGATCTTTAAAGTTGTCAGAGACTAGAACTTTTTTTTCAGTTAAGTATTTGAGTTTAGTGGTATGAGGATCAAATATCTAATTTTTATTTAATCGATGGTACGTTTGTAAACTTTTAGCTGGAAATGTTAACTCTGAGAACTGCTGAAAAGAAGTGTATCTGTTAGATCTTAAGAGGGCATAGGAAGATTCCAGAATGTGGAGAATTGCTTCTGTGGTTGCTATCACTTCAAATTCCAAATAGAACAGCAAAGAACAGTTGCAAGCAAGTCAGTGTTGGAAGCCCAACTATATAGCATGGTGCAGTATCACGTATGAATCTCATACTCAGTTTTGATGCATTTTCTTTTCAGTAAGTTACATTGTCCAATTTTCTTTTCCAGGACAATTCCAGGGGCTTGTAAGCCTGTTAAGGTCAGGAAATGCTTTTGCCTCATATACAAAACAGCACTGGACAAGGTGTTATAAAAAGATTGATCTAAGATAGATGTGAAACCCACAGGGAAAAATTTTAACAACTGATGTTGATGATTGTACAGGGTGTGACTAACAGAACAAAGAGTTTCTACTTTGCTTTGATAATCAAATTTCTTTAAAGAATATATTGGTCCTCTTTAGCAGAAATGTGTTCTTTTTCTTTATGAAATGAAGTTAAAATTTTTTTTAGGAGAGGTTTCCAAAAGGACTAGAACTGTATTACTGCTAATTCTGTTGTGGATTGAGACATTTACAGCAGCAATAATTATGTTAATACTCTGTGCCAAAATATGTAAAATGGCTTTATTACTGGTATCTGAATTATGGGAAGGTAATAAGGTGTGTAAGAATGCTGTTTGAAAGAAAAAAGGCATTTTTCTTAAAGTCCAGTAATATTTTTATCTAATCAAATACATCCGCTGAGCTTTATCTTCTGCATACAGAAGTACAGATACTTCTGTATCTTTATAGATACTGATTTAGAAGAGATCTCTGGTGGGCTCAGATTTCAGAATTGTGTGTTCCTCATGAGTGCCCCACTCCCTGCTCTCAACTCGAAGGCTGGCTTTGCTCCAGAGCCCAAACCTGGCTGTGGTAGATTATTTTCAAAGACAGCTCTCTATGAACTTTGCTGAAGGGCGGGAGGTAAAGTCAGGTTTGGCTTTGTCCTACATTTGGGCTTTCCCTCTGGTGTGTTTACCTTGGGAATAATGCTTCTCATAGGCTACATATAAAAAGTTAGTTTGCCATCTGGACCTCCACCTCATAACAGATGTGTCAGAGGTGTGCTGATAATCAACACTGATGTGGGGGCCACAAAAGAGAAAGAAACTTCGAGAATGTTGCGAATGTCATGTTGTGGGCTGCCCGTGGCAAATCCAGCAGCAGCCCACCATAGTTTGCTCTCAGTAATTCGGATCTCTGCAGCGTTGGGGTAGTATTGCAAATAGGTGGTGTCACAAGCTTGTTTAACAACAGATGTCCGTCCACAGATACAAAATCTGAGTTTTATTATGATAATAATATTGACTTCATGAGGTTTTCTTTTTCCTACTTTTTTTTTTCACTGACTTCATGAATGAATTACTTGATAGGAAAGCGAGTAATACACTTCCTGACCTAATGGTACATATGTGTTGAGGCTGAAGAATGTCATGGGTGGGAGCCCTTATTCATAAAACATTAGGGGTAGAGCAAAGATCTTTCATTGTAAAAAGTGAGATGATTTCTTTAGAAACCATATAAATTACTGAAGGGAATTATGACCAAGGATATGTTTTGGGTGAATAGATGCCAACTGCCCATCTCACTAGATGATTACTATTCTAAATATTTTTCCATTAGCTAGTTTCAGCTCAGGAAATAGATTAGACCCTTAATGGCCTAAGCAACCAGGAAATGAGCGATATTATTTATAGATTCCACCAGTGAATTTGAAATAAAACTTCTTGCCTATTAAAAATTCTGACTGTAATACTCCATGTAAATGCATTTTTTCAATGCTTTTTAAAGTGTTCCCTCCTCTCCCATCCCAAACCTTTTGAGGGTCTGATATTCTCAATAAAGGGAATAAATGATCCAAAAACATATTTTGAGGAAAGCCTGATTTTATATTAAGTATGGGGTATAAAATTACCATTGAGTCCAGGTCATATGTTTTAGTGGTAGAGACTGGTCTTGTTTTGGGAGTCTGTAGCAAGTCGAAATCAGGGTGGCCACCATGTACCACTCTGAGGGCCCCATTGAGGCCTAGAGTTTATCCATTGTAAATGGTGCTGGGGGAAGCATGCTCCCACCTTATTTAACCCTCATGGCTTGGCCGTGCTTTGTGGAAGACTGGCAATGGCTGTGTCCCATACATAGACCAAAGGTAAGGTAGGCTTTGGCTTCCATTAGGGTCCTTACTTAAGAGGGCTGATTCCCATCTTAACTTTGCCACTGAACAGCTCTATTGGGGGCTTTTCGTACAAGCAGTTGAGTCTGAGAACCCCTGATGGCCTGAACAGCTCTTACATCATCTGTGGTTTCATAGAATCCTGAAGTAAGCATTTCATTCCCCTTCTATGGGCCTTGTGTTCTGCATCTGTTAAGCAAAGGCTCTTGAGAAAGAGGGACTGTTAAAAGCAGTGAAAAGAAAGGCTCAAATCAAAGACATTTTAAATTATTTGTGTTTTATGGGGAATGAGGGATTACTATATTTACTTTCATTGTGTATAGAAATTTATTTCATTTTCTTACCCAGCCTACTGATAAAAATCTGGGTTTCTTGAGTTTTTCAGTCGATAGTCCAGGTGTTGAGCGCTCCGCTCTGTGAATAGGAGACACTTCGTAACTGTGTGTTGTCTTCAACTTCACTGAAGTACCACTTGAAAGAGCGAAGTTGTATCAACCACCTTTTTGTATTTGAACTACTTCTAAGCCTATTTTTAATGATGGATGGATACTCATGCACCAGCCTCTTTTCATTTGTTTATACTGACAGAGCCTCGTTTTCATTCAATGGCTGGTTTAAATGAGAAGATACTTTGTGCTCTTTATTTTAAAATATTACGAAGTCCTATTCCTGTTCAGATGCTTTCAAATAAAACTGACCAATTACACATTGGAACATCTGGACAAATTTAAAATATAATTTAAAACTTGTATAGAAGCAGCCAAAGGTCAACCACTCTGTTTTACTGGCTCTACCTTTTTATTTCTGTTTTGTTGATTGCATTTTTAAAGTTAGACTTTTAGATTAAAAAGTCCCAGGGTAAACAGAGAAGAAAAAATTTCCGAATATAAAAGTTTAAAACATACTCAACACACCCTTGGTCCCCACCATTTAACAGGAAGTCAAGTTCATTGAGTCCTGTAAAATAAAACGTCTGTCTAGAAGCCAGGTGGTTCTGCCCACCACTGCCCGGGAAGTTGTGTCTACCCGCAATCTGTTGCATGTCTCCTCCAGCAACACTTGGCCCTTGACCGGAAGCACTGAGTGTGCTCAAAATTGTGCAACTGCATTCATTACTTCTCCAGTTCTTGTTCTGTGTGGATCCCAGGGGCTGAAATCTGCAGTGTGTGAGGCTTCGGTCACACTAAGCCACACCCCTCTAAAGGCATTACTTCCCTCCCTCTGGGTTTTGTTTCTTCTTCCTTCTTAAGCTTTTTCCCTTTCATCTTCCCCTCATTTTTTTAAAAAATGAAATTTATTTTTACTTTTTCAGTGGCCTAAACCCTAGACTCTGGTTTCCTCCTCTGTAAATCAGGAACTAGACAGTGCTCTCTAAAGCCAATGCCAGTACTCCACGGACCCATGGGGTGGTATATGTTTATGAATAAATATAATTGTCATCTTTTTAATGATAATTTCATCGACAAATTATGGGGGGAAATTTTGCTTCTACCCTCTCAAGTTCTGTGTCCAGGGGCCTATGAATTAAACTGACAAAAGGCAGATTAACAGGAAAAATGGCATATGTTTATTGATATTAATATTTTTTATATGAATAGCGACTTCACAGAGAAGAAATGAAAACCCAAAGAGGCAGCTAGACCTGGGGACTTATATACCATTTTAACAAAGGGTGATAAATTGTAGAGAAGTGATTAAACAAAGGAGAAGGGGGTTTGGGCTTAGAGGGGGATAAATTGTGAGAAGGTAACCAGGAAATGTAGGAGGGAAACTAATAGTAGAAAAGGGTTGGGAAGGGAGCCCTTTTACAGAGGGAAATTTTCTTTTACAGTAGGGAAATTTATACTCTGCTTTTAGGCTGATGGGGGAGGGCAGGAGTTCCCTCTGTCTGCGGCTTCTCAATTTCCTTCAGCTCAAAATAATCCTTAGGCATATACTGTGGCATATTTTGGGGTAACATATTCTGGTCTCCTTCAGAAACCTAAGAATCTGACATCTTTTTAGAACCCTGCTATGTCTGAAATTCATGAATACTACTTTATAAAACTGATTGATGAAGTTGAATAATATATATTCCAACATATAAGTAATTAATACTGATAGATAAACAACACCTGTAACAATGAGACACCACAAGTAATTTGTCAGTAACTGACTGTGATTTTTCCAATTCTAAGAATATTTAATCAAAACATCGAGTTGTATACCATAAATATATATAATTTTTTGGTCGATTATACTTCAATAAAACTAACAAAAGAAGAATAATGTTCTGGGGCGCCTGGGTGGCACAGCGGTTAAGCGTCTGCCTTCGGCTCAGGGCGTGATCTCGGCGTTCTGGGATCGAGCCCCACATCAGGCTCCGCGGCTGGGAGCCTGCTTCTTCCTCTCCCACTCCCCCTGCTTGTGTTCCCTCTCTTGCTGGCTGTCTCTATCTCGGTCAAATAAATAAAATCTTTAAAAAAAAAAAAGAATAATGTTCTGGTTGTAACTCATGAGGCAAAAACCTTACAGAGTCAAAGTGAAAGAAAGCTCTTCACAGATATTAATGAATGACTCATTTATTGGCAATTTTCAATAGGGTTTGAGACAATATCAGTAGGGCCTGAAATCATAGAAATTATTTTTAAAAGTCTAATGGTTGGAGGTCAGTTTGGGATTTAAAAATAACCCCTTTCCATAATTTTAATTTATAGATATAGATCTGTATTCATGGTTCTCAATTTAGGGTAGTCCCACCCCCACCCCCCGGGGACATTTGGCAAGGTCTAAAAACTTTGGAGTTGCTGCAACCTTGGGGGATGGGTACTACTAATATCTCCTGTGTAGAGGCCAGTGAGGGTGCAAAACATCTTAAAATTCATAGGACAACGTTCTACAAGAAAAAATTATTTGTCCCCAAATGTTAACAGTGCCGTATTTAAGAAATTTTTCTATGTATGACTCAATAGAGAGTTTTACAATTTGGAGTGTCTGCTCATGTTTAATTCTGGTAGCTGTTGAAAACAAAATAGAGGTCACTAAAATTCATGTCTTAGTAACGTGCATATCATTACAAACTGCTTGCTGACTTTTGGCATTTTTCTTGGCCTTTTACTTTTATCTGGACAATTAGATTTTCGCGGTAGATTCTTGAGTTTGGTCTTGAGGCAAACTATCAAAAACAGAAGGAGAAAGTACTCAAAAGATCCTACTAGCTGGTATTAAGTGTCCCGTCCAGGCAGGTTTAAAGATGGAGTAATTATTTAATAGATTATAATTCCTTATAATCGTACGCTTCAAGGTGGAGTTATGGATGTTCAACTGAGGTAGACTCTACCAACCGTTTAGTCCAAAGCTGTCCTTTTAAAATAAAATAAGAAGCTGCCTGTCTAAGATCACAGGTGTTTGGTTGTAGAGCCAATGTGAGTAAGGCATGACTGCCACCCAGACATAAGGCACTTCACCTTTGTAGGTTCTTTTCCTTAGCTCATTGATGAAAGCAGACTCTCCTAGCCCCTGCGTCAGGCTTGCTCAGGGTAGACTAAGAAAATCCAGGGAGGAATTGATTTTGTGAACAAGGGGATTGGCAGTCACGGCCCTCCACCATTTATAACTTGCGACATAATATTAAAAAGGAGGAAGGGGAAAAGTACAGCAATAGGGAGGGAAATTTTCCCTTGAATCCTCGAAACGATAGAATTGCATTCCATTTCCTATCTTTTCTTCGCCCCACAACAGTTGAAATTCTACAGTAATTTTCCATTCAGTTATTTGCCTTTTTCCTTTTTAAAAAAGTTTCCGTTATTATTCCCAATGGATTAAAAGGTATTCCTCTTTAGTCACTGAGTTGATATAGTAAGATCTGTAAAAAGAGTTATTACAAAATGTGCGCATCAGGGGTGCCTGGCTGGCTCAGTGCGTAGAGTATGCGACTCTTTTTTTTTTTTTTTAATATTTATTTTTTAGCGAGAGAGCATGCGCACACAAGCGGGAGGGGCAGAGGGAGAGAGAATCTGAAACAGACTCTAAGCTGACACAGGGCCCAACAGAGGGTTCTGTGTCACAACCCCAGATCATGACCTGAGCTGAAACCATGGGTCAGATGCAGCACGCAGGCACCTCGAGCATGGGATCTTAATCTCAAGGTTGTGCGTTTGAGTCCCACATTGGGCCTGGAGCCTACTTAAAATTAAAAACAAAATGTTCACATCAGAGAACAAGTTTTTCAGGGATCTAATAGCTTAAGCAGCATCATGAAGCTGTAGCTTTACTAATTTCATGTCACAGTAAGATAAATATTTTTAAAAATACAAACCAGGGCTGTGATTACCCTGAAACTGGGGATTTGAGGGAAATACTGGCGGAGAAGGAGATCTATAGAGATCACTGTTAGTAGCAGTAATTGGAGCATACTGGTCTGATTGAATTTGAGATATTCAAAATAAACAGGCTGTTGAGTGTAGAGGTGAGTATAATGATCACCATTTAAATAAAGTTAAAATGCTAATGTACTGAAGTAACATCTCATTTGGTGCCAGTGGAAAACAAAATGTGTAACCACTATTGCAGAAGTCACTAAATCTCTGTTACTGTCTGTTGAAAAAGTTAATACTTTTTCCTTTTTGCTTTTCAAATACTATTCCCTAATTTTGCATTTAATTTATCTTTTTCTGAAAACCTGTTAATTGCATGTGCTTTAGCCCTACAGAAGAGAATGTTGCTTAGCAACTGCCAAAATAACTACTAACCTATATCTAGTAAAGGCTTATTAAAAGACTTATTTATTTTAAATCTATGTATTTCTTTATTGACCATTAAAACCAAGAGGAAGTTGTTTCACTTTGAGTTTCTTCTAATTTCTGCATCTTTTTTGTAATTTATATACGGGCTTTTTGTAGTAAAAACAAAACAAAAAATACGATAAAATTAACGAAAACGTCTCTTTCCTCCCTTCAGCCTCTTAGTAACATTGTTTTATGTTCATCGTTTGCTTTAGTTACTTTTTTTCAACGTAGTACCTTGTCAGTGATATATGCTGGGAAAAGAAACGGTTTCTTTTTTTTTTTTTTTAAAGATTTATTTTATTTTATTTATTCATTCGACAGAGATAGAGACAGCCAGCGAGAGAGGGAACACAAGCAGGGGGAGTGGGAGAGGAAGAAGCAGGCTCATAGCGGAGGAGCCTGATGTGGGGCTCGATCCCATAACGCCGGGATCACGCCCTGAGCCGAAGGCAGACGCTTAACCGCTGTGCCACCCAGGCGCCCCAAGAAACGGTTTCTAGTCATTGGATATAGAATTCTACAATACTGTTTTTTAATGTGGAGGAAGCTATTTTCTTTTTAGAGGAAATACTTTAAGGTTTTAGGAGAGGGAAGTAAGGATAATGATATTACCTATAATGGTTTTATTTTTTGCTTATCTGACCCAGAGTATGTTGGAAGAGTCATGTAAGCTAAGGGCTTTGGGGTGGGAAGTGGTTGCTGTCACATTGCAAGGTCCCATCGGACTCCTGTCACTCAGCCTCCGTGTGTTCACTTGCCAGCGGTTTAAGTCTTCCCCATATGACATATACAGAGTTTTATTATTATCCAAATCTCAGACCATGTCCTTCCCTTTGCTTCTGTTCAACTGCCCTGGGGTACAAACAAAACACCAGTAAATTCGTTTACTGCTTCCTTGGTATTCTGCGGTGTTGTGAAGCTAGAGACCACTTGTACAAATACATTAATAATAAAAAGAACACGGGGAATTTATATTAATAGTGCTAAGGCAGTCTGCATTAAGGAGAAACTGTGTGATTTCAAAGAGACTTTTGTCTTGGAACGAAGCTCCTTTACAAAATGCCTGCTTTACAATTTTTTCTTATGGAGGCTTTGGACAAATTTATAGCTATTTTCTTTCGCAGGAAAGAACTCCTGGGATATCATCTTGCACAATGGCTAATTACCCTATACATATCAGTGGGATTTTTTTAAATGGAATATTTTCATTAAGATATTACCCTAACATAAAATAAAGGTGCTTTTTTTTCCCCTAGCAATACTGAATTACCGGTAGATGCATAACTATAATAAAACAATTATCTGCAATCGGCTGATATAGGGCTCATCTGTAAGATCTGTAAGATCTTGTACTGTGTTCATATCTCATTTATATTGTCAACCCTTGTATAGAGAGAACAACTATAGTAGTAGATGCATAACTATAATACAATTATCTGCAATCGGCTGATATAGGGCTCATCTGTAAGATCTGTAAGATCATGTACTGTGTTCATATCTCATTTATATTGTCAACCCTTGTATAGAGAGAACAATGTAGAATGACTGGAGTTAAGTTTAAAAATGTATATAAAGGTGTATACTTAGTAAGTTATCTGATGTAAATACATTATTATGCGCTAAAGAATCAAATAGTTTAGGACAAAAATAATATTTTAAAAGAGATATGTATGAGGGAGATAGAATGGAAAGAAGGGAAAGGAAAAAAAATGTTACTGTTGAAATTTAAAGACTGGCTTAAGAGTAAGAGGCAATTCACAAGTTTTGTTAATAGTGAATAAAATAGTTAATAAAGGCAGCCAGTTACTAATGCTTCCATTCTGTGTTCCAAGTGCAGATAATGGAAAAATTCATTTTATTCTTTATAAAGTTTAATACCAGAACTGCTTGCTTAACGTTAATTTTTTTATTTAGTCAGCCTCATGGGGCATTTTCCTATAACAATTCCTTTAGACAGCTCTCCTTTATACATGGGAATAGGAAATAGAAAGTGTGGATAAAACATCTAATTTTCAAATATGGAAATTTTCAAATAATGAAACTTATTTTAGCTCTTAATTTTAACTTTTTTTCTAGCGGAGTCCTTTGACAGAGATGATTAGAAATAATACCCACCAATTAATCCCTTGAGTTTTTCCTTCATTCCCTGTTTTTGTGCTCTTTGGAGTACAGATACTAGTAAGTAGTAAAGTGTCAGACAACTAGGTGGCCATTAGCAAAAGCAAAAGGCGTTATTATTTACATAAATTAAAATTACCCACAAACCAATATTTAACATACATTTGTATTCAGTTTTACAGTCTGATCATTTATGCAGATTTGCCAGCATATTTACACTGCTCTAGTGTCAGCTTGGTCATTTAGTATTATAAATCATAATCTCATATAATGTTGCATACTTCAAATTCTCCACAAATGCATGCTAAGTTGTCCCAAATGGACATTTTTATTTTTTAAAGATTTTATTTTCAAGTAATCTTGACACCCAATGGAGGGCTGGAGCCTACAACCCCAACACCAGGAGTCACGCATTCCACCTGCTGAGCCAGCCAGGTGCCCCTCAAAGGGACTTTCTTTTTTTTAAGTTTGTTTGCTTGTGTGTTTGACAGAGAGAGAGAGAGAACGTGCGTGCATACAAGTTCGCAGGCAAGCCAGCATGGGGGGAGTAACAGAGAGGGAGAGGAGGGGAGAGAATCTCCAGCAGACTCCACACTGAGCATGGAGCCTAACGCGAGACTCAGTCTGACGACCCTGAGATCATGACCCGAGCAGAAACCCAGAGTGGGATGCTCAACGAACTGAGCCGGCAATGGGCCAGTTTTAAATAAGGGTGCATGGGAAACTACGTATGTCCTTAGGCCTAAAGTGGTCCTTAGAATTCGTAACTGAAAGTAAACCCTTGGGCAGCTATGTAGGCACTAATATTCTCTCTAACTTCCTACTCTCTTGAATGAGTAACACTAAGGATGTTAGCTGTTTTTAGATAAAAAATAAAAATCATGATATTGGAGAAATATTCTTTATGATGGTACTTTATGATAGTTCTTAACCCTGAAATGACCACCTTTTGGGAAAATATTTTATTTTATTTTATTTTTAAGATTTTATTTATTTATTTATGTGACAGAGAGACAGCCAGCGAGAGAGGGAACACAAGCAGGGGGAGTGGGAGAGGAAGAAGCAGGCTCCCAGCGGAGAAGCCCGATGTGGGGCTCGATCCCGGTACGCCGGGATCACGCCCTGAGCCGAAGGCAGACGCTTTAACGACTGCGCCACCCAGGCGCCCCGGAAAATATCTTAGATTGAACGTAAAAAAAATAAATTCTCGGGTCACCTGGCTGGCTCGGTAGGTAGAGCATATGACTGACTCTTCATCTCAGGATTGTAAATTCAAGCCCCACATTAGGTGTAGAGATTACTTAAAAATAAAATCTTAAAAAAAATAAAAATAAATAAATTCTTGTTGAAGTGAATGAAATTGCTACCACTCCTACTAAGACCACTGTTAAAAAAACATTAAGACCTTTTTATTACTTTTCTGTTAACCCATTAAGCAATTTACTCTTGCTCTTAAAGCAAACAAAAAGCGAAGTTTTAACAACGGAGAAGCTGCTGTTGACAGGTCATTCAAGGAATGCTGCTTCATCCACACAATATTTTGTATTGCAGCAGACTGTTGATATGTGCGTTACACTTGTCAGTAGTTGTCCTCAGTTTTCTATTTGCAAATGCCTTATATATAATACTGTTAGATGCAAAATGAATTTTTACTTCATGTTTTCAATATACAGTGATATAATATTAAAAGCAAAATACTAAGAGGGGGACTCCTGGCTGCCTCAGTCAGTGGAACATGTGACCCTTGATCTCAGGGTCCTGAGATTGAGCCCCATGTTGGGCATAGAGCTTGCTTAAAAAAAACTTAAAAGCAAAATACTAAGAGAAGAGAGATACAAAGTCCAGCTTTGAAAATTGTAAAGCTTCTATTTCAGAATCTTCAATTAGAGTTTACTTTCTTCTCTCTTGAATTCCTCTTACGATAAACCTGTTGGGGGTTGGGGAGACACAAAGCTTTTGTAATCGCTTTCAGTTTTAATCATGGCTCTCGTTTACTAGCAATGTGACCTTAAATTACTTAAACCCATAGGGCAGAAGAGTTTCTGTAAAATGGGGATAGTAAAACCAGCTTCATAGTATGGTTGTAAAAATTAGGGGAGTGTCGCTCCATCCCAGCATGGTAGATGTTAAATAATGTGTTACTTCTCTCTTCCCTCCCCCTTCACTCCTCATCAAACGCAGCTGATCTCTTTGAAATGAAATGGATTTAACAGTTTCATTGGTCAGTTCTAAGCTTCCAGATAAGCTGTACTCTAAACCATTGTATAGGATATTTCTTTTGACTCTAAGATACCAACGAACAATGGAAAATCTTATTATAATATAATTATAAAGAGGGATTATGTATTTCCACATGTTAGCCCATAGTAACAGTGTTTTGTTGATCAGGTTACAACAGATGAATATCGGTATACAACAAATGCTCTCTTTGTTCCCTGTTCTTGTCACAATTGCTTAATTTAATAAGAGGTAATTGATTAAACTCTGTCTGCATTGTCAGGAACTGGAGAGGGTGGTGAAGTACAGGAGACTACACACACACACACACACACACACACACACACACGCATACATTATCAATCTTTCACGTCCTTTAACCTGTCTCAGTGATTTCTGACAGAAGGACACATGTAAATTACCAAATTGCTCCCAAATAAAGCAACATCTAAAAACATTTAATTGCTTAGGGAAAACTGGTGGAGGATTAGAGTTGTGTGACATCATCTGTTTCTTTCTCCTGGATTTTTATTAATTGGATAAGGAAATAGAAAATGGAGACATTGTGTTCTCGGATAGTGAGCTTACCACCCTACCCCCCACCTCAGTTCTGAAAGTTACAGTTCCATCTTCTCTTTGGTGTTTAGCAAATGATCGTGTCCCTGCAGACATCATTTTTATTAATATTGATAATAACAGCAACATTTACCAAATGCTTTCTAGAGCCAGGCAGCTTACTAAGGGATTTTATGTGCATTATCTTATTATCCCTCATAGTAGCAGCATTGTTATTATTTTCTCATTGTATGGATGCCAAAAACCAAGGGTAAGACAGCTTATATAATTTGCTTGTTGTCACACAGCTAGTATGTGGCAGAGTCAGATGTGACCCCAGGTTATTCTGAACTCTGAAGCCCATGTGTTAAGCATTATACTATAGGTCCTTCCTCTAATGACAAAAATGGAGGCCAGAAAGGCAAAAACTTCATAGTTTTCAATGACTGCCCTTGGCCTATACACCGTATTTTCCAAATTTGTTGACCTGGTATTTGAAACCTACCACAGGCCAATTCAAATCTGTCTTTGAAACCTTATCTCCTCCTGTACCCCACCAGTATCAGATCAGCACTGTGACCAGGCTTATTTTCCCTGTAAAAAATTATTTCACTTTCCTAACCAAATCCAATCCGTCTTTTCCATGAAGGTTTTCCTGTGTGCAGACTTCATACTATTATAATCCTAAAGTCACTTACGATTGCATTACTTGACAAACATAGAGTATTGTATTCGGGGAGGGGGGGCAGATATCAGTGTTTGGAAAGCAGTATTGTCGGCACATGGCTGATTCTCAGTTTATGTTAGCTTGCTTTCCTTATTGTCCTTTAGTGATGAAGGGCATGCTTTTTGGAGCCAGACACCCTGGTTTTTGAATCTTATCAGCACCATTCCTAATTGTGATAATTGAGTCAAATCACTAAACTTCTTCACACTTTAGTGGAGAAGAAGGGATAATTATAGTTCCTAGTTCATTGACTTATTGTGAAGATTAAATGAGATTCTATGTCTAGGACATAGTAAATGCTTACTACATATTAGTTCCTATTATTATTAAAAAGACTTTTTAAGGATATATTAGTTATTATTTGTGTGTGTGTGTTTTAAGCAGGGCTTTACACTGGGTGGAGCTTGAACTCAGAACCCTGAGATCAAGACCTGACATGAGATCAAGAGTTGGACACTTAACCAACTGAGCCACCCAGGCGCCCCTATTAGTCATTATTATACCTAGATTATATGTTACTATATTAAAAATTTTGTAAGCCCCCCCACTCCCATGCACAATACAAGCATTTAGCAAATGCTGTTGAGTTTTTTAAATTGAGATATAATTCACATAGCAGCAGATTCATCAAGTTGGTTTTTTGTTGTTGTTTTTCCTTTTTAAATTCTTGTTAACAGTGTAATATTAGTTTCAGGTGTACGATACAGTGATTCAGCACTTCCATCCATCACCTGGTGCTCATCACAAGTGCCTCCTTAATCCCCATCACCTATTCAACCCACCGCCCCCACCCGCCTCCCCCTGGTGACCATCAAGTCCCCCATGCCAGCTGTCTGTATGTGACCTACTGCAGGGACCTGAGGGCCCATTGGAAAGGGACTTATCCAGGCAGGAGTCACCAGCCCTGCAGGAAGAACTTGAAACAAATGAACACGTAAATAAAACTAGTTCATATTTTTTTGCTGTTCCCTAAAACTAAAACTACCTTCTGATCTTGGTAAAAACAAAAAAAGAAAAAAAAATCTGAAATATTATCCTTGTGGAATGGTTTGATTTGGTGGTTAGTAAAACTTTATTAAAATTTAGAACGTTTTTTTAAATTTAAAAAAATTTGAATTTTAAAAATTAAGGTAAAGTTATTTGTAATTACAAATGAGTTGTGTATTCTGCTCAAAATGAGACAAGATGATGCATTGCACATATTTTTAGATGTGTCTGAAACCGTCCTGAGCAAATACCAGTGAATGCTTACAACACTGGAAGCACTTATTTTTGGTTAGGTAAAGTTTAAGTGAACGTGTCGTGTTAAAAAACAAAATTTGAGTAAATTTGAAAGATCTTCCTGGCTTTCTCCAGTGATTTATGACCCGAGCAGCGTCCAATCTGGCAGACAGAAAGGAGCTCTGAGGAGTTGTACCAAAGACTTTCGTAGGCAGAAGGGAGCAGGAGCAAAGGAGTTACAGTAGGCAAAAAAGCAGGTTGATTATTTCAGAGGGGTCTGTCAGGCACATTACCCAGCTAGTGCTGATCCCGCGATTTCTGAATGACTGGTGTAAGATTCCGTTTCTAGGAGGGCCCAAACTGGCATGAAGTCTCTGGTCGGTAACATGGGGCTTCACAAAAGTGACTCCATTTTGGGCCTGTTGTCTTGTGTTTAACAGTGGCCTTTGGATTTTAGAGTTACAAATGAGGTAAAAAGCTGATTGTTAGAGAGTTGCAGACTCACAGTCTGGACTCTCCCTCACCCACATTCTTTGCAGTGAGATCCGAATGAGGAAGTAAGATACCCAGTGTAGCTGTTAGGCAAGTATTTTAGGCCCCACTGGTTTTTCCTTTCTTTAACTATGGGGATTTTTTTTTTCCCTTAAGAATCTATGCTTTCTGGAGTTTTGAATTTGCCTCGCAATTGCTAGGAAAGACAGGAAAGATAATGAGCTGAATGCCTGGAATTTGACACAAGAATAATGGTTTTCTTTATTTACCTTTGCATGATTGTTTAAAGAAAACTAAGATTTTGCTTATTTATCTTTTACTTTTTGTTCTTTTCCCTTTGTAAAAACTCAGTATGTGTCACTGGACTGTTCTGAAGTCCAAAATACTCTGAAAAGCTTTCTTCTATTGATACTTCTGTGATTTCTCATTCTCCTTTTATCTTTTGTTCCCCCGCTCAGGGCACCTGGGTTTTACAATGCGCGCTCCTAAGTGTGAAACCTACTTGGCCAATTGGTTTTCTGTGATTAAGAAAGAACTTGTAGAATTTTGTCTTTCTTATGTTGTTTATGTCAATACCATGAATATTTTGTGAAGATCTCCTGAAACTGAGTCACGTCCACTTCGTGAATGTTGATGCTGATTCAGGAATGACTAGACAAGCATCACCGGGAGGCAGGGAAAGTATCTAGAGGGCTCCACCTGTGCATGTGGGGGGCGCAGAAGACCCTCTACCCTTGAGACCACATTGCTGCTCTGGTGCTTTCTCCTCCTTTCCATCTTACCCTGACTTCGTGGCTGTTGTGATAAGTTCAACAAGCAGAACCTGAGGCAGGGGGAAAGGGTCTTTGCAGCCACTCTGGTGGCTCTTTTTAAAGACTGGCCATCTGTTTTTAACATATTTGCTCCTCTGATTTGAATACCGCTCCCATCATAAAGCTACTTTGCTTTGCTGCATTTGGGGAGAACACCAAAATTAAAAAATGTTCACATCTTATTCGGGTTTTTCTTGATTTTTTGTTTTGGCCGTACCTACGTTTGGCACGTGAGAACAGATGTTCTCTGAAGGCCAGGAATGGTTTATTAGACTCAAAGTCAGTGTGACCCAGGTATGTTGTTGTTAAAAAGTAATAATCCTAGAAGAGTAATTGTTGGAACAAAATCAGCTACCAGAGTAAAATCTTTCTCCGTAAAACGTTAAAATGGCACTTAAAAATCATTAAAGATCTTTTATTCATTAAAATTTTCTTATTTTAATGAGATCTGGACAGGCTTTTACACATTCTTTTGTAGCCAGGTTGGCCTCTCAACTGAAAAGGCTCTAAAGAGTAACTAATAAAAGGTATCACCGCTGTCATCGAATCCTCTTCCTAGGCGAAAGAGTTGACATTAGAACATCCAAAGTAGGGTACAAAGTAAACTGCCTTTGTTGGGACACATTATAGCAACCCCGACTTTCTTAACATCTGGGATTAATGTTACCCTTTATTTTTTATTCTGATAGAGATTAAAAAGGTATTTCCACCTTCAAACCCCCCAGTAAGCCTGTTTAGTGGAGGGAAATTGGATACTTAAGCTTTGGACTCTTTGCAGAGCGCACGGGAAAACCTCAGATCTAGTCCATCCCTCTCAATTTACATGACCATGAGGAAATTGAAACCCTGGGAGGTTGAATGACTTGCCCTGGGACAGACAGCTAGCTAGTTCCTGCTTGAACTGGCGACCATCTATTGGTTACCACTGACGCCTGGTTTCTGCTGCCGGTTGGATATACAATCCTCTCCTGGTAAATTTTAGCAGCAAATGCCGCTACACCCCCTTGATCTCAGGTAGTCCCCGCCCCCCACCCCCCGCCTTTCTTCAGTGTTGCTGCGTGGTGGGAAGTAGAGGACTGCAGAAACTCAGGTGGAAACAATCTTAGGAGATCCGTGGGATCAACGCACAGGGGAAAAGGCAAAAGAGGAAGATGTCTTGCAAGGGAGTAGAGGACTGTTCGTAAACATGACTGTAACTGGGCTCCTGAAGTTTGTGGAGGGTATTGTAGCTGCTATTTCTGAGACTGGAGAAAAGGTCTTAAGAAAAGAAAAGGCCCGTTCAAAGACAGGTTTTTAAATAGATCATTGGTTTTCAAAAAGTATGCTTTCTGTTGGGAGCACAAGTATACATTTAATTGTAAGAGAAAAGAAACATTGGAATTTTTCCTGCCCAGACTCTGAAAGTCATGTATGGAGGACCCTTATAAGGGTGACAAAAATAAAAGGTGCAAGTCTAACTTAGGGAACCCTTGCTTTAGAAAATGCATGCGTTGTGGCTTTGATAGAGGACCTCTTAGATTTAGAAATGAAATGTTATTAATAATTCTAGTGGCTGTGACTACTTAGAACAATCTTTTGTAGGTAATAAATCAGAAGCTTTAAAAAATACCTAATTGTTTACCTGAGAACCTATGTGGAATTCGAAAAGGACTGCATTATTTAAAGTCGTTAGCTTCTGTTTATGTAATTTTAAAAGTTATCTTCACAGCCTTTGATTATGTTTCTAAAATTGTTTTGTACTCTTCACAGCCCTGATCCCTAAATGTTTTATGAGTTTAATACACAGCACCTAAACTATTTGATATTGTTTTTCTGGTCCTTTTTTTTTTTTCCTCGGGTTATGAGTGTTCTTCTTAACCCAGAAGATTACCCATTGTTACACTGAATTGCTCTCCCGGGGGTGCATAGGCAACTGCTCGAATGCGGTTTACAATTCTTGTTTGCCCCTGGGCGGTTGCCAGCAGGGAGTAAGGCATTATGGGAAGTAGTTTCTTTACCTTCCACAACAGGTGTCTTTGTCCGTGCACCTTATTCAGGTATCAGGGTAGAAGTACTGAGTCACTGCAGCAAAGAAAAACATGAAAGCAAGAGGAATTGCTTTCCCATCTAGAAAATGGTGCTGCAAGGGAAACCTGAAACCTTCTGGTACTAGTGAATGCGTGAAGAGGTTCTCAGTATCTTTTACAGTACTTCTGAAAAGATAAAAAGGAATTTAAAAGGTATGAACTGCCTGGACGCTTTATGAAACCTTGTCTCTTGATTACCGTTTAATTTTTTTACCTGGTTCGTCAGCATGAGGATAAATATGCTGGGAAACTTTTTAACAAAAATAAAGCTTAAGAGACAAAGCTGTATTGGAGCAAAAAATGAAGTAAAAATGCTTTACTGGCCTCTACAAGGGTCAAGCACAGTTTGAAGCTGTTTTAATCTTGAAGGTTTGTTGAAAGTATTGCATTTTCTGTTAAAATAAGCCTATTAGACTTGCTTCTGTTTCCTAGCAATAAGGTGTTTTTCTCCTTCCGTGTGTGTGTGTGTGTGTGTGTGTGTGTAATCTAGAATGCTATAGCAATTGCAAAACGCTCCTAATCATATTTAAATGGAACAAGGTGCTATTTAAGTAATCATGTTAATCTGGGTGAAGATACTTAAGGAAAATAAGGAAAAATAGACACCATGAATCTCATTCTAAGTTTTGTCCTTTGAAAAGCAAACAAGTAAACAACATAACAATGCTAGTGGTAATTAGGGCTAAAAATTCCAACCAGTATCTGTATTTGATTATACACAAACATTGCCAAATTGATTTCTAATTCTAACAAATAGTATTTCTCATGGTGCTGTAATGTCATAATCTATAAAAAGCAGAGAAGATAATAGCTTAATTAGAAATTTTGGAAAAACAACTTTTGGAGGAGTTTCATTTCTTTTCCTCCCTTTTTATTTGCTTAATACTTTTCCCATGGAATTAGCATATGTTATATTTCCTGGTAATTTAGGCAACCTTGTGATGATAATTATGGGCAGCTTTCAAATTTTTCATTAGGGCATATTGAGATTCATTCGCGGTCTCCAACTGTAAGACACTGCTGATGGCTAAGACACCAGCAGTTCGTGACTATCTGCTAATATGGATAATTAAAAGAAACCTCTAAGCTTAATAAAAAGAACTTTTATCTTTGGGAGAAAAAACCGTAAGTTTAGAAATGAGACCTTTGTGTTGCTTTCTGAATAACAACAGAAAACAAAGTTCCCAAAATCAAGAATTTTATTTAAAATATTTGTGTGTTTTTTGGTGGGAGAAGGGGAAGTGATAATTGATATTACAGTCCCTGTTTCATTTTTATATTTTGGTCCTTTCTTTTTTTTAACAGAAATAATCAGAGGTGAAAAAGAATCTCCTTTTTTCATACTTCAGGAGATAATTTTTAACTGCACCGAGAATTCTAGAAATTCTGAAAAACTAAAGGTTGCCATCTATTTATTTTCTGTGAATGTGCAAAAATAAGCCATAAGAAAAGCCACTTCTCCTCCAAGAAGAAGAATCTTGATATAAATAATACTGAAGTAAGAAGATAAACTTTAAAAGTTTCTAATTACCAAGAACATAACATACATCAGTTTGGGGGCCTTTGTTTTGTTTTGTTTGTTTTTGCTATAGGATATTTCCAGTTAGAAAACTTTCCTTTATTTCTGTTTGAAGCTGAAAGAAGATTTCCCCAAACCGAACTTTCCAGCTGCTGGGTTAAGAATGCAGAAGGTGTTTATAGTGTATACTTCCTCCACAGATAAGAGACCTCCCCTAGTTTTCTGCTGGGGGTGAATTGCCAGACAAGCCTGTGATAGCAGCTGCTTTTTTTTCTTTTTTCTTTTTCTCTTTTTCCTTCTGGATTTTTGATACTCCGCCCCCTCAAACTCAGGTGGGTGTGGGCATTGGCACTGAGCTGCAGTAGGATTTTTCCTTGGATAGTCTGGTCTGGCGCTGGGGTAGCAGCTGGTGCTGTGGAAAGGCCAGCTGGCAAGATGATGGAAGAAATCTCCATTATGGTGGCCTATGACGCCCATGTTTTCAGCCAGCTGCACGATGAAGACTTCCTCTCTAGTCTGGTGGCCATCAGCAAGCCCAGGTCTATGGTAGGTGCTGCCTCGCACACTACTCCGGGGCTGTTTTCTTTTTTCCTCACACGATAGCTGTATTCCTATAGCAACTGAGAAAAACTTCCTGGGAATTAAAATGGAGATCTTGCTTTTGGCTTTGTGTTCAGGCGACAAAAAGCCCTACAGGTTTTTAATGACGTGTTTACCTCACGAAACACTATTATATGTTTAGTAGTGCATTTTAAAGTGCTTTAGGAGTAAAACTTAGGTTAATACTTTCATGTGTGGTGAGGGTCAGAGGAGTTTTATAGTGGCAAATATCACTTTGTCCCATGTGTTTGCCTTGTGTGTCTGTATATGATTATTAGGTGAAGGTTACCTACATTTAAGCACATGATTCGTATGAAGTGTAACATTTTTAACAGTGGGCTATCACATCAACACGGAGTACTGAACTGTCTAAAAGTCAGATAACTTTCAAAATGCTTATGTTATTACTAAGAACTATTATGAAATTAACTTCTAGTACAATTATCATTTGGATTTAATATTTGTAATTTTTTAAACCATTCTCCAAGGGTCTTGGTGTGCATGTCCTCGCATAATAGAAAAATGAAGTTCTTGCAAATGTTTGTTTCTTCTCTGTAGATGTCATCCTTATAATGGCTATTGAGTTTAAGATAGCAGTGGGCCATACTTTTTAAACTAACTTTCCCAACCAGTGCCATAGTAATCTCTTACTCGTTATATTTGATACTACTCATCACAAGCAATAGAATGAAAGACTATATCGGAACCGTTACCTTGCTAATATGAAACCCTATTCTCTACATTAATGCATAGGAACCTTAAAAACATACTATGGCAAGTTCTTCAAACAGTAAATTGCAATGAACAATATAAAGGGGATCCATAAATTGATTTTAAAAGACTTAGGGTTATATTAAGTAGATGCAGTCTGTTGCCATTGTTTAGATGCTGATTTGAACAAACTATAAAAAAAAATCTATAATTGACCACTAATTAGATATTTAATGATACTAAGAGGGTTATTCATTTTTATGCAATAATGATATTATAATCATGTTTTAAAATGATGATTTAGAGATACATATTAAGATAATTATGGATGAAATGTCTGCAAAGATTCAAAAACATTTACGATTCAGTAGCAGGGTTGGTGATGTGGATGAAGCTAGATGACTGTGTGTTGGTAATTGTTGAAACTGGGAGATGAGTATATAGAGATTCATTATACTCTACTTCTACTTTTTTTTTTTTTTTTTACACGTAGGCTCCATTCCCAACATGTGTCTCGAACTCATGACCCTGAGATCAAGAGTTGAATGCTCTATTGACTAAGCCAGCCAGGTGCCCCTGTAGATGTTTTATAGATGCAGTTTAAAAGAGTCAGCTGAACCAAAAAAAAGCAAAAGCCAAATAAATACAACATAATATACTTCTGTAAGTGTTCGTTAATACAGAGACATCTAGCCTTTTGCATTCTTGTCCTATTTAATATATATAACTTACATTTTTTTGTATTTTTATAATTATATATGTTATGTGGATATTATTGCCAGTCCTTAGTTAACCACAATATTTTACCAAGTCAGGAGAGAGAGTTCATCAGTAGTTGTGGATAATCTTTTAAACTTCATTTTAGCCATGAGTTTCACAATATTCCACCATGAAAACTTACCCAAAGAATTCAGAACTTTATTTCATTTCTTTTTGATGGTCCCGTCAGAATCCTCTTAAGGGACCTGAGCTGAGTCTTCAAACGCTTGTAGGAATTTTCCATGCCAAAGGAGAGAAGAAACAAAAACTTATAAAGTGGCACAATATAGAGGACATGGGAGACTGAGGAGGGAGGCGGTGACCTGGCCAGGTCCTAGGGAGCATCTCACGCTCAGCAGGTGTGGGACGTTGTGTGGTGTGCACATATACAGGAAGCACAGAGAGGAAATGGATCAACGAATTAATATTAATGTGCTTATCAGGAAACACTTCCATTTGTAGATTATATGAATATTCAGTATGTTGATGTGTGTTGTGCCTTGATACAACTTCCGCTCCCCCAAAGCACACTTCTGCTCCTAACCCTGGAGCATGTTTGCTATGAAACTTGGTCACTAATATGGAAAGTCTCAGAGGTATGATAAAGACACAAAATATTGGTCTGTATACTAAATGTTTAAATAATATAGATGTTGGGGTGTTGAATTTGATTATACAACTTTCTGTAGACGGTTTTCTTTATCAAATGTGAAATTTTCAAAGAATTGACTGGGACAGTCTTTTGAAGGTGATTCTTGGTTTTGGTTCATGTGGAAGAGTTATACTAAAATTGTGCTAAGGTGAAATATTTATCATTTACTTTTAATTCCATATTAGATTTTTTTGCTTTGTCTGCGATGAACCTTTTAAAGTGTGTGAAAGAAGTACTCAGATTTCCTACAGTATAAAATAAATTACTTCTCAATCTGATTCATTACTGCACTGGGAAACAAATTACATTCTTGCTAACATAAAATCCTTTGGATTTAGGTCGATTATTACAAAGGGTATTTAGAAGGTTTCTTAGTACCGGATTAATTAAATACCTTTCTGTAATTGGACTTTGTTTCATAATGGAAGGTATCTTGATTCCTCAAATGGTAAAAGTCCCATTAAGAACAGTGGTTTTGGTGTGGACACTGAATGTTTTCTTGTTTGTAAGTAGCCCTGTGGCTTTCTGACATTTTTGGTGGAAACTCATGGTAAAAAAATTACAAGCCATTATGCACACAAGACTAAAAGAAAATTTAACTAGGGGTGCATGGGTGGCTTAGATGGTTAAGCGTCTGCCTTTGGCTCAGGTTGTGGTCTCCTGGTCTTGGGATCGAGCCCATGTTGGGCTCCCAGCTCAGCGGGGAGTCTGCTTCTCCGTCTCCCTCAGCCTCTCCCCTGCTCGTGCTCTCTGTCTCTCTGTCTCAAATGCATAAATAAAATCTTAAAAAAAAAAAAAAGAAAATTTAACTAAACAATACTTTTCTTGCTACTTGTGGTGTATTCAGGTTTTTTGTTTTGTTTGCAGGCTAGTTATGTTCCACTAAGTTGATTCAGAAATGTCTCAAGCTACACTTTAAAAAATATGGCTATATCCTGTTGATCCTTTGAATAGTAATGCAAGAAAATCACAAATCCCTTTATACCGGTGCCTTTAGACAATCATGGCAAAAAAAAAAAAAAAGATAAGAAAGTCAAGCATAACTCTCTTTCTCTCTCAGTCATTCTCTCTCTCTCTCTACTCCTCTCTCCCCCCCCCCCCCCCACTCAAGACATTGCCTGGGCTCCTGGATGGCTCACTAAGTAGAGCGGTAGAGCATTTGACTCTTGATCTCAAGGTCATGAGTTCAAATCCCATGTTGGTAAAGAGATTACTTAAAAGAAATTACCTAGGCCAGTGTTGTACTTACTAAGATAAACTAAAGTTGAGAGTCACCACTTGTAAAACTTAAGAACTTTTTAATTACAGCATAAATAGATTGGTGTGTAAGGTGTAAATCTAGTATAGTCAAAATGGCTCCAGAAACATTTAGAAAAGTGCCTCATTGAACGCAGTTTTCCAGCTTTCCTTTAACAGATTACTTTTTCTTTGGTTGTTCACTGGCTGAAATTAACTGGCTTGCATTTTGAGACAAAGTTGTACCCTCCCCCCATTCTCACTCCAAAACATGTATCTTTAAATCTGACCTGAGGTGCTCACACAAGGAGTAATAAACAACTGAGGGAGGCCCTCTCTGAAGTTGTTCGCAGTCACGGCCTTCTAGCCAGCATTCCTCTCTACCTCCTCCACCATTCCCAGTTATTTCTATGGCTGACTAGTGTAAATACGGGGAAAAGATCACACCTGTTATATTTGTTATGCATTCCAAAGGAAGCTTTGAATATGTATTTAAATTTAAAATGTATGATTTAAACAGCTAACAAGCCTAATAAGCAATGCATACTTACCGTCAAGCTTGAATATTTCAGGTTAAATGTTAATTTATATTCTGAATTATTTCAGGTTTTTAATCTATAGAGTGGTTACGAAGGGAACTTTGCGTTCTGATGTCTTTTAGGGCAGTATGTAACATTACAGACATTTTCGGGTTACTGCAATTGCTGGTATAAATAGAATATCCCTTCCTCCAAAGACCTCACAGACAAGTAAAAGAGAAGTAGAATAAATATTTATGGCAGTGATACTTGGCTTCGAGAGGGTAGAACAAAGTGAAGAATAATTACCACTGATTGAGCAGTGTGGAAGGAGCCTTCCAAGGGGGGGGGGGTACTTGTCAGACTTTGAATGCTGACCAGGTGTTTGCCAACTAGAAGAAGAGGGTAGGACCTTTCTGAGCTGGGGGGAACACCTTGTGCCAAGGCCGAGAGGTTAACTGCTTTGGGGGCTTTTAAGGTACAGAGTCCAGTTTAAGTTCTAGATCTGCTTTCTTGTAAATTACCTAAATTCTCTACATTTCAGTTTCCTCATCTGAAAAATGAGGAACATAGTAGTACTATCTCATTGGATTGCTGTAAGGATTAAATGAGATAGTTTGTACAGTATTTAGCACAGTGAATGCCCTTACTAATTATCTCCCTTCTAACAGGGAAAGGGCTGTTCAAACTGGAGAAGGCTTAAAGGAAGGAGTGCGTTGAGTAGATAAGGCACCATAGTGATGGGGAAGAAGGAGGGGGGTTGTCAGAGGGAGAAAGAACATGGGCTCATTGGGTTACCCTGGTGAATTAACTTTGATTAGGGAATCACTCTCAGGCTATCAGTCCTGCAGGAAACTTGAAGCCATCTGCCCTGAAGATGGTACAGAGGGTCTTAGGTTTGAGCCCCAGGAAGGTGGGAAGGTAATACAGAATCAATGGAAGGGATTTATATGAGCCAAACTGTCTGCCAAGTAGATGTATTGATTATTGCAGCAATAATCTGGAAGTAATGGACTGACAGGGGCCACATTGGCCATGGAAAAATTTTTAAAGGGCATTACAACAATGTAGGTGAAAAATTGGCAAGTGTCTGCTCATAGACACTTGATGATGGCAGTGTGATAAAGAAATTAGTCCCCGCATGTTGGTTAGTTCTTGCAATGCATATATACAATAATACTACTCAGGAAGAAGCAGCAGCTGATTTATATGAGAAAATTATTGAGATAAGTTGGAAATTACTATAAGCTTCCTACTTTATATAATTCATATGATTGTTGTGTCAACTTGAATTGGAAAGTTGGATATCAAAAATGTAATGGAGGGGCGCTTGAGTGGCTCAGTCGGTTGGGTGTTGGACTCTCCATTTCAGCTTAGGTCATGATCCCGGGGCCATGGGATCAAGCCCTGCGTTGGGTTCACACTCAGCGGGGAGTCTGCATGAAAGTCTCTCCCTCTTCCCCTCCTCCCTGCTGCATGTGCGTTTTCTCTCTCTCTTTCTCAAAATTAAAATAAATACATCTTTAAAAAAAAGAAGAAGAATGTGTTGGAGAAAAGATGGCCTGGCTTTACTAGTTGCCACATCTAGAAATTCTGTGTCGCCTATCACTATAAGGAACTTGGTGTTCGGTGGCTAGAACACTGCCCATTAACAAAAGCTATTTACCCAGGCTAACACATGTCTAGGCTCTTTTGCCACTAGATATTTGTTCTTCACAGATACCAAAATAGCAGCACTGTGTCCGGCAAAGGAAGGAAGCTCTTTCAGGGAGCTACAGTTTATCTGTTCTATCAATGGGACATGAGGGTAAGCATTCTGAAATTACTTCCTCCTTATTGGGTTGGCACACTGATTTAATCTAGCATGCCAAATTAGGGGAAAAAAATTCCGGGCAATTCCATATGCCAGAGATGGGTAAAACAATGAAATCAATAGTTATTTCTAAATCTTCATTGAATATACATTTCAAATATTGATTAGAATAAAACATAAGACCAATTGATTCATCCATATTTTTAAAAATTGTTATTAGCTGAACGTTCTTTATTCTTAATTGTTATGTAGCATGTACACATTCTGGCGATATTCCATCAATTTCAGTTTAGTATCAGGAGCCAAATCTTCCCTCATTTGGTTGATCAGTTTCAATAATGAGTTAAGGTTCTTACAGTTCCAAGTAATAAAATCTTGGGCTATCTTAAACAAGAAAGGGAACTTACCATACAGACACCAGGGTGTGTCCCTTTAAACACAAGGGCAGAAGTTCAGCCAGGCAGCAGGGCTGGTACCGGACTGATGCTGGCAAGCGTTCTCCCTGTCTCTTGCCATCTAATTAACTTCTCTCTTGGCCTCCCCTTTATTTATCTCTCTTTACCCAAGTTTTCTGCTTCTTCATTCCCAAGGAATATGGCTGCCATACCGCATCCAGATTTACAGTTCAGTCATATGCAGAGAGGTAAGCTGCTACCCCTAAATCACAACTCCAGAATCCTCAGGGAGAATCTGACGGAGTCAGTCAGGTGAGGTGACATAGAGTAGAGCCTTTGGGCACAGGCTCGGGAGCCAAACTGTCTGGGTCAGATCTCACCTCATCTCCAACTAGCTCGCTGACTTCTGGCAGATGACTTGACCTCTCTGAGCTTCATTGTTCTCATCTGTGAAGTTGGAACCATATTAGAAGCACCTTATAGGATTTTGTGAGAATTAAATCAGTTAATGCAAGTAAAGTCTTGAGCTTACCTCACATACAATAAGAGGCACATGTCATTATTTGGTATTATTCCGAACTGATTTCTCTTTATAAAAATCTTGAAATAAAAGGAGATGAACTTTTAGCAGACTTTATAAAGAAATTCATTACCCAAAAATTATTTAGGTGGTTTTGCTAATAAATATGAAATCATCGAACCAGCTTCTATAATAATAATTAGAACTTTTCTGCATTTAATCCTGTTTTAGATTTGAGAAGTAATCTTTTTATTATTAATACCGGGGCTGGTGTTGATTTGTAAGTCAATTCAAAATATTTGGGGGGGGGGAGATGTTATAGAAACATTTTAAATCCTAACTTATCCACAGTGGTTGAAAAAAATCTTATTCTAGGTTTTTTGTTTGTTTTAGCATCCATATTTATATTCAATTTAATAATCAAAAATATTCATTGATCTGCCACTATGTGCTATGCTGTATTTTTAAGCCCTGGGAATGAGGTGTAAACATGAAAGGCATATCAATTGTGAATCTTATACTATTTTGGGGAGAAGTCAGACAGAAATATTAGCTAATGATATTACTTATCACCTAGCGAGAAGTATTATACAGAGACTTAAAATGGAGTGATATCATCAAAAGAGATTAATTGGAGGCTTTATTTTGGGTACTCAGTAGGGGCCTCAGTGGTGTCATTTGAGATCTTAATGACATCCATGGGAAAATCAGGTAGAGAACAGCTCTGAGAGAAAGGCCCCAAAGTGGTAACAAGTTTGATATATTAGCAAAACAGGAGGGTCTGTGTGGGATCACAATGTGGGGTGAGCCCCAGGGGCAGACAGTGGTAAGAAACGTGGTCAGGGAAGAAGTTGGGAACCAGGTTATGATGGAGGGCTTTATAAGTCAGAAGTTCAGGTTTTATTCCTGATTTGATGTCCTTGTGTTTTAAAAATCTGATGGATCAGATTTTAGGCTTGGTTAAAAGAAATTTAAACTGATGATGAAATTATTGGAGAAGCCAGTATTATATCAGAAACTCACCACAGTGCTCAAATTCAATATGAAATGAAATTGTAACATTCAAACTCAATGCCAGGACTACAAGCTGGCTTATAAACAGGATTTGCAGCAAAACAAAGCAAAAATAACACTGGCGCCCTGATCATTGTAATGCCCACAATAGGATTTCTGGGAGGCTGAAATATTGAAGAAGCCCTCTTACCTGACATAGGACTGTGGTTGGTTAATAGAAGAAGTTGGCTCAGGGGATGAAGCATTGAAAGAAAAATTACATATTAACCTAAACATTTATTTTAACTTAAAACATCAGTATATATTCTTTATCAGTTTTCTTATAGGAATCTTTTTTTTTTTTTTTAAAGATTTTATTTATTTATTTGACAGAGAGAGAGACAGCCAGCGAGAGAAGGAACACAAGCAGAGGGAGTGGGAGCGGGAGAGGAAGAAGCAGGCTCACAGCAGAGGAGCCTGATGTGGGGCTCGATCCCATAACGCCGGGATCACGCCCTGAGCCGAAGGCAGACGCTTAACCGCTGTGCCACCCAGGCGCCCCTTCTTATAGGAATCTTAATGCCCTTTCTTAGAATAGGAATTCTGAAATACGTAATACTTTCTAGGTTGCTTCCTTCAGAGGACTACAAATTAATAAACTTACGAAGCCATCTAATGTAAACTTTGTTTACATTACAGAATTGTTGTTTTTAACAACTTTTGTCATCTTTGATAGTAGCATTGCAATCATTTAATGTGACATAACTTTACTGTTTCACCACTTGACTTTTGCAAAGCCTTTCCAGATTGCTCAAATTAGTTTTTATAGAAATAGCAAGTGTTTTTTTTTTTCCACATTCATCTTATTAACATAAACATGTTTGAGAACAAATATAATTAACTTTTTTAAGCGTAAACTCAGTTGTGGGCTAGTCACAATAGTGAGGCATTTCTGGGTATCCGATTATAGAGGGACTAGAGAATGGCATTAGTTAATCAGGCAAAGTTTTTGAAGAGTACTCTTAGCGTATTTTGTTGCTGCACAACAAACAGCCATAAATCTTGTGGCTCAACACAGTCAGCATCTGTCTTCCTCTTCCGAGTCTTTGGGTGGCTCGGCTTTGGCTGATCTTGGCTGGCACAGCTGGATAGCGCGGAGTTTACTTTGCTTCAGGACCCAGATTCTTGTATCTGTTCGACACCTCCCATTCTTTTGTAATCAGTAAGCTATCGGGAACATGTCCTTCTCATGACAAGAGTTTAGAAATTCCCAGAAGGGGCAGTGGAAACATTAGATGCCCCTTAAAGGCCTGGTCTCAGAGCTCGCACGCTTTGATTTCTGTTCGTGTTCCATTGGCCAAAGCAAATCAGAAAGTCACTTCCAACATGGTGGGATATAAATGACATATATACATTCGTTTCAGATGTGCAACATGATTTGACATTTGTATACATTGCAAAATGATCACAATAAGTCTAGTTAACATTCAGTACCACATGTATTACAATTTTTTCCCTTGTGATAATTTTTTTTGATGACATTGCTTTTTTTTAATTGAAGGATGAAAGTTGGTCACATTCGGAGATTAACAGACCTCATACAGATGGTTAAAACCATCCTTCTCTTTCTTGGTTAACCATCTCCTAATTTCAAGTAATGTCCACAAGTTTTGTTTGTTTTTGTTTTTTTAAGATTTTATTTTATTTATTTGTCAGAGCACAAGTAGGCAGAGCAGCAGGCAGAGAGAGGGAGAAGAGGGCTCTTGAGCAGGAAGCCCGATGCGGGACTCGATCCCAGGACCCTGGGATCATGACCTGAGCCAAAGGCAGATGCTTAACCAGCTGAGCCACCCAGGCATCCTTCCACGAGTTCCTTAGATCCGTTTGAAATTGTCCTTTGAGGACACCCACCGGACGACTACATAACAAAGGCTTGCCCCCATGCACCGCTGGACAGTATCTCACTGGATATCATCATCATCAAAGAGATGTACAAAATCCTTTAAAAAGTCTGCATGGACTGCCTTTTCATTGACTGCCAAGTTAAGTTCATCGGGAGCCAGGTGCTGCCTTCTGTCTTGTTCAGGTCCATGTAGGGCCCAGCACCCTTGGGAAATACCTTGTCCACCTCCAGCTTCATCTCCACTGCAGTGCTTCAGGCATCCCTGGTCCTGTGACAAGAACTGTTAAGATCTACTCTCAGCAACTTTCAAATATACAATAGAATATTGTTTTTTATTGATGTGTAGTTGATATACAATGTTATATTAATTTCAAGTGTACAACATAGTGATTTAAGGTTATATACATTACAAAGTGATTACCACGATAAATCTAGCTACGATCTGTCATCATACAAAGTTGTTTCAGTATTATTAACTATACTCCCTCTGCTGTAGATTGCATCCCTGTGTCCTATTTACTTTATAACTAGAAGTTGTATCTTTTAGTCCCCTTTGCCTATTTCACCCACACACCCCCACCACTGCAATGCAGTATTATTAATTATAGTCACAATACCATACATTTCATCCCCTGGACTTAACTTTATAGCTGGACATTTGTACCTTTTGACCACCATCACCCATTTTTCCCACCGCCAACTCCCCCAAATCAGATTTATGATAGAATACTATGTGCTTCTTTATTAGTACATTAAATAACAAGATATGGTAGCAAGTAGAATAACTACCGTAATTCCAAAATAGTGATAAATATAAATAATATTTTGAGATATCTAATAACTGTAATGTGAATGAGAATATCTATAATATCCACAACTGATAATTTCAGAAGTTCAGGAAAAGTATTTTTTCCATCACTGCTCAAGGACACTGAATTCTCTTCACAATCCCATCACATAATATTGAACTTATATTATCTGAGACCCAAGGGTTTTAGGTAACTTTCCTTTCCTTATGGCTGGCTAGGAGAAATCTTGGCTATGCCTTGTATTCTTCCACTTCCCCTTCTTAAGATACAGAAAAATACTTGTGAAACTTGTGTAATTATTTGATTAGTCTCACTAACTCATAACATCCATGAGAGCAGGACTGTGTCTGTTTTTGTTTACCGTTGTATCACCAGCCCAGCATTGTGCTGGTGCATTGTTATCTCTGTATGTATTTAATTGATGGTATTGGGAGAAAATGAAGCACCGTATAGGTAAAATCATTGGTCTACAGTAGGTGATGTTTGTGACAGTTGAATATATTCATAAATATCTGTACACATAATATAGGGGTAGTTATTTAAATTTTTTTTTATCCTGGGTTGCCTGAGTGGTTCAGTGGGTTAAGCATCCAACTCTTAATTTCGACATGGGTCATGATCTCAGGGTTCTGAGATCAAGCGCTGCATTGGGCTTGCATGCTGGGCATGGGGCCTGCTTGAGACTCTCTCTCTTCCTGTCTCTCTGCCCTTCCCCCCCCCATTTTTTAATCCTTTATACTAAATTCTTATAAAATGGATAGTGGAATCAGGTTAGAGTCTAGTTAAGTACTTAAATTAGTTCTTAATTGTTAAAAAGTGCAATGCTTGTTTCTGGTATATCTTATTCAGTGGTTCATTTAACATGCATATCTCCTATGTGCACAGCACTAAGTTAACCTCTGAGATAGCTTTAAAGAGATGGTAATCCGGTTTTAGAGACAGCCCTGTGAACAGGTACTATGAACCAGGGGTAAGAGCGCTATTAGAGATGTGTGAGATGCCTGCCTCTTCTTTGCGTACCTGTCACACCCTGTACCCTGGGCACTCACTGAAATGAGATATTCTGCCTGCTTTTTGAGTTGTACACTGAGGTTCATTTTCCCTGCATGTCGTTTTTATTTTCCGTGTCTACCTACCGCAGCACCTGGCGCATAGTTATCTGTAGTCAGTAAAGGTTCTAATGAGACAATGAAGGGATGATCAGGAGAGTGTGGGAAATAGAGATGCTTTCATAAACATGTGGACACTTTTTTTTTTTTAGCATTTTGGTTTTTAAGCTTTTACAATTTTATCTTTTAAGTAGTACATTCACGTGGTTTCAAAATTTCAACAAATATAAAATGGCATCTAATGAAGTTTCCTGCACATTCCTGTTGTCCTGTGATGTTACTAGTTTTTTAGAGATATCCTTCCAGAAATATTTAATGCAAATACAAGCAGATTTGTATGTATTCTTCCCTTCTTTTTATACAGAAATTTGGTGTCCCATTCCATGCTTTTCTCATTTAACAGCATGTGTTGGAGATTTTCTTTGTCAGTACATCAAGGACTCCTCGTTCATTTGACAGCTGCATAGATAAGTGTCTCACTATATGGATTTCCATGTGTTAAGCTAACTCCCAGGAAATGCATATATATAAGGTTGCTTCCAATATTTTGCTGCTACCAACCATGGTGCAGTAAATAATCTTGTATATCATTTCGTGAATGTTTGAGGATATCTGTAGGTTAAATTCCTAGGAGTGAATTGCTGGGTTGACGAGTAAGTGCGTTTATAATTTTGAAAGATAGGGCCAAATTGCTCTCTTTAGAGGATATATCATTTTCTCCACCAACAATGTATAACATATGCCATTCAGAAGCGCAAACTTCGGAGCATAATTCTAAGGAAAAACATAGAAATTTTTCAGGTGGTCAGGGGGAAGAAAAAGATACTCCATACAGAGGAATAGTATTTTCAGAGGCACACAGGAGCGAGAGAGCTGGGAATTTCAGCTTGCTCCATTTGGCTGGAATATGGGAGCAAGGCCAGAAGGTAGTAAGATAGTGGGAGTAGGTCATGATTGGTTCTGAGTGTAACGCTAAGGAACTGATATTTTTAGTTCTGTAGATGAAGGTTTTGAGTAGGGACGTGATGTAATGAAGTTGATTAATACATGTTATGGAAAGAATATATGTTTATATCTATTTATTTAAAGTGAAGGTTGCCCAGGTAATATATCCTTATATGTTAATAATTATATCTATGTCCAAAAATCTACGATATGAGTCTATATAGAAAGAGAGTGAATAAACATATTAAAGAAAAAAATTTTTAAAAATAAAATGAAGGTTGCCAAATAGGTCTATTCCCTAAAGATCTTTTTGCAACTTAAAGGTTTTATTCCTCATTAATGACTAAAATAGTATGCTGATATACCAAATATGGAAAATGCATATAAATAAAAACTAAAACACAAATAAAACAATAATTACTCATAATTTTACCACTCTGAGATTTTCCCTGTCCAAATAACTCCTGTTGTTCTTAAAACAATCAAAGAAAATCAATATATATATTAGGTTAGAAAATACAGACAATGGTTTTCAAAGACAGCCGCTTGTTAAAAGATTCTTGTAATTTCTTCCAGGAAGAAAAAAATAAAAACAGCTACATATTCCTGCATAAATCACAGCATAATTGTCAATGTAGGCTTATACAATGCGGCCTCCTCTTAAACATATGGGTGTCTTTTAGAGACATAACCATTTTATTTATTTTTTTCTTTAAGGACCTTACGACAAACCTTTTGGATAGATACCCATTACATGTGCTGCTTTTCCTCTTTGTGACATGTCATTGGCAGGTAGCTGTCTGATCAGGATCTCAATTATCGGCCACATGGAGTGTGTAGAAGGATGGTACATTTCAGAAAGCTAGACTCCATTGTGTATACTCAGAAGTCTTGTTGTGGAATAATCCCAGTCGCCCAGTGTTCCCCTTGTAGGGCCTGTTGGAACAGTCTGTGGCAGATCCTTTTCAGGCTATTCTTCCTTGGGTGTAGGATTTGAAAAATAATCTCCAAGTCACTAATGCTGTGTTTGAACACATTCATCCTCCTGCTTTACAAGTGCATTGAAATAAATTTCAATCTTGAAATTGAATTTTTGAATCTTCAAATAAATATTTTTTCTTCCCTAATTACATCCTAAGAGTTTGAAGGGGGAGGGGAGGAAGGTCCCAGGTGCATTTACTGATTTATCCATTAGAGTAGTCCAAGCGGATAGATTGTAACAATTTTGAAGATTCGGGATTCAGTATATCCAAGGTAGTGTTAAAACCATACAGTATTTAATCCCAGAATCAGCATTATTTCCCTCAATAGTTAAAATCTGACCCTTGGTTAGAAGCCCAAAAGCTCTGCAGTACCCTCCAACCTAACAATCACACTTATATTAATTTGATTCCTTCATGTAAAACGATCATTTTTATTGCTCCTGCCTGAAAGGTGCAAATTGCTTTCCCTCTTGGGTGTAGGCTGCTCAGCTTTCTTCTTATTAAAAAGACAGGAAATATATCTTCCATTTAAAGTATTAATGTCGTCTGTAAATGTGTAGTCTAATTTCTCATTGACTTGAACTCTTCGAGGAAAATTTGAAAAACGAGGTGTAACTTAACACTTAGGATCGTCACACCAGAATTAGATGTTTTCGGTGACCAGCCTTCCCAATGACGGAAGGCTACAGAGAGGAGGATAAGAGAGAGGGCTGGAATAGATGGGAATATACCTCATGTAACTAAGAGGGGTATGACTGAGTTGGCTGGACTAACAAGTTCATTTTTACTCCTAAGAAGGACTTGGACCTATTATGTCGGAAAGTGAGCACTCTTTATAATCATGGGGGAAAGTGGAGCTCAGCGCACTGCATTTGGGGCAAGAGGGTGGTGAGACTGGATTCAGGGGAGAAAAGAGGTCATTTGTGAACAGACACTAGCCAAGAGATGAGGGCTTTTTCTCAACCCTTCTCAGGTCAAAACATGATAGATATTTTACCAAAATGGGTTAGATAAATAAATAGAGTAATTGAATGAAAGTTCTTTCTGTTAATTGGAAATAATAGAAGCTATTCTGTGTAACCTCAGCAGATTTGAGAATAAAGTATTGAAAATACTTAAAGGTTGTAAAAATAAATTTGAAGTGATACTAGTATTCCACAATAAAGAGCTGCTTGTCTCCTCCCTTAAATAATCTTTAAGGGAAAAACAAAAATAAAATTGCCATGAAACAAAATTAGTCATTGCATCCCCGGTGAAATGAAGCCATTCGGCCTACTCAATCTTTTTTTTTTTTTTTTTAAAGATTTTATTTATTTGACAGAGAGAGACAGCCAGCGAGAGAGGGAACACAAGCAGGGGGAGTGGGAGAGGAAGAAGCAGGCTCCCAGCAGAGGAGCCCAATGTGGGGCTCGACTCCAGGACTCTGGGATCACTCCCCGAGCCGAAGGCAGACGCTTAACGACTGCGCCACCCAGGCGCCCCGGCCTACTCAATCTTTTAACCTATGTAGTTAGCAGTTGTCTGAATATTGAACATATTTGAACATTATGTAAAATCATAATGAATTCAAACTTGAACGTTTCACCCCCTGTGACCTCTTTAGACCAAACCCACAGGACTCAGCTGGTTTCAGGGCCCCACCGTGTCAGGACCACGTGACAATGACCGTACCGTGTGGGGACAGCATGGCTAGCGTCGTGCTGACCCACGTTGCTCAGTGTCTGCGTGGCCCATCTGCTCATGTGGATCATCGGTCTTCTCTGCTTCTAGAGAATTTCCCATATAACAGTAAAATGTACTTGCCTTTGGTGTGTCTGGTACCCCTACAAAGGGAAAGAATTTCCTTTCTTAATTCTGGACAGACTTCAAATTAGGAGACTTGGAGTAGGAATAGGAAATCAATCTACTCACAAATTGAGGCAACAGAGAATTGACCTAATAAGGAACATAAAGGGCAGGGTCCACAAATCCTGTGGGATTAGAGCCCAGGTTTCCTCTCAGTGCTGTGAAAATAGACACAGAAGAAAAAAGAATGACTCATCATCATTTGTAAATTTAATTTAATTCCTTTAGCACGTTATTCTTTTTGGAACTCATTTACTCTTCACGACGGCTCTAGGAAGTAAGTGCAGATTTGAGGCTGATTCCACGGACGGTCAAGTGGAAGCACAGACTGAATAACCAGCTCAAGGACACCCTGGCAAAGTAGGAAGGTCAGGATGCGAACACTGGCTCTGGCTCTAGGCCAGTGCTCTTACCACCATTCAAAACTCAAGGCACTGTGCTTCGTACTCACTCATTAGTTATTATCCCAATATTCCTTTGATTATATATCCCTTTGATTATCAGAATCCTGAAATTTTCTACACTTCAGCAGTTTCTGAGGAAGGTGATAAGTTAGACATTAACACTATAATTAGAGCTTTCTTAATTTTGAAGTGTGGGTCCTGAAGGTGAATGATTGCTCCAGCAACGACCAGCACTGTTATCTGATTCTACTCACTTTCTTTTAGGGATTTGAATAGTAAGGTAAGCATGCTTGTCTAAATTCCAAAAGTTCCACGTTTGACTTTGTGCTCTATACGTGGCAAGAGCGCCTTTTTCTCTGGCGAGCATACGGACACTGAGTAAGGAACCCTGTTAACAGTTCCATCTATTTTGAATTCCCTGACTGTGGAGAAGACATACGGTGATGGGAGTTATTGTTCAAATGTACAATTGTTACCATCTGACTTGAATCTCACTTTGGAGTCTTTAATTCAAATAAGTCTGGGAGAAAAGCTTAAAGTACTTACTGGTTTAATGGGGGGAAAAACACTTTGTATAGTTCAGAAAGTGGTAGTTTTTAGAAGAGGATTGGACACAGATACAAAGGCATCTTATATTAAAAATTATCTTTGGACAGTTTCCTAAAGGAGGAAACCTAATTATATAAAGGCAATATATATTTTTGTAGCCTTTTTTTAAATCAAATTTATGGTAACTAACATGAATAGCTAGTATATTGGTTGGCAGAATGAAGTTCCAGAAAGATCTGGCTAGAACAGTGTGTCCATGAAACACAGTAGGGCCGAGGGTAATATATGAGATTCAAGTCCAAAAGAATTCTACATAGTGTAGCAAATTAATGGCATTTTAATAGAAATTTTTAGCAATTACAAGCTAATTTAAGCCTTTGCAAAATTGAATATTTATTGTATAGTCTGTACCCAGTAATGTGTTTGTGTTAAGGCTACCGAAGAGACCAAGATAAATGTGGTCCCTACCTTCACAGGGTTTAGCAGGCAGGATAAATATTAAATAATCACCAAAAAAAGGTTATGAGTTTTGTGAAGAGAGGGAGTCTTGAGTCCTATAGGGACATATAGGGAGAGACAGATAGGATTGGGGTGCTGAAGAGAATCAGGATAAGGGGGAAAAGTGTTGTGTTAAGAGGAGGAAGAATATTGAAGTCTTGGAGGTGAGCAAAAGAAGAGCTTAAATAAGTGGTGGATAGAATGTCGGTGAGGGGAGCAGGGAGGAGCCTGACATTAGCCTGGGGAAGATAGTAGGAACCAGACCATGAAGAGTCTTAATAGTCACATCAAGGAAATTGGATTTGACGCAAAGGGCAACACTAGGCCGTGACTTAAAGTTGGCAATTCCTTTGACCTTTCTAGTTGTAAATCTTTTGATCTTTAAAGTAGGAGACTTGAATCAGCCCTTTCAGATCAGAAATCACTAATATGAGTTTAAGAATCCTAGAAAGAAGTATTTCTCATCTATTCTGCTCTGATTCTATTATTTTTCTTTTCAGATTAGAATATAGATTTTTGTCATGAAGCCTATTTTAGTCAGTGTTTTAGAGAAGGTACTCTAATGACTCCTACGATATAGTTTAAGTCATTTTGTCATCATAAAGGCACTGTACATATACTGTGGACAAAACTTCAAGCATAGAATATGAACAAGGAGATCGTAATCATAGCGCCATGACACTAGAACCCTTGGACTACAGCTGAGTGGAGGGTTCAGGCTGATAAAACCACAAGGGAAATAGTGCTTGTTGGGGGAGGGGAATATCGGAGGTACAGGAATAGTCTTCAGACTCCTGAAAAGGACTGTTTGTGGAAGTTGGAACAGAAGGGCAGAATCGTGGTGAATGAGTAGAGGCAGCTAGAGATAGGCATTTCATCTCAGTATTAGGGAAAACTAAACAATTAGAGCTGTTCACCAGAAAATTAGTGAATTCTTCTGAATGCCTGTAGGTGTTCCAGTAAATTACTACATATGTTTAAGCCATATGTAGTCACTTAGGGATATTACTGGAGAAGTCTGAGCATCAGAACGTTAAATTATATGAACTCTGACTCCATATAATTAAGAGTTTTGTTTTGGAATCTTAATTCACTGCTTGTTTTGATGAACACATAATTGATCTGGAAGATAAGTTAATACCTGTCTGAAAAGAGAAAAGCAATTTAAGCAGTTTGGTGTCTTGACGTATCCATCACCTCTCCTAGTTACCTGTCATTTTGTGGGGGTGGAAGAACACTTTGAGATCTACTCTCCTAGCAAATTTCAAGTATACGTTATTATAACTATAGTCACCGTGCTGAGTATTAATTAGGTCTCTAAACTTCGTCATTATATAACTGATATTTTGTACCCTTTGCCCACTTCCATCTTTTCGTTTCCTGCAGGCCCTGATAATCATCCCACTGTCTGTAAAATTGAACATTTTAAAGTGAACAATTCAGTGATATTTAGTAACTTCACAACATCATGCAGCCATCACCTCTGTCTAGTTCCAAAACATTTTCATCCCTCCAAAGTAAAACCCCTTATCCATCAGGCAGTTTCTCCCCATTCTCCTTTTTCTTCCTGACCCCTGGCAACCACCAAATCTGCCTTCTGTCTCTGTGGACTTATCTATTCTGGATATTTCATATAAATAGAATCATTTATATAAATAGAATCACATATTATTGTGTGACCTTTTGTATTTTGCTTCTTTCACTTACTATAACATTTCGAAGGTTCGTCCACATCGTAGCACACGTCAGTACTTCATTCCCTTTTACGGCTGAATAATACTCCACTGTATGCAAATGCCACAGTGTGTGTCTCTCTTCATCTCTTGTTAGACATTTTGGCTGTTTCCACCTTTCGGCCACTGTGAACAGCGCTGCTGTGAACTTGCGTGTGCGTGTTCTCCTACGAGTGCCCGTTTTCCTTTGTTTTGGTATATACATAGGAGTTGAATTACGGGATCGTAGGGTCATGTGATCATAAACATGGATCATTCTATGTTTAACTTTTTGAGGAACAGCCAAACTGTTTTCCACAACAGCTGAACATTTTACGTCACCACCAGCAACGTCTGAGGGTTCCACTTTCTCCATATCCTTACCAACACTTGTTATTTTCAGCGTTTTGTTTTTGTTTTTTAAATTCTACCCATCCTCGTGGGTGTGAATTGGTACCTCATGGTGTTTTTTTAAGGTATTTTTTATTGTGATAAAACATATAGAACATAAAATTTGCCTTTTTAACCATTTTTAACTGTACAATTCCATGGCATTAATTATATTCACCACTTTATTTCCAGAACTTTTTTACCCCCATTTCCTCCTGCCCCCACAGAAACTCTGTACTTATTAAGCAGATCTTTCCTATTTCCCTCATTTCTCCTAACCCCAGATAACCTCTAGTCTATTTTTTGTCTCTGTGAATTTGCCTATTCCAGTTATTTCATGTAAGGAGAATCATACAATATTTTTCCTTTTGTGTCTGGCTTACTTCACTTAGTATAGTTTTCAAGGTTCATCCATGTTGGAGCATGTGTCAGACCTTCATTTGTATGACTGAACACATTGCATTTTGTATATATACCACAAGTTGTGTATCCATTCATCTGTTGCCGGACACATGGTTTGTTGCCACCTTTTGACTATTGTGGATAATGCTGCAGCGAACAGGGGTGTGCGGGTATCTGCAGCCTTGTTTTCAGTTAACGTTTGGTGTTTACCTGGAAGTGGAATTGCTTGCTCATACTCACTACTTCGATATTTCACTTACTGAGGACTGCTGTGCTGTTTTCCACACTAGCCGAACCATTTTACATTGACATTACATTTCCCACCAGCAGCGTATAAAAAGTTCTGATTTCTCTACCACCTAACTAACACTTATTTCCTGTGTTCTCTTTTGTCTTTTATTCTGACCATCCTAGTAGGTGCGAAGTGGTGTATCATTCTGGTTCTGATTTGCATTTCCTTAATGGCTCATGATGTTGAACAGTTTTCATGTGCTTCTTAGCCATTTGTTTATCTTTTTGAGAGAAACGTCTACTCAAGCCCTTTGCCCATTTTTTTAAACTGGATTGTTTGTCTCGTTATTGAGTTGTAAGAGTTCTTTACATATTCTGGATATCAAGCACCTTTCCGATACATGATATGCAAGTATTTTCTCTCATTCTGTAGATTCTCTTTTGACTTTCTTGATAAGTCTTTTGCACACAAGTTTTTAATTTTGATGAAGCCCAGCTTATTTTTTTGTTGCCTGTCTCAAAGATACTTTTACTTGATAAGCACCATAAGATTCATGAAAACATCTATTTAAGAAAACAAACCTGGGGCACCGGGGTGGTTCATTCGGTTAAGCGTCCAACTCTTGATCTGAGCTCACGTCTCAATCTTGGGGTCCTGAGCTCAGGCCCTGTGTTGGGCTCCACGCTGGGTGTAGAGCCTACTTAGGAAAAAAACCCAAACAAACAAACAAACAAAAAAACTTTCTGTAATTTAATAGTGAACACAAATTGTTCAGCTGAATACATGCAGAATAACGCAATAGCCAAATTGAAGGCGAGTTTGAGTTAAATAGTTTTGTTATCTTCTCTCTAAGCTTTATCTTTCTGTGAAGAAGGGTCCTATTTACCTATGAAGGATTTCTTGAGATTTTTAAATTAATGCGTATAAAAATCTGAGAATAGGCTTATAAGACTGGCAGTAAATTCTGTGAGCATACTATCTGCTTAGTAATGACATCATCTGTCTTATTAGATTCCAAGATGTTGCCGATAGCCCATTCACATACTCCTGTTATATAATTGAATCATTATTTATTGTTATAAAAATCAAAGCTCCCTTGCTGTCTCTCTGGTTCTTGTAATCATATATGGAGACACATGACTGAGCAGTAAGAGATCCTCCTGCTTCCAGATGTCAGGCTGTGCTGGCCTTGCTGGTGTAGAATGGAGATATAGATGGCCCTGGAGACAGTGGTTTTTGAACTACTCCTGGAGCGAGGCCTGTTTTATTCCAGATATCCCAGTTTTCTCCTTAGAGCTTCTGTGATTTGCTGACTAGCCCTGGAGTAATACAAAAAGCCCTGCTTAGTTTGAAAACTTCCCCCTACTGCTGTGTGTGGCATCGCTCTTCACAGTAGCTCCTACCCTTGGCAGCCTTGTTTTTGCTTGGTAGGTCAAATGAGTAAATAAGATTTGATTTTTAGCCTTGAAAATTTGAAGTATAAATTGAGATGGGTAAGCATTTATGCTTTACAGACTCATTGTTTGATAAAATAAAAAGCATAAAAAATTGGTCAGTGGCATTGTCCATGGCTGTCCAGGTGTTAATGAAATACTGGCCATATGTCCTGTAGCCACATGAGACAGATGATTGTATTCTGTTCAGTAGATTTTAGTCCTTTCTCTGCCAATGGCCTCTCAAATTTATCTCACAAAAGGGACCAGGCAAGAGAATATGGACAGATCAGCTCCCATCCGTTTTCCTGGAAAAGTAACTCAAAGATATGCCCAAAGGATAAGATACTTGTTTCATCCTTATTTAAGCTGAGACTATGTGTTTATAAGTGGCAAGGGCTACCGTGCCTTGCTACAAGAGATATCGGAAGAGCCAATGCATGGTCTTTGATCACAAGAAGCTTCAGTAGTCTCAGAAAAGAACATACCCACACCTAGAAATGCCTTATGACTTGAAAGCGAGTTAAAAACAAGTACAGATGAGAGGATGCAAACTGAATCTGTCTGGGACAGCGTCAACTGTGTCGAATCAGCTAAGTTTATTTCTTATGAAAATGCATGTCAGTCTGAGAGATGAGGCCTGCTAGTTAGTTGAAATTATCTGTGAATTCTGGCCTCTACTAGATTTTCAGAAAAAGAGTTGTTTAGCACATTTATTTCAGGTGTTTATAGTCTGTATGCTTTCAGATTTTTTAATCTAAAAATAGTGAAAATAATTGAAATATGTGCCATTTTTAATGGCCTCAACGTTCTGTTGCTGTCATCTCCATTGTCATCTGGTACACCCAGTAAACAGAACAATCACTCAGTTTAATTATTGCCTAGCATTGTGTGACAGCTTACATCTCTGTTCTATAAGACATAGACTGCACTGTTGTCTCTAAGTACTGGTGCCCATTCATAGACCACTCTACAAGCTTATTTACAATATAAAACCATATAACTGTAAGGATTTTGATTGTTTCCCCCAGAGGTTTTGAGTTGCACATCATTGCCATGTGAGTAAGTTAACAGTACTAAACCTTGTGTTTCTAGAGGTAGAAGGTTTGTCCCGTGGACTGTCAGGACAGGCAGTTTCTCTTGTCTTGCCTGTAGAACAGCATACCTGTTTTTGTGATACAATCTTCCTGATAAGGTAGATATGTTTGCCAGACCCTTACTTGGTGGAAATTTTACAAAGCTTAACCCTGGAACTTTCATAGTGGAGGAAAGGGCACTACCTTCTGATTTTCTGTACTGTCAGGGTTCTATTTTAAGTCAGGTGGCAGATAAGTAAATACCTACCTTTTTTATATAAATGAGCTGTCCACAAAAGGCTTTTTGTACTGTTTAACTATCTTAAAGTTTCATTGGAGAACTATAGGAAAAAGAAAAAGAACAGATCTAACTTAGCACTATTTTAATGCCAGCGGTTACATGAAATGAGAAATACTGACAATTCATTGTTTCAGAAAATAAGTCTTAACACTTAAAGAAGCAAGTTACAAAGCTTCAGTAACTTCTGGAACATTCTTTCAATATAAACACTTCAGATATATACTAGTGTCCAGGATAGATTTCTCAGTATATTGTCTACAACAGATCTTAAATATTGAAAACTAACAGAAGTTGTTGCATAATTTTTTCTGTAATTAGATAAGAACATTCTTACTGCTGGTCTGCAAACAGTTCATAAAGATAGCTGCTGCTTAAGATACTTCACAGTTAACAAATGCTGAGCGGTGAACTCCACTCTTCATTTTCTATAATGTAATTGTATTATCCAGTGGTTTTTTCACATATAGTCCATGGTTGAAAGATCCAGGAGGACAGCTCTGCCATGCTCACAAGCTGCTTCTTCCTGTGGGTCCAGGCAGTTGTTTGAGCTCCTGCCATCTCCCGGGCAACAGGAGAAAGAAAGGGGAGGACGCACCCCTTCCCTTTTAAGGGCACTAGTAGAAAGTGGCATACATCATCTCTGCTTGTATCCAGACTTTGTCATATGTCCCCACCAAGCTGCAGGGAAGGCTGGGAGAGGGAGAGATCCTTAGGAGGGTATCCAGGAACCCAGCTGAAGTTCAGGAAGAGTAAGTATTGATAGAGTTGAATGTGCATCCGTTACAGAGCATTTCTGTTACCCCAAGAAATTCCCTGACCCCCCTTTACAGTCAGTGCCCATCCTGTCCCCAGACCTGGTCACCTGTAATCCACTTTTTGTTTTTATACATTTGCATTCTCTGGAAGTTTCATATACATGAAGTCATATAATGAATAGTCTTTTGTAGCTGGCGTCTTTCACTCCGCGTGAGGATTTTGAGGTCCATCTCTGCTGTTACACATATCAGCTCTTTGTCCCTTTTTGTTGCATAGTACTATTCCGCTGTGTGGATACCCCACATTCTGTGTATCCGTTCACTAGTTGGTGGATCTTTTTTACTTGTTTCCAGTGTTCAGCTACTATGAATAATATTTCTGTGAACATTTCCATGCAAGTTTTTGTGTGAACATACGTTTTCATTTTTCTTGGGTGGATGCCTAGGAGTAGAATTGCCGACTTGTATAGTAAGCTTATGTTTAATTTTTCAAGAAACTGCCAAATTTTTCCAAAGTGGCTCCAACATTTTACCTTCCCACCAGCAGTATACGAGGATTCCAGTTTGTCCATCTCTTCAACAACCCTGGATGATACTAGTCTTTTTCATTGTAACCATTTTAGTCGGTATATAGTAATATCTCATTTAAAGTTTTTATTTACAATCTCCTCATTGATGTTGAACAGTTTTTCAGGTACTTATTAGCCGTTTGTATATCTTCTTTGGTAAAATGTCTGTTCAGAGCTTTTGCCCATTTTTTCATTAGGTTATTTGTCTTCTTGTTGAGTCATGATAGTTCTTTATTATGTTCTGGGTAGAAGTCCTTTATCAGATAAATGATTCATAAATGCTTCCTCACAATCTGTGGCTTTTTTTTTTTTTTTACTTTCTTAATGATGCCTTTTTTTTTTTAAATTTTATTTATTTATTTATTCGACAGAGATAGAGGCAGCCAGCGAGAGAGGGAACACAAGCAGGGGGAGTGGGAGAGGAAGAAGCAGGCTCATAGCGGAGGAGCCTGATGTGGGGCTCGATCCCACAACGCTGGGATCACGCCCTGAGCCGAAGGCAGACGCTTAACCGCTGTGCCACCCAGGCTCCCCGTCTTTTCTTTCCTTTTTTTTTTTTTTTTTTTTCTGGTTGTTTCCTTAATTGAATGCAGACCCATTCATAGAATTAACGATGTCTTCTGAAGAGCTAAAGTTTTTAATTTACCAATTTTTTTTCTTTCATAGATTATGCTTTTGATGTCCTAGCTAAGAAATCTGTGCTTAATCCAAGTCACAGTGATTTTCTTCTAGGTTTTCTTCTAAACATTTTTAAGTTTTACCTCTTATATTTAAGTCTGTGATCCATTCTTTTTTTTTCTTTTTGCTATGGTGAGATAGAAGTCTACATACATATTTTGCATAGCAATATCTGAACAAATTTCAACCATTTGTTGAAAATGCTACTGAATATACTTGGTATCTTATCAAAAAATAATTGACCATAAATGTCTGTGTTTATTTCTGGACTCTAAATTCTATACCATTGATCTGTAGAACTATCCTCACCTGGCTAGATTTTTAAGACTTCCACAGTAATATATCTGAACTTACCCTCTTGCTTTGTCATCCCATCCAGTCAATGATGGGACCTGAAATGACCTTGTAACACTTAAACATCACTGAAAATTGTGATACAGGAACTAAACTTTTATATCCACAGACCAGATGTAAGTCCAGAAGGCAAAAAGGCCAAAATTGGGGGAAAAAATTATGTCACAAAAATGTAGTATTTGTTGTATTAAAGTACAGGTTAACAAAGGAAGATCTTCATTTTCCTCTTAGTGTCGGTTTGCATATGTGTGGTCCGAAAGGCTGTGATGGCTCTGTCGAGGTCAGGGAAACAGATTCCGGATTCCTGCCCTGTTGCTCTGCCATCTTTGGGGATGTTGCCCTCATGTTCATGGTCAGATATACTCACCATCACGTTTTCTAGGTCTATATTCTTCTTGGAGGGGAGGTTGCAAACTGGAAAGGGAAAGCATACCTCTTTCTTTGAAGGGAGTTTCACATACCAATTGCCAAAACTTGTCACTGGCCATACCTAGATGCAAAGAAGGCTGGGAAGCATAATTTCAGCTGAAGGCCACGCACCTGGCTTAAAAATGTGTTACTGAAAAACAAGGGGGAAATGCATAGTTGGAGGCGATTAGCACGTGGTGCCTCCAATTATGTTTATATTACATATATTTATGTACATCCCGGAAGATGAACACTGAGCAGCTACCTCTGAGGCACTGCTCGGGGATTGTGAAGGTTGTCCTCAGTGAGGTCACCAGAAGTTAATTACTGGTGCTGGGGGAAGCACTCATGTTCTAGGTCTTAGACATTTTTGCTCCAAAACTAAAGATGCCGTTTCTGTTTTTCAAACACAACCACTGAAGATCGAAGCTGCATCATTTTACAATTTTTTTAGCTGTCTTATTTTGGTAACTCTTTACTTAAAAAATGAAGCAATTATTGAGTACGTGTCATGTGGCAGGGATAGTAGGGTAATTTGTCTCTATCCAGAAATATAATTATGTTTGGCCTTAGAGAACATGCAGAATATCCTGAAATGTTGAAGTCTGAATAATAGCAAGAGGTGGTAAGAGGCTTTTATAACACAGAACTGTATTATGAAGTAATTGTGTTTTTGGAAGAGCCCAGGACTGAAAGTGAAGAGACTTAAACATGTGTCCCAGATTTGTCACTCATCAGGTAACTGGACTGGCCGCAGTTTCTTCACTTTTAAAGCGACGAGGTAGATTATATGTTCTCTACAGTCTTCTTTGAGTCTGTGGTTCTCCTGCTCTTATTATCTATGATGTATGTATTACGTATGCAGTATACCGTGTGTCGTATATTCTCCGTAGTCTTTATGTCTCTATGATTCTGTAGTTTTGATTTTCTGCAGTCTGTAGTTCTAGTGTATTTATTGCCAGCCAGTCTAAAACACAGTATCTTAAACAAGGACCAGATGCTGTGTGTGAAGAATGCAGACGGGGCCGACTGGGCATGGCTTGTCTCTGCTCCATAACATTCTGGGGCCTTATCTGGAAAGACTCAAACAGCCGCAGGTGACTTGGAAAGACTGAGGGCCAGAATTAATATGAAGGTTCCTCACTCTGTGTCAGGTGCCTGGAACCGAATGTCTCAAAGCTAGGGCTCAGCTGGGACTGTTGGATAAATACTTGCTTGGGACTCTCAACATCATTTGGGCTTCCTCACAGTGGGGTGACCTGGGCGTCTAGCGTGGCAGCTCAGGGCACCAGGAGCTAGTGTAGTCCCGGAGCAGGGTTTTAGTTTATAAGATGACTGGAAGATCGTAGTAGAATAACAAGTTTAAGAATTGGTTTTAAAACCAAGTACATGGAAAATGTTAAGCATCAAGTAAGGAGAGT